>NC_081414.1:726922686-727240686 GCF_030272615.1 Cryptomeria japonica
CAAGATTTCTCATGATTATATATTATAAACTGTTACAAGTTACGTCTCACACAAAATAAATGCAATTTGGATTTGGTTAAATGGTGTGTGGGAGTTTAACATAGCATTTTATTTGTATTTATTGAAGATTTGGTTCTATGAGTTATTGAAGTTGACAATCAAGAAGTTTTATCTTCCTACTAACTTTGGTTTTGTTATACCATAACACTCAAAAAATTTGAGATGAGTGGGAAAAAAATATAAGATAGACCATTTGAGGTAGCTTAAGTGAGAAATTATAGAGACTAAACTAAGTGCACATTGGTAGTGGTCAAAGTATCCAATTTTCTTGTGATGTTGTGCATTTTACTAGAATACAAGTCAAGAAATTGAAAAATACTTAACCAAATATGAATAACCAATTTGTTTGGAGGAGGAATGATCAGGCTCTTTCTACTATATAGTTCTCTACTTATAGAGAGATTGATAAGACGGTGGATAGAAGGATAGTTTTCCCTCTCTTGAAGTTGTGCCTAAACAAAAGAATTGCAAGAAAAGATCTTTGAGGGATTAAGATCATAAAAGTATGGAAACAAGGATAATATTCCCATGCAATCGTGTTCTCCTAAGATGATTTTTGAGTTGTCAGAGCCTAGTGTGATTGTTGTCCTTGTTGACAAAAGGGATATTTATCATCCTCCTGAAGTTGTAAATATTAAAAAAAATAAAAAAAATAAGAAAAGATGTTTGGGAGATTCAAATCAATGGAGCAAGGAAAATAGGGAGACTATCAATAAAAAATCCCCGAATCACTTGTTTAAACCTCGTTAGTTTCATTGTTGTTTGTCTTGCAACATTTAGTGTCTTTTTGTTTGTATTTACTAGTTGTGTGTTTTGATATTTTGTGGTGCTTTCATGACTATTTTGAGTTATCCTATTTTAATTTTCACTCCTATCTTTTTTCCATGCTTATGTATATATTTTTTTCATGCTTATGTATATCTCTTTTCAATGCTTATGTATATCTTTATTTATCTTTTTCCATGACTACCAATATTTATATCTTTTCCATGCTTTTTCTTAATAGTCATGCTAATTTTTTTCATGCTTTACTTTTCACTCCTATCTTTTTTACAAAGCCATTTGTCTCTGGTTGTCCAAATGCAGAGGTGCATCCATCAAATTTCTAACAATTAGCAAGGACTTAATTTTATTTGTAATTGTCGCTTGGGAGTGGCAATGTTTCATCTCATCATTATTATTACCTTTCTTGGCCTCATTTGTAGCCCTTCTATTACACCGAGGATTATGATTCTAGGTATTTTAGAAAATGCAACACATAACTACATAAAAATGGTCATCTAACATATTGAAAAGCTGATCAATGTTATCATCTTGCATAAATGTAGGAGCTTCATGATAATTATCCATCTTACAAAACCCAAGGTTGAATATTATTAATGATGTTAATGATAGTGTAATAAATTTGAAGTGATTAGAAAATATTCAATATTAATTATACCCACCATTTTTTGTAGAGGGGTCAATCTTTGTCACAAATAATTAGTCTATAAGGGTCAAGAAAATAACTATTAGATTATAACAATTCATAGAAAGCATTTATCTTGTTAAATTCAAAGTAAAAGCACATAAAAAGACCAAAATAATGAATAAGAAGATGACTACCCCATCAAGAAGCTTCATGTCCAATGATGTAGGTATTTATATACTTGGTAGATACCACAAACCTAAATGGGCACATCACAAAAACCTTTTCAATTGTAATACTATAAATTTTATCATTTTCATCATGGATTTTTGTTCACCCTTCATTGTTGCCAGCATAGATGAAGTAAACAGTAAAATTGTACTGATAAAAGCTTGCGTTTTGAGAATTATAAGATTTAAGCTCAACTAGATCTCCTTTACTCAAATATAAGAAACCTTGGAGCATGCTTCAACTCTTCAAACAAACTTATCTCCTTTTTTCCACTAAATATTGAAGTGGGGTAGAGCCTCAACTTAATTTGTGTTAAGTATCATGCACCCAACCAAAATACTTACATGGCTAGTTCAGGTTCAAAATAAAAATAATTGACTATAAAATGGGCAAGACTAAGTGGTGCAAGGGAACCTCTTCAACAAACCATTAATGATCAAAGAATGAGGAGTAGGTTCTTAGGATCATTTTGAGTTTCTTTTGTTTTGGCATTTTCATGTTTTTAATAAGGACCCCACCATGTAAACCAATGTCCCAAATTAGGCATCTTGATAAGCCAATTTGGACAATTTGGTAAGTAGGAGTAGAATGATGTTTGTTTTGATGTTCTATAGGATTATGGGGTGTATAGGTTGTGTTTGGTTGATCCAAGCTCTGTGGATCCCAAAGTTGGTTTGATTGACAACTTTTGTCAAAAATGCAACTTTTGCATCCAAAAGTGCAACTTTTCAAAATTTTAGTTGATGTAAGTCTCTCAAAGGCTCCAACCTCTTAAAAATTTGGTTGGAAACCATTTTGAGAAGGTCTATATACCTTGTGGACATGATTCCCAAGGGTGTGGTTGTTGGTTTTTCCCTAAAATTTTGAACTTGTTGTTGTTGTACGTCATTGTATGGATTGGTTCTAACAAATTTTCTCATGGAGTAGTTAGAGGAATTAGTCACCTTTGTTTTGGTGGTGGTTTGAGGTCTTGATCTTTTGGGAGTGGTGAGAACCCCTTGTTTTATTGACTGTAACCTGGAAAGCAAGGGTTTGGCTAAGGTTTTGACAAGAAATGGCCATATCTTGCATCTCCCCCATCTATAACTGCAAGATTGGTTAGTGTAATTTAATATTTTCATGGGTTTTTGCAGGGGAGGCTTTTTTGTGAAAAGTATGATGCAAATCTAGGTAGGCATCTCAATGTGACTACCTTAGACAAAATTAGGATGGTCACCCTAAAATCTCATAGCGGTGGATTCCAAGCGTGAAACCCTAGAATTAGAGGTTATTTTTTATCCCCCAAATTCTCATGAAGTTGGTTTTGTAGTTGAGAGTCTTTAAATTGGTGTTGCTTTTAAATTAGGCCTAATCACCCTAATTAGGTCTCTAGGCTTCTAAAGGGTTCAGACCCTTAGATTGCAGATTTTGTCAATCCCCTTTGGGGATATATGTAACTCCATAAAGGGTATCTAGAATGGTGAATATTTTTCCAAGTTGAGTTCAAGATTTTGGAGTTAAAGGCAAAATACCTATTGCATAAGGTTACTAGCCAAGGGGGTAGGTTTCCAAAGGAAGTATATGGCATTGATGCCAAAGTCCAAAATCAATGTTTGGAATAGTTCTGAGGTGTCATAAATTGACCAAATACAAGGCCCCCAAGAGAAAAAGTCATGGTGGGGCATGTTGGAGATGTTGAAGCCATTTACTCATCTTGAGTAGGTGCTAGGCTTGAGTAGTGGTGAGTAGTTCAAACCCTAAGGTGTGGAGTCCTTTTGTTAGGATCCTTGTTATCATTTGAAGGGGTCTAAACTAAACCTTTTGGACCTGTCCTTAGGTGTGTGAAGGGATCTGCATCAATATGTAGATTGCATGAAAATATAATATAATTGTACAACTCATTTATTCACTAAACAAAAAGTTTAAAACACAACATAAGCAACAAAAGGAAAGCTTGAAGGAATGTCTGAATAAAATAAATTATCCAATAGTAATAAAAGTGTTCTCTTTAACTACCCATATTTTAGGCACAATCATCTAAGCATTTATAATTAAAAATTGATACATGAGATCTAACAAGACAACCACCATGCTCTTATATGAAGTCACACAAAAGATTATTATGAGATGCTTGAATAAAGATAGAAAATGGAATCAATGGAAACAAATTTTATGGGCCTGAGTTGAATCATCTAGGGTTTCAAATCATCTAGCTTATTTATCATTATGCAAAACACGATGGAGATTGGAAAAAATAGATTTGGTTTGAAAAAGAAGAAAATATTCCAAATCAAATTAAAATAGAATGTTGTCTTCAAGAGTGGCTATATTGTTGCATGGATGACCATCCATTTCAATCGTAGGGAGTTTTTATTGATGAAGGTTCTTCAGTCCATTGTCTAAGTGTATGCCTCTCGATTCAATTATTTTAAGTATTTATTTAATATTTTCTCATATGAAAATGGAGCATGGGATTTTGAATTGGCATAATTATCATCTTTTAGTTCTTTTTAAAGTGTTGTAAGAGGTATTTAATTTATTTTATCTTTAAAAAATTCTTATAAGGTATAAGAGCCAAGAATTGAGGGAGTTATTTTAAAATGTTGACCAATAACTATGAAAATGCTCATTAATAATTTGTAAGATGAATCTTTAAATGATATGTTATGATAAATTATAATAGATTCTTGATAATTTAAGAATTGCATACTATTCCTAGAGTTCCTACATGTGTGAGAGGCATGAGAATTTGTCCTTGCACTTTTATGACTTGTTTTTGGCTCTATATGTCCATTTTCATAACACTTGTTTTATAATACCATTTGTATTATTGAGTCTTGTATTTGTCTATATATTGAGGCACTAGATAATAGTTAGCATGTTAAGAGTTTACAATTATACAAGTGCTACAAAAATGCTATGATAATTACTCTCAAGATTAATGTAATGAATTCCTTCTATAAATACATGCATTGCAAGTGTATTGTAATCTTGCTTCATATTTGTTATTACCCTATATAGAGTTTGGAGTGTTCATTTTTTTTTCCAAAAGAAATAATCTCCACATAAATCACTATGTTATCTTTTCCAACTTATAACTGATTTTGATGTGTTTTTTGTATCATATTTGCATTTATAAAAATAGTTTTTTGTATCACTCCTTTTAAGATTAATATATAAAATTGTATTGGACTAAAAATTGACTCTACTATTCTCTTCACACAATGATCATTTATTTTTTATTTTTTTTAATGCATATCAAATATATTTTAGATTAATATTGTAGATTTATTAAAAACGATGTTAAGAAATACTATTTAATAACATTTTAACAAGCAATTGTCTACATTTAAAGTCAAGTGAGTTGCAATATAAATCAACATTGAAGACATCATTTTTCTATTGACAGAATATTTCTGCAGGACACCGTATTAAGTTTGAAGTTACTTTCCATCCACCCTGACACAGTCCCCAAAACTCCTACCAAGAACTAAATCCCCGTGTGTGATATTGAATATTTAAATTCTGCAACAAAACTAATCACAAGCAATATGACAAAGTCTGCCAGATCCCTTAGAGAAGGAAGAATCCAAAGCGATTTGGAAGCATTCAATGGATAAGCAGACCCCACAAATTTACAAAGGAAGCAGCTTTAATGCATAAACTCAAAATTTTCACTCCAAGCTCCCTATCCAGATTCCACTTTGCCTGCGTTATGAAAATTCCGGGAAACTTTTTTATACGGTTTGTTCAGTGACAAGAAAGTAGATTGCTTCTTAGGAACTTAAAAAGCAGGTTCAAAAATGCCTTTGCATACAATTTTTTTTAATAGACTAACCATAAGTATTCTTTGAACCTTGTGTGTCCACATTTTGCACTCCTATCTAAGAGACCTATTACTCTCCATTGTCCCAGATTCATAAGGAATTCATTGCATAATTGTTAAATTAACTAGCAATTACATTTTATTACTCTCCATTGTCCCAGATTCATAAGGAATTCATTGCATAATTGTTAAATTAATTAGCAATCACATTTTTGTGTGTAATGGGTATGCTGAAGAGGTATGGAAAATAAATTAAGAAAGAAATTGGTCTGTTTGTGTAGTACATAAGGTCAGTTGATAGTAAATTTAACAAAAAAAAAAAATTGGGTAACATAGGTCCAAATGGAGAAGTGGTAATTTGAAATCAACCATTTACAATGATTTAAATATGACTAAAACAAAAATTCTAAATCGGGAAGATAATTAGGTTCCATTACTGAAAGGCTCATGTTACGTTTAAAATAGGGAGAGAGGGGGAGAGAGATATGTACATGGATAGAAAGAGGTAGAGATAGAGGGGTTTAGAGATAAGAATAGAGATAGAGATGTAGGAGAGAGATATTGAGAGGAGAGGGATAGAGGAGAGATTGAAAGATAAAAATATATATCAAAAGTGATATAAAGAGAAGTAGAAAGAGAGAGAGATATAGGGGTAGAGAGAGACGAAGAGATAACAAGATAATGATAGAGGGAGAGATGGATGAAGAAATATATGGAGAGAGATAGAGATGTAAATAGATACAGATATAAAAGGTCTAGGAAAAGGGTGAGGGAGAGAGAGGGAAAGTGATGGATGGATAGAAAGGGAGACATATATTTTAAGACATAGACAGGGGGGAGAGGTAGAGAAAGATAGGCAACAAAACACATAGAATTGGAGATAGTCAAATAAAAATAAAGGGATGGAGAAACATAAGGGTAGAGAGAAAGAGAGAGAGAGAGAGAGAGAGAGAGAGAGAGAGAGAGAGAGAGAGAGAGAGAGAGAGAGAGAGAGAGAGAGAGAGAGAGAGAGTATTTGTAATATGATAATTATGCTAAATGTTTACCACAACATCCTTATATAAGAGTGTGTTGCATTCCCTATACAAATAGAATCAACTGAAAAATGTAGATTGATGGTCTACGCTTGTGGAGAGATTTGTAAGATGATTAAAATGTCTAAAGCCAATGGATCATCATTCATTGGCTATTTTAGTATTTTATTTCTTACCTTCTTTTTTCACCAATTATTTTTTGATCATCAGGACACTTCTTGGAAAAAATTTCCTAGTTAATATGAGAATGCAAGAAAGTGTATTTGATCAATGTTGAAATAGATTGTCCATTGATCTTGATAAGGCCATTTATTCTAGTGCCTAACATAAAATATCTAAATGAAATATGAAATCTGCGACTATCTAGGTGGGACACATGATAGTTGTATTGAGATATACTTGCAAGAATTAACTAGCATGCCACCCATATTTATTGCCAATCATGTGTAAGGGCCTCAATTCAATATTAAATATAGTCAAATGGACATCCAAAATGGTGGAGAGATAGTGTAGTGTAATGTCTATCTACTTCCAAAGTGGAATAGACAAAGAGAAAGAGAGATAATGGGAGAGTCATTATATTAATTAAAATATTGTTTAATTTTTGGCAATTTGGAGGAATTGATTATGCGTTGCATTGATGTTTTGTCATTGATGTCAACACTAGTTGTTTTGTTGTCTACTGACTTCCGATAGAGTGTTTGGATTATGATAATTGATCTAGAAACCATCTCTGGTATTCTCCAATTTGGTCCAACTTGTGGTACTGGCTTGGATCGGTTATTCATGTGTTCTAGTTGGTTCAGGATTTGATGATTTGGATGATATAATTTGTTCTAGTAAGCCTTTTGGTCATCGGTAAGGGTTTTACTAGCAGTGCTTTGATGATGATATTTTGATGAATTCGATAAGTGGTGTTATTGCAGCTTCTAGAAGGTTATCAGGATGTTGATGGTTATCATGTTCATGTTCCAGTTGATCGGTGGTGTTTCATTTGGCTTATGGTGACTTATTATAGGTCTGGTCTCATTCTGCTAGGTTATGGACTGCTTTGTGTAATGTGTTGGTTGATGCTCTCGATGTGACACCTGTTGGATTTATTGGTTGGATTATGTTGTTTTGATCTTAGGGAAACTTGGTTTATCATTGGTTTGCAAGATTACATAACGAACCTATTGTATTATCTTTTAGGTGGCCGACCTAATTGTTTAGGTCTCGGGTTTATAAATATGATGTAAGATCTCTTTGTAGATCATAACATAGGAGTGGGATATAGGATTGTCTGTGTGCGAATAATGTTGTAATCATATGCAGAGGTTTTGGTCGATCATAGGTGATCGAATTGGGTTTGTGAAAGAGGTTTAATACCTCTGGTATTGAACTTAACTAGAACTGTACTCGGGCATAGGAGATGTTATTCTTCCAGTTCACTCATCTTTCCAGATTGTAGTCTGGATTTCTTTGTAGTCAGTGAGGCTCCTTTTGTGATGAGCAGTGTGCCTTTTGCATGTGTAGCCCCTCTTATTTTAATCACATACTTGTTGTAGAAGTATTATCTGACTATGCGTAGGCTTCCCACCATGGTTTTTCCCTTTATTGGGTTTTCCACATACAAATATTGGTGTTATGTATTATGGATGGTTAGCTAATTATTATGTAATTTATGTTTATGCTTAACTGTTACACCTGCTATTCTGGTATTTGGTTTATGCATTCTGGTAGAAGGTTTTGTGAGCTTAAATTTTAAGAATCTGTTGAAAACTAAATCAACCCCCCTTTTTGTTGTCCACTGGTTATCCTAACAATTGGTATCAGAGCCTGGTCCTCTTTTGTAGTAGCTTAACCACTTGAGGAATATCCTAGGGCAACTAATAATTCAACTGCATCTGTATTCTGGAGAGAAACCCCTAAACTTGATTCGATGAATTACAGAGTATGGAAGATTCAAATGGAGACTCATTTGAGATGTATTGAGAAAGGAATTTGGGAGATCACAGAGAAAGGATATACTCCTCATAATCTGGCATCTAGCAATCCTCCTTTGGCAATCCTAGATAAGGACATTGAAAATGATTGTAGAGCTAGAGAAGCACTCTTGGGCACACTATCTGATCAAAAAATTATGGAATTAACTAACCAATCTAATGTGAAGGCTATATGGGATAAGTTGGAAGCTTTGAATGAAGGTGACCCTACTGTTAAAATTGCTAGACTTGATGGTTACT
Source organism: Cryptomeria japonica (assembly GCF_030272615.1). Taxonomy (NCBI): domain Eukaryota; kingdom Viridiplantae; phylum Streptophyta; class Pinopsida; order Cupressales; family Cupressaceae; genus Cryptomeria; species Cryptomeria japonica. The sequence goes on from NC_081414.1 coordinate 726,931,450, forward strand.
AGGTAGGGTATGAGAACCTAAGATGGAAGAAGATGAAAGGATTACTGCTTTCATGGAAAGAGAATGAAATTGTTATGGGAATTCAGTGTTGTGGTGGATCTTTGAGTGAATATGAGATTGTTTCTAAATTTTAGAGAGCTTTGCCACTGGCTTATAAGATTAAGGATATTGCAATTAATAAGCTGAGAACAATGGCTAACACTTCTACTAACCGAGATACTTTGGTTGGAAAATTGTCTGTTTTTAAGCTTGAAGAATTTAGTCTTAAAGGAGCTGCAAAGACTGAATCTACTTTTCATGTACCTACATCATCAACCAGCAAGAGTGATTGGAAAGCTTTATATGCAAAGGAACTGGATCACATGAAGAAATAAGATCAAGAGTTTGAGCAACTGGAAGCCCTATTTGCTAGAAGAGTGCCTAAAGGTCCTGCTAGAAGTAAGTATGAAGGAAAGTCACCTTTTAAATGTTTTGCATGTAATAAGATAGGTCATTTTGCATCTAGATGTCTTGGGAGGAATTCAAGATTTGAAGAGAGAGCTAGAAGATCTTTTAGGCCTAACCATGATTATCAGAACAAGCATAAGTACAAGAGAAAAAAAGACAAATCATGTTACTATGCAGATGAGGAAGGTGTAACTGATTCTGATGATAAACCAACACAATATTCAGCTAGTGGATCCAGTAGTGGTAAGGAATGGGTATTTTTGGATATTAAGGAAGATACTTTGGTACCTGTTATTCAAATGAGGAAAAGGCCCTTGTTGCTAAAATTGAAGACAAGGATGAATGGGTGATAGATAGTGGTTGTTCACATCATATTACTAGAGATAAAAGGAAGTTTTTATCTTTGCAAGAATTTGATGGTGGATTGGTTAGATTTGGAGATGACAAAGAATGCATGATCAGAGGAAGAAGAACTATATCATTGGATGGTAAGAATAATACTAATAATGTTTATTATATTGAAGTTTTAGGGCATAATCTCAAGTGTAGGATATTTGGTGGACAAGGGAATTCAATTACAGTTCAAGGATGGAAAATGCAAAATCATTAACAGATTTGGTTTGGAGATTGCAACCAGTACATTGAGTAAAGGTAACATCTTTCATTTGGACTCTAGTGAGAAGACATGTTTGATTGGACAAAATGATGAGAGTTGGGTATGGCATAAGAGGTTGTGTCATGTCAATTTTGATTGCATTGTAAAGATCAGGTCAACTAAGGTTGTTAGAGATATACCTAAGATTGTGAAGCCCTATAATCTGGTATGTAAGGAATGTCAATTGGGAAAGTAGGTCAGAAATTATTTTAATCATATTCAAGATAAATATAATGATGTTCTTGATCTTATTCATACTAATTTATGTTGCCCTGCTAGAATAAAGAGTTTTTAGGGTAATAGATATTTTATGCTAATCATTGATTACTATTTTAGAATGATGTGGGTTACTTTTCTGAGGGAGAAATCTGAAGCTTTTGAAAAGTTTATAAAATCTTTAAAGCTAAAGTTGAGATAGAGATAGGCTGGAAGATTAAATACTTAAGGTTAGATCAGGGTGGTGAATTCATGTCTGGTAAATTTAACAGTTATTGTGAGAAGTATGGGAGAAGGAGACAGTTGTCTATCCCTCAGACACCTCAACAGAATGGTATTGTAGAAAAGAAGAACATAACTATCTTGGATGCCACTAGAACTATGATGATGGAAGATAATTTGCCTCATATCTATTGGAGAGAAGTTGTGATCACAGTGGTATACACATTCAATAGAGTTCATATCAAAGGAGACACCTGTAAGACACCTTATGAGTTATAGTTTGGTCATACATCTTCAGTTAAGTATTTCAGAATCTTTGATAGTAAATGCTATATCAAAAGAGATGATTCTATTGGAAAGTTTGATCCTAGATGTAATGAAAGGATATTTCTTGGTTATTCTAAGGAAAGAAAAGTATATAGATGCTATAATAAGAGATTGCAAAGAATTGTGAAGAGTGCTAATATCAAGGTGGATGAGCTATACAAAGGTCAAATCAAAACTTATGAGAGAGAACCAGGAGTGGAGATCATCATAATTGAACTGGTAGCACCTGTACCGGAACAAAATGTTGAACCTGTTACTCCGGCGGTATCAAAAAATTCAACAGTGACTGAAGATCAAAATAGGGAAATAGAAAGTCAGAAGACTCCTCAATATGTACAGTTAAATCATTCAGAAGATTAGATCATTGGAGACAAGAACAAAGGAGTAATGACAAGAAGAAGGTTGGAAACTAATGAGGTATGTTTAATTTCTCAAGTTGAACCAGTATCAATTATTGAATCTTTTAAAGATGAATGTTGGATGAAAGCTATGGAAGAGGAGTTAGACCACATTGAAAAGAACAACACATGGACTTTAGCTCTCAGCCTAAAAATAAGAATGTTATTGGGATTAAATGGGTTTTTAGGAACAAATTGAATGAGGATGGACAACTTGTGAGGAATAAGGATAGATTGGTATGTAAAGGATATTCTCATAAGGAAGGAATTGATTATGATGAGACTTTTTCTCTAGTAGCTAGGATTGAAGCTGTGAGATTATTTCTTGCTTATGCTACCCATAAGAAATACAAGGTTTATCAGATGGATGTTAAATGTGTATTTTTGAATGTAGATCTTGAAGAGGAAGTTTATATTGAGCAACCTAATGGTTTTTCACTTTTAGATGATAAAAAAATGGTTTGTAGGTTAAGGAAAGCATTATATGGATTGAAACAAGCCCCTAGAGCTTGGTATGCTAGATTGGACAAACATATTTTGAAGCTTGGTTTCACTAAAGGTAATGTTGATAGTAACTTATATTATAAGATCACTTATGATGACATAATGATTGTTGAAGTATTTGTTGATGATATCATTTTTGGAGATGAGGATAAATTTGTATGGAATTCTCTGAAAATATGAAGAATGAATTTGAGATGTCTATGATTGGGGAGATGAAATTTTTCTTAGGTTCATAGATTACTTAGAATGATAAAGGTATTTTAATCTGTCAAAATAAGTATGCTAGAGAGTTGTTGATTAAATTTGGTATGGAAAATTTTAAACCGGTTGCTACCCCTATGGTTACAAGTGAGAAATTGAAAAAGAAAGATGTATCAGCTTTAGTAAATCCTACAAGGTACAAATCTATGATTGGAGATTCGTTATATCTGATTTAAACTAGACTGGATATAATAAATGCTATTTGTAATGTATCAAGATATCAGAGTGATACTAGAGAGAATCATGAGTGTGCGGTGAAAAGGATTTTCAGGTATTTGCAAGGAACAACTGAGTATGGTTTGTGGTATCCTAAAGATAATGACTTTACACTATGTGCATATACAGATGTTGACTGGGTTGGAGATGTTGATGACCGAAAGAGCACATCTGGTGGAGCTATCTTTCTTGGAAAGAAACTTGTTTCATGGATCAGCAAGAAACAGTCATGTACTTCTTTATCTACTACTAAAGCTGAGTATGTTGTTGTTGCTACTAATTGTACACAAGTTCTATGGATGAAGAAAATGTTGAAGGATATAAGGGTAGATTTAAATGAAACGGTAGTATTCACTGTGATAATTCTATTGATATTGATATATCAAAGAATCTGGTATTTCATTCTAAGACTAAGCACATTTCTATCAAGTATAATTTTCTGAAGGAGAAGGTAGAAGCAAATGAAGTTAGACTAGTTTATGTGAACACTAAAGAGAAGATTGTAGATATCTTCACTAAACCTTTGCCTAAGGAATAATTTGAGTACTTTAGAGACAGATTGGGAGTTTCTTCCCCTCCGGTAGAGACTTGAGTGATGGTGATTGGCATTACTTCAATATGCATTTATCAATACTATCATTCATTTCGGATTGATGTGTTGATGCTACTACTAAGGGGGAATAGTCAGCTATGTGGTTCAGAGGTTTTATGATTTTTCCTTGATGATTATGTTAAATTTCTAGCATTGATGTCAAAGGGGGAGAAATATTTGTGAAAAATAGAGCTTTACAGTGATATCATTCTCAAGGGGATTTTGGTTTTTAGTTTAGAACTTCATTTTCATATTCTCCAAGAGTTTGTTGAATGTATTCCATTAGGGGAGACTTGTTAGGCATTTTCTTGGCACTTGGATGCTTTTCATATCTAGTATTGCATTGATGTTTTTTCATTGATGTCAACACTAGATGCTTTGTTGTCTACTGTCTTCTAGTAGAGTGGTTGGATTATGATAACTGATCTTGAGACCATCTCTGATATTCTCCGATTTGGTCCAATTTGTGGTATTGGCTTGGATTGGTTATTCATGAGTTCCTAATGTGTATCACATTTAGTTGGTTCAGAATTTGATCATTTGGATGCTATCATTTATTATAGTAAGCCTTTTGGTCACCGGTAAGGGTTTTACCGACAACGCTTTGATGGAGATCTTTTGATGAATCCGATAAGTGGTGTTGGTGCGGCTTCTAGAAGGTTATCAGCATGTTGATGGTTATCATTTTTGTGTTCCAGTTGATCGGTGTTGTTTCATATGGCTTATGGTAACCTATTATAGGTCCGGTCTTATTTTGCTAGGTTATGGATCGGTTTGTGTAACATGTTGGTTAATGCATCACTAGTTGGATTTATTGTTTGGATTATGTTGTTTTGATCTTAGGCCGACTTGGTTTATCATTGGTTTGTGGGATTATATAACGGATCTAATGTATTATCTTATAGGTGGCCGACCTAATTGTTTAGGTCCTGGGTTGGCATAAATATGATGTAATATCTCTTTGTAGATCATAACATAGGAGGGGGAGATAGGATTATCTATGTGCAAATAATGTTGTAATCATATGCAGAGGTTTTTCTCAATGATAGGTGATCAAATTGGGTTTGTGAAAGAAGTTTAAGACCTCTGGTATTGAGCTTAACTGGAACTATACTCAGACATAGGAGATGCTAATCTTGTAGTTCACTCATCTTCCAGATTGTAGTATGGATTTCTTTGTAGTCAGTGAGGCTCATTTTGTGATTCAAGCAGTGTGCTATAGGTAGTGTGCCTTCCTGCATGTGCATGCCCCTCTTATCGTAATCACATACTTGCTGCAAAAGTATTATCTAAGTGTTGGTAGGCTTCCCACCATGGTTTTTCCACGTACAAATCTTTGTGCTATGTGTTATGGATGGTTGGCTAATTATTTTGTAATTTATGTTTATGCTTAATTATTACATCTGCTATTACAATATTTGGTTTATGCAGTCTGGTAGAAGGTTTTGTGAGCTTAAAGTCTTACAATCTATTGACAACTGATTCACTCCGCCATCTCAGTTGTCCACCAGTTATTCTAACAATAATTATTATCTTTAATTTCTTAAAAATAGTACAAATCATTAAAATAAATTCCATTCTTAAATCTAATTTAAAAAATTAAAATTTAAAATTAAAATATATTAAAATTGAAATGCTAACAAAAATAATAAAAAATAATTATTTTATTAAATAATAAAAAATAATTATTTTTTTAAATAATAAATAAGCAATTAAAATAAATTTAAAATATTATAAATGAAAAAAAAACATCAAAATCCAAATAAAAAGAGAAATAACAATTTAAAATAATAATTATAAATAATGAGTACAACTTGAGTTGGCCTATTGATGGAAAACTTGTGCTCCTAAAATAGAGGTCACAAGTTCAAATCCCACAAAGAGATAGGGTATGTACACTTTATCGGCTTCAGCCTATTACCTATATAAAAATAATAATTATAATTATAAATAATGAATCTATCAAATAAATAAATAAAATGTAAAACTAATTTTTAAAGTAAATATAAATAATAATAAAAAATCAAATCATACACGAAAATCAAATAAGCATTTTACATATATAATTAATATATAATTTTCATTGACAGAAAAACCTCCATAAAGGAAGCAATACACAATTATCAAAACTTACTAGAAATAGAAAACATGGGAATGATAACAAATAGGACTACTCAACTCATGGAGATGCTCTATCTTTTAAGAAAAATTGCCAAATTAGACTTGCTTTAAGGATCCTCATTAAAACTATACACATACATTAAATGTGTGACATTTATTTATTTCCCATATTTCCATTTATTTATTTTTGAGCATTAACCCCATATCCTAGTAATGTATGTGGTAAAATAAATGACCATGACCACCCTCTACATCCTATTGGTGTTGCCCTCACAACTTGACAATTGTTATTTGTATTTTTGTTTATTTGCTTACCAAGTACTACTCATGAAACTCTAAGGTGTGACCCTCTTTTGTCCCACGTTTTTGTGAATATATGTGGATTTTATAATTCATAGAATAAAACACACTTATCAAAAAATAACAACAATCAGTATTATAGTTTATGAAAATGTGATATCTTCAATCATCATTCATTTTCATACCTTCACCTTGCGAAGGACTTTACATGCATTAATATTTTTCAGATATTGTTTGGACCTAAGTGAGTGATAAGCATCCAAATTTACATAGTTTGTCTCCTTGCATGAAAAATATGTCATCCACTAGAACCATCTTGAGGAGAATAAAATATTTTAAAATTTTCAAACATATGTTGTCTCTTCACTTTGCATGACTCACATGACAACTACATGCATAAAATGATAGTCTTGCAGAGTAAAAAAAAATATTTTAAAAATTTCACCTTTAAATAAATAAAATTACAATTTTTAGTTGAAGTGAATTTTCATGTTTTACACGTGTAAATTACTATATTTAGCATCCCTTTCAATATGTAAAGACTCGTATAAAAAGAGGTAGAATATAATTAATTCTCTGTTGTTGATCAATAGATCAATTGAAACTTGATCATGTGATCAAAAAGTGTTTGCAATCCCATTTGAATGGATACAAAGATTTGTCTGTTGATGAGAAATTTTTGCATTTTCTAATCTCTTCATTAGGTATCAAAGTCCGATTGATTGTTTCATGTGTTTGTTGGCAATATTTGTTGTCATTAATGTCAACTTGATGTTTGGAAATATGTGTTGCAATTCTTGATGGCAACCTATCATAGTTGTTTAGAGATGGCTTGATGCAACAGGAGAAATAGTGAAATGGTTTGACATGATAAGCATGATTGAAGACAATCCAGAACACTACCAGTTGTATTTCTGGCAAAGTTTTAGTATAGATATATGGTATGTATATGGTTACACATTTTTACATATGATTTATGATTTGGCTATGGGATGTTACTAAATAAGTTGATGGCTACATGTTGAAGGAGTTGGTTGATATTAAAGATTTGATTCACACTTATGTTGTTGAGGAAAATTGTCTAATGATTGAACATTGTATTTTCCTAAGTCTGTCAATTGATATTTTTGTCTGCATTCTTCTACCTTGCATAGCTTGTCCTTATGGTTTCTAGGATAGACTTTTCAAGGACTAAGGTGGTTACCTCTATCATTTCAAGTGATAATATATTATACAACAAAAGTTATGTATGATTATTATCTAGATTGTAATTTAATAGTGTAATGTGTCTTAATTGCTCATTAGAGTGCTTTGCATTTCAACACATTGGTATGCTTGTCTAGATTTTTAAATATGTTCAAGATGGTATAAGGATTTAGTAATGTGATTTGTAGATGAATTGGTGCTTTGCAATTCTATATCTTATGTCATAGTCTATTCAACTTGTCTTGATTCTATCAACTCAGTGAGTGTCTCCACTTGTACTTGCATTTGATGATTAATTACTTCGCGAGATGGTTGTAGAGATGTTGTAGATGGTTTCCATTACTTTAGTTTTGGTTCACATGTTATTTTGGCTTCTCCTTGGTGTTGTAAAGGTAAGTAGATAACAAATTTTATAGTAATATTGATGTTTCGCCCAATAGAGTTAGTTCATTAATTTGTAGTTAATCTATAAGGTCTATCTTAGTGGCTTTGAAGGATGTGTTAAAATGTGTTTGGACTTTAGCTATGTCTTGCATTGATTTGCAATGAAACTTTATTTATATTACATATTTTTTGGATCCAACTTATACTATACTACTTTTTTCCCCTATATGTCCTATTGGAGCTGATCTAATTGATATTTTGAGGCATTGTTGAGGATATATAAGGATAAATAATTTGTGAATGATGTAAGATGTGTGGAATTTATTTATTTTGAAGCAATTGAATATGAAGTGTATGAAGGTAGTTTCATGGATTAATTGTGCTATAAAGGGACTACAACATAAACATACATAAGATGTTTCTTCAATAACAGTTCATGTTCAAGTTTTCATTGTAATTTTAATGTATTCTCCTACCAAATAGTAACTATTTCTAGTAGGTCCCTCTTTTACTGCATCTTTCTCTACAAGTCCTTTCTAAGAGCAGTGATCTTCCTTAGATTGAGAGTTCTAAAAAGAATATTTTAATATATGTTTTATATAGTGTGAGTTAACTATCATGGTAGTTTTCCCTCATTATGTTTTTCATGTAAAAATCTTGGTGTTCTTGTATGGTGTATTCCTTTTTTCTCTTTTTTCATTCAACAGATCTAATTTATGTTTAAAAGGTTAATGCGTATTTATGTTTTTTTGTTAATGGTGATTGATGTCCCCCTATTAGTGTCTTAGTGTGTTCAACAATTGGTATTAGAGAAAGGTAACATCTTTCATTTGAACTCTGGTGAGAAGACATGTTTTATTGGACAAACTGATGAGAGTTGGCTATGGCATAAGAGGTTGTATCATGTGAATTTTAATTGCATTGTAAAGATCAGTTCAACTAAGGCTTTTAGAGATATACCTAACATTGTGAAGCCCTATAATCTGGTATGTAAGGAATGTCAATTGGGAATGTCAATGTGGAGAAGCCAAGGATAGTATTTCCCTACATGTCTATTATGACAAACAAACTTGGATCATTTTCCTACATTCTCATTGATGTAACTCAAATTGAGGATATCCACATTTATGTAATCATTCACCCTTGAATGAATAAAATCATGTGAAGATTGAAGAGTTCAAGAACAAACAAATGTTTGATGATAACTTCATGTTTAAACTAGAGTATGATAGCATGGAGGAGAAGAAATTAGACATCTTGAAGAGATTCTAGTGTTCTATGAAGAAGAATGGATCGAGATTATGTTGATCTAAATTGATGAAGAGTTTATCTCCCTCAACCATCCCTACTAGAGAGTAAAAGATTGCATAGGAGAAGTAACATGGTTGTTCTCATCAAAATAGTGTCAGCATTGAAGTTTATAAAGAATGACGACGTTACTATATTTACTAGAGCTAAGTTTGATAAGAAAAACTTGACTGTACATGATATTATTGATCTTGGGGTCGGATACGCTATAATACATATTTCCTACAAGATATACTTCAATAATATATAAGGTTCTACTATTGCCACATAAATTCACACTGCCTATCAAATCGTTAAAGAAGCCAAAGATTTTTATCTTTGTGAGCTCCTACGACAACAACTAATCAAAAACTTGTATAGGGAAAAGGAAATAATATATAACTTCTAGTATAGTTGTCTTATTATGTGATTGATTTTTTATTTTATGAAGAATTAGTTGGAGTAACGAATGTAGTATGGAGAACAGATATTCTAGTAGCTTCACAAATTAGAGACCATATACATATCTTTTCAAATAGAAAAAAATTTGATGTTGCATAATGGGGTTTCTTCAAGACATGTTAAAGTGAAATGCAATAAAGGTATAGAATACCTACTCAAGTTTTAGAAAGATACGAAGAGGTTATAACTTTCATGGTTGATAAGGACAATTGTTATATGGAGGTTGTTGAGCCTAAAATTGTATGGATACCCAAACCACCCTATGAGGTCATTTTACTTTAATGGATTGCCTATGCTAACATCTTGGTTAACCAACATAAGGATCTAAATGTTGAAAGATTTGGGACATATGAAAAAATTACAAACAAGATAATGAAGAACAAGATTAATCAAATATTTGAGAGGACAAAGTAAAATTTGGAGCAAAGGTTAGAGATACCATCTATATGTACTATTGAGGCATCTCAAACTCATGTTGATACACCACAGTCTTTACAAGCACCTAGAACAATAATATGTTTTCCACTACCACTTCTACACCTCCTAAGCCTTCCAAATTGACCCAAACACCTCCCAGTAGAGAAAGAGATTCTACTAAGGTACCAATACAATAACAGATTCTACCATAGAAAAGAAATAGATCAAAGAAAGAGTGAAAAAGTAAAAAAATGGATACAGTAAATGTTGATGTTAACAATGATAATGAATAAAAGGAATAAGAATTAATGAATGGAAACTGTCATATTAAGGAGAAGAGAAAATTGAATAGGCCTAGGAAAAGAAGAAAGAAGTTTGAAAGGAAAAAGAAGAGGAAAAGAAAAGGAGAAGGGAAAGGCAATGAACACTAGGAAGACTCCTCTGGAGATACCTAAACAATATCCCTTCACTTTAGATGCAATTCTTAATGCAACTGAGTGTTATGGGGCCCTGGAAGAAAGTGCTAATCTCTATCTAGATGTGGCTCTATATAATCAAGAAATCATTGAGAAATCCATAATCATGTATATGATGAAATGTCATTTTAATTTGAGTGACATTTTGGATTAGCTTCTGGAGGGCCTTGCTAATGTATTGATGGAGAAAATAGATATCAAGATGGAAGTAGAATTGAGAGAGAAATCTCTTAGATAGATCAGATTCTCACTATCTGAGGATGAGATAGCAAAGACAACTCATAGATAATATCAAAAAATAAGGATAAGGGTAATCACCCCCATGAGAATGAGGAAGGAGGACAAAGATGAAGTGAAGAATGTTAGAGTTGAGAAATACAACAGTATAGGAGCCTAAAGATCTCTGCAAATGAATAACCTGTTACAAGGAGAAGCAAGGAAGCAAATAACAGAAAAAATAATACATAGAAAAATATGCTCAAAAATATGAGAGCTCAATATTCACAAAACATGTAATGTGATAATGGAATAATACAATGGAAAATAATCCAACCTCTAATAGGTCAAGAAACCCTAAAAAGGAAAACCTAGGCTTGCACATAATAATTAATAAAAGAATTAATTATTATGCACTTAAAGTTAGCTTAAGTGTAAAAGAGATAAAGGGAACTTATATAATTAAACAAATATTGTTTAATTAATCAAGTAAATACCCGAATCCTCTAACACCCCCCCTTAAGCTAGACTTAGGGAGAAGCTAAAACCTAGAACAACTACTGAAAGCAAGAAAGATGGGTCCCAACAACAAGGCCTGATCAGGTACCCAAATACAACCAAATCTCTATGAACTGGAGAAATAGAGAAAACCACATGGGAAAAAAACTCTACACCAAACAGAGATGGAAAAAGAAAGAAGAAGGACAGAAAAAACCTCCAAACAAGGATGTTCCAAAATGATATGAACAAGAGAAGATCAGAAGAATCACTGAAGCATGAAGAACCTACAAACATTGTCAAAGAATAACTGGTAATCTGAATAACCTCCACTGAAATAGAGCATGACCAGGCAGAGAAGACTGTAATATGTATGAGTGCCCTCAAATGACACTACTCAAATCAGAAGGCAAACAAAAGCAAACAACTTAACTCAAAGATATAGATGGCATGAGAAACCAAAGCCTGAAGAGCTGATTAATTGAACCATGAAAGGATTAGAAATAATAGGACAAACCTCCCCATAATGCTGAAGAGGGAGAGGGATAGGTACACTGAAAAGAATGACCAACAAGAACTGCATGACGAAGAACCAGGAACATTGAAGGCGCAAAGACAGTACATAGTATTGTGGAAGGAACACTCACTTGACACACAACATGAGGCAAATGTCATGGAAGGAACACTCACTTGAAAAAGGTGGATGGAAAACAAGGCAAACATCAACCCCCACATGGAACTTTATAAGTAGTGCATGTACAATAAGGCACAAGATGTGCAAGATCCCAAGTAAACAATGCATGATGGCACTTTATCTCAATGCGTTTGCATAAAAGAAGCTACAATGATAATAAGACTGGAAATAGAAAGGAGAACTGAAATTGAGACATCCTACTCAGAGAAGAGATCCCAAGACCAGAAACAACCAAGATATCCACCAGAGTGCTGAAAAGAAAAAAACTTAATAAAATATTCCTGGAGTATATGCTAGAAATAAAACCCATATGGCTGGAAATTAAACAACACATGCTTTCCAGAAATATAAATTTTTCACAAAACGGAGTTCGGATGCTCATTTTATGGCTCCCAAAGTGCAAAAAAGAGACCCCACTTTGACTAGAAAAAACCACAGTTAAACAGAAAAATTGGAAAAAAATTCCAACACCACTAGGTCCGGCTAAGAACTAGCTTTCCAATGCCTATTTGTTTTCATAAAAATGACTCTGTTTGCCCACATTATGGAAAACAAACCAACCCCCCTAAAACATGCAAGAGGGAGGTGCAACAGAGGCAGGACCGGGCGGAGGTGGCCTGTGGGCAACGCTCCAGTGGTGGACGGGTGGCGTAGTGGTGGCCAGGAAGTGGCTGGGGTGGTGGGGTTGTTTTTGGTAGTGTGTGATTTTTTCGGCGGCAATGAGGGGCTGATGGGCAGTGCAGCGAGGGGCCGACGGGTGAAGAGAGGCCGTGGGCGGCGAGGGGCCGATGGGCGGCGCAGGGAGGCCACAGGCGGCAAGGGGCCGGTGGGCAGCGGGTGCAGTGCGGGTGATGCAGCGTAGAGGTAGGGGCCAGAGGGCATCAGTGGTGGTCAGAGCAAGCCGAGGCCGGCAGCAGCCGAGAAGACGATTCCGACGATGGTGCCTACATGAACCGTGGGGAAAACCCCCAAAACAAGAGGCTTTTTTTTTTTAAAACAACTTTTTGGCCTTTGATTTTTGAATTTTTTTTTTGAAACAAAAATCATTCGGCCTACATGTCGTAAAAGGCATTTTTTTGTTTTTTTGAAAAAAAAAAATTCTCGAACTGCATGCTAGGGTCGTATGACCTGGTATTGGAGAAAAAATTAGAGGCTCAAGAGCCAAAACTAGGCAATTTTTATATGACTATAGGGGTTTTGGGGCCTTCTAAGCACAATGGTGAGATCCGTTTAGGCCTAAAGTGCGCAGAAAAAAAGGTATATCCCTAAAAACTTCCTGAAACTCTAGATTTGCTTCCAATGCAAAAATTCTCAAAACAAGAATAGATAGCTGCAGATCGAAAGCTCTGATACCATGTTAGAGTTGAGAAATACAACACTATAGGAGCCTAAAGATCTCTGCAAGCTGAATAACCTATTACAAAGAGAAGCGAGGAAGCAAATAACAGAAGAAACAATACACAAAAAATATGCTGAAAAAGATGAGAGCTCAATATTCACAAAATGTGTAATGTGATAATGGAATAATACAAAGGAAAAGAATCCAACCTCTAATAGGTCAAGAAACCCTAAAGAGGAAAACTCAGGCTTGCACATAAAAATTAATAAAAGAATTAATTATTATGCACCTAAAGTTAGCTTAAGTGTAAAAGAGATAAAGGGAACTTAAATAATTAAACAAATATTGTCTAATTAATCAAGTAAATACCCGAATACTCTAACACATAAGGAAACATAAGAAATTACTATTAAATCATTGAAGGAAGTGAAGGAGAGTGAATTAGTGACTAAAGAACAAATCCATATAGGTGACTCTAATTTGGAGGATACTTATTTTCTCTATTGGTGATGTGTCTACCTTTATGGTTCATGAGATAGGAGGCGGTGATAAAAATAATGATGGGGATAAGAAGGATGTGCAGACTGTTGGCAATTGGCACTCATCTGGTGGATTCTAGTGCATGGATAATGGATTAGTGCTGTCATTGATGCAAACTCTCATCATAAATTATATCCAGTAGTTATGGTTTTGGGTAACCAATAGAGGAAGTGGTCCGATAATCTGTCACCGATATCTTAGGATAAGCAAATCAATTTTGATCTGGAATCTTTGCGGTGATTGCGGTTGTGGTATTCATTCATGGGATAATAGGGCCAACATGTAGAGAACATTTAAACTTTATTTGGTTGATCCGCATATGTTTTGGAGCTCCGGTCTAAACCGAGACTCGATTACATGTTACATTGCATATTATGGTTGACCAACTTGATGAATGTTTTATTTTGTGATTGTGGATATATATGACCGATGTAGAAGATCATTTTGAGGTATGGTATGAGTGAGTAGTGATCGAGAAACCTATTTGGCACAATTTCATGTGGGAATTCTTGATCTAGTAGCTGACTAAGAAGTAGAATAGAGTAGAGTTGCAGAGTTGTTATAGTCAGACTTTTTGCACTTAACCAAAACTCATCTAGGCATTTTTTTATGCTATTTTGGAGTTCAATTATTGTAGTTCTCATTGTAAATGATATGTAATTCAATGAGACTTCCATATTGTAAACTAAGCAGTGAGCCTGAATGCATGTGCATTCTCCCTTTGTAATATTCATTTACTCCTGATCACAGTATATGAATATTATGGGTTCCAATCCCACCGTGTTTTTTCCCTTTCTGAATTTCCATGTAAAAATCTTGGTGTTATGATTTTGTGGTTGATTATCTTGTGTTTCTACATTTTACTTTCTTGCATTTTCTTCTAGTGGTATGAGAATAAGTTTGAAGATTTATTTACTATTAGAACATTGATTCACCCCCCCCTCTTAGTGTTCCTTGATTCCAACAATTGGAATCAGAGCCTAGTTCCTTTGAGGAAGCCTAAACTCTTGAGGAAGGTTAGGGAGATTGAATAAATGGATTCCGGTTTGCAGAGACAACTTTGTGTCGCACTTGAGGATCTTGATGCAACAAGAAATGAAATAAGTTTCGTAAAGAGTAACTTGAATGCAACAGGAGACTTCATTAAAGATTTAAAGGATCGAGTGAACACTTCAAGAGACAAGAGGAAAGAGTTGGTGGACAAGATGAAGGAGAAAGAATAACAAAGCATGAAAAATCATGACAAAGTTCGTGAATGTGATAAGCTTGCTAGAGAGAATGCTATATTGAAGAATGAGATCCAATGCATTGTGATGAAGCTAATTAAAGAGATTGAAGGCTGAAAGAAGAATGAAGAAATTTTGGCTCAAACATTGAAAGACAGATCAAATGAATGCTTCAGACTCCCCCATGAGATTGATTAGTTGAAGCTTGAGTTGACACAATCAAGGAATAATGAACAAGAACTTGAAAGATAGATTATTTCCCTAAGAGATGAACTTGCTACTGCAAATGAATTTAGAGACAAATTCAATGCTAGCTCAGCAAGGCTTGATGAGATGTTGGATAGTCAAAGACATGGGAAAGACATGAGAGGACTTGGATTTGAGAAAAGGAGAATCCTCTGGTTCTAGATAGAGAAATGTAAAGCCTAATCATAAGAAGAGAAATAATCCTTCGGTAAGACAACCTAATGCCTATAAATTCAATGGTATATGTTTTAATTTCAATAAATCTGGTCATATGATGAATTAATGCAGAAGTAAGATGAACAATGGAATGAATAATATGAACAATGGTCCTACCTTTACCGATCAGTGTTGCATATGCAATAACTTTGGTCACATGTCAAACATGTGCAGAGCAATAATGAATAATTTTCAGAACAAGAGATGTTATGCTTGTGGGATGTCTTGACATGTCTCTAACAAATGTAAGATTAGACCAAATCAGATGAATTTTATACCTATACAGAGAAATGTTGTTTTCCATGCATGCCACAAAACCGGTCACATTACAAAATAATGTAGAAGCAAGAATACTCCTGTAGACAAGAACAAAGCTATTAAAAAGGGCAAGGCTAATGTAGAAGAGATCAAGAACAAGCATGAGAAGATATGGGTCAGAAAAGATGAATCCAGAATAGATAGTAGACCTGCGCATGAATCTGGTGTAGGATCTTCATCTGATAACTAAGGCATCTAGCCATAGGGGATGGCATCTTCATGCAAAATCTTGCAGAACCCCCTTAAAGAGATCTATGATTGATCAAGGCTGATTGGAGATGCTTGGAGATGATTATCTAGAATTCATCATGTCGATCTTGCATCCGGTTGAGCTTTACAGTTGCATTTATTTCAACTTAAATTTAGGGTTTTCAAAGTTAAAAGGATCAAAATGTGAACCATTTCTCACATTGTGAGAAAAGAGTTGAAGCTGCAGAGTGAGGCGAACCATATTTTAAGGTAATTTGAAGGCTTTAGGTGATCCGATAAGAAATTATTGTGCAATCAATTGAAGAAAAAGGTATTTATCGAAGCACATTCATCCTTTAAACATAAATTTATGGAAATGGCATCTTCTTCTATTGATAATGCTTTGGTAGTATAAATTTCTAAGCGAGCAAGGCCTCAATTTAAAAGACATCCATTTAAGTCTATTGAGGATGATCCCAATGGTGCATTTTTGTCTGTTCCATACAAAATTTTGCATGTGATGACGCCAGGGCATATATTAACTGCACAATTGAGGAAACTAGAAGTAAGGATATCCTAACTTTGTATATTGAGTGGATAATAGATGAAGTTGGAAACCCAAAACTGAAATATGCATAGTTACAGAGGAAGTGTTTCACATAGTTTATTCATTTTTTGGCATTCGATGAGGATGAATGAGTAAGCTATCTTTTGAGTCATGTCTACGATGAGTTCATATGGCTAGACATAACCTACAAGATAACCAAGCAGGCCATTCATACAGTCACATGTTTGCATCAAACCAGTGGAAAACCTGATTTGAGGAAAGTAACAAAGCCAACCATCACAAAACTAACTAGTGCTCAATTTGACAGCAGGTCAATGAAAACTGATGATATCTTAGAGCATGATGTCAGATTTGCATTGATGATTATTGGATATAAAGTCTATCAGCCTAGCATTTTGAATTCAGTCTCTAGTACTGTGATATATACAACTTATCATATGGTGAAAGAGGATATGCAGTATTACTTGTACACATTTATTCTTGAAGTGCTCCTAGGAAATCTGAAGAAAATCAAAATAGAGAAGAAGAATATCTTCAAATTTGGTTCTTTGATTGTTTGTCTAGCACTATACTTTATGAATGAGATCCTCGGGATGAGTAGGGTCCAATGCACATATGACTTACCAGTAGCCACTCATATCAAGCAAGGTTTGCAAAGATTGGGAAATAGAGAAAATCAGGCAGTTGCCTTATGGAGTTTCTTCAAAACCTTCCAAGGCAGAATGAAGAATAGCAAAAGGATTCCTAAAGAAGTGGTGGACAAATATGTAGATACTATATATTTCATGGTGGACAAGGACCAATGCCATATGGAATTTGTAGAACCCAGAATAGTATGAATAATTCCAATGGGTTATGAGGTTAATGCTCAAAATCTTGAATTCTATGCTCAACATCTCTGGAGCAAGTTGGTTGACCCTCAAGAAGAAAAATTTGGCGAAGAATCTCAGAATGAAGATACTTCCCGTTTGGAAATACAGGAAGGTGCTCAAAAGGATGAAATTCAGACAGAGACTAATTTAGAAGTCCAGGCCGATGTAACCCTTGATACAGAAGACATTCAAAATCCTCTAGTTGACCACCCAAAGATAATGGAAAGGAAAGTTGTTGAGGCCCAAGAGACACCAATAGTTGATACAACACCAAGTAGTGAAACCAGTGCATAGGTTGAAGAACAAGAAAAGGATGCAGGTAAAGGTGAAACAAAGAAGGACAAGGTACATGACAAGGGAGAAGAGGTCAATAAGGGAAAGTAGAAATCTGATGATGTCCCGGTAATCATGGCAATTGACACACTGAAGGATAAATAGAAAAGGAGATTCCTACAAATCTCCATCAATTTTGATAGACCTCTCGACATTGGACATATATTTTGAGCTGAAAGGTTGATGGATGCAGCAACAGTTGAGGCTCAAGCTAGTAAGGACTTTCTTAAATCAAAGACTAAGGAAAAAAAGTTGATTGAGATGTCTGTAGGCATTTTGCAAAAGGTGGTACTGGAACTTTACAGTTAGAGCCAAATTATAACTCCTCCAACAAGATCTAACACTTAATCAACAATATTAGTACCAATTTTGAGTCATTGGAGAAGGCAACCACCAAGATACTATTGGACAGATTCAAGGAGGTGCATATGCAGACCTTTCGAAAGATGATTGAAGATGACATAATCAAATTGAATAAAGTACTATAGACTATCTTTGAGGCATTGAGTGAAGGAGGGAAGATATACAAGTGATGCTTTATACTACCCAAATTCACATCAAACATAGACAAGAAGATCAATAATTGCCAGGGCAAGATTGATAATATATCTCAGTCATTTGACTCCAATGTAGCACTTACCAGCATCATAGAATGGAAAGTGATGGCTCTAATTGATCAAATATCAAGCCTCACATTAGAAAAGGAGAGAATACTGAGGCAGGTTGGTGAGCTCCGAAAACATTTCTCCCCGGATGGACACCATGCTACTAGGTAAAGTAAGGATAGGTTGATGTGCTGCCCATTTTTTGAGGTATTCAAAGCTCTGATTAACCTCCTTGGTCCACTGGAGTCTTCTCTTCTCTCCTTTGATGGTATCTATCATGGGTGTCACAATATGACTAAAATTCTTGATGAACTTGTGGTAGAAGTTTGCTAACCCATGGAAAATTATTACTTCCCCAACTGATTTAGGTGTTGGGCAGTTGAGTATGGCCTCTACCTTTTGTGGATCAATTTTTAAGGTCCCTTGTGTAATCATGAATCCCAAATATACCAACTCTTCCTTCATCCATTTACACTTCTTGAGATTGATCAGCAATCTCTTCATCCAATCTCCCTAACACCTTGTCCAAGTGTCTCAAATGGTCTTCCTTTGTCCTACTGAATACCAGAATTTCATCTAAGTATACTACCACAAACATGTTGATCAAATCTCTTAAGACTTCATTCGTGATTCTCATGAATGTACTAGGGGCATTAGATAGCCCAAAAGGCATAACTAGCCATTCATAGAGGCCCTCATTAGTTTTGAAAGCCATTTTCCACTCATCCCCCTCTTTGATCCTTATTTGGTGATAGCCACTCTTTAAATCAATTTTAGAAAATACCTTGCTTCGGCTAGACTATCCATAAGATCATCCATCTAAGGAATGCAGAATCTATATCTAATGGTTATCTTGTCGATAGCCCTTGAATCTGGACAAAGCCTCCAATCTCCATCTTTTTTGGGTGCCAAAATAGTTGGCATATCATATGGGATTAAAATTTTCCTTACCAAATCCTTATCTAGTAATTCTTGCACTTGATTTTTGTTGTGGACCTTGTTTTGTTGAGGTACCATTTTGTATGTTGCCTTATTGGGAAGACTTGCGTTAGGGATTAGGTCGATATTATGACTCACATCATGGATGGGAGGCAAGGAATTTGGCAAATCTTTCACCACAAATCCCTCATACTTGTCAAGTAGGGTCTGCACCTCCTTAGGGACTTCCTTGCTATCATTATCTGCTCCTTCTAAGATTGGTTTTCCCACAATGGCATATCCACACTTCTCTTCTTCTAGTTTCTTCATGAACTCCTTCTCCTTCACCACTATCACACTATGTCCTTCATGGACTACACTCTCATCTTCCTTTAATGGGTCAAGTGTAAATGATATTCCCCCTTTCTTGATGACATAAACATTATTTTTCCCATTATGTTGGGCCTCCCTATCATATTGCCAAGGTTTTCCAATTAGAATGTGGCACACATCCATGGGAATGATTTTTATCCTCATAAGCACTAATTTTGAACTCTACCCAAGACTGTGTTAGGATAACCGATGAACAACTGAGAGGGGGGTGGGGTGAATTAGTTGTTAACATATTATATCAATGAAACCACTTTATAACCTTTAACCAAAGCACATAAACATTGAATACCAGAATATCAAAAACAGATACCAGTAATCAATAAAACTTAAGAATAAAACAAAGAATTAACACAATGCAACCATACCACATAACACCATGATTTGTACATGGAGAACCTAGAAAGGGAAAAACCATGGTGGGAAGTCTACCCACAGTCAAATGATACTTTTGCAGAAAGTATGTGATACAATAAGGGGCCTGCACATGCAGGAAGGCACACTGCTTAGAGCATACTACTCATTACAAAAGAGTCTCACTGACTATAGAGAGGTTATAACCACCTAAAGATAAATTGACAAGAATCCAAAATAATGAACTACCAGAGATAGCATCTACCATGCATGATTACCGTCTCGGTTAAGCTCAATATCGAAGGTCTTTGACCTCTTCCTTAAACCCAATTTGATCACCTATGATCTTCCAAATCTCCTTCACATATGATATTACATTTCACGACCATGATACTACATTTCTATTCCCATACCATATCATAATTTACAATGAGATCTTACATCATTTATACAAACCCTAAGGCCTAAACCAATTAGGTTGGCCACCTAAATATATTACAATAAGATCATTAAATACATCCATATTACAATGATATGCCATGTCAACTTAAGACCAAAACAACAATAAACAAACCATAAAACATCTTCGCAATGTGTAGAGAACACATTAACATGATATCAATCGATAACCTAGATAGGCACCAGACCTAATCTAGGTCCACCATGCCAAAGCAATGTCCTCCTCATAAGAAAAGCTTCTCCAGTCTCAGGTGTTTCCTGTGATGAAGGTGAATGCATACCTTCTGCCTCTTCATCATGAACAATTCATGTCCTTTCTCCTCCATATGAGCTTGTACTCTCTTTATTTGGACATCTCCAAGCAGGGTGACCAACTTGGACACATTGAAAGCACTTCCCTACGAATGTGTTTGATCTACTTCCTTGGTTTCTAAAGCTACCTCTTATGTTAGATCCCCTAACCCTAAATCCACTTATTTACTCATTAGTTTGTTTTTGGTGGCCACTACTCTCCCCTTGATGCTTTTGGAAATGTGTCTTGCCTCCCCCAAAGCTTCCTCTTCCCCTATTATTCTTATCTCTACCTTTGGCCTGTTGCTCTTGCCTCCTTTTACCTTCTTTTCAGTTCTTGTGGCTAACTAAAAACATTCCTCTACACTCCTAGGGGTAGTTATGCATCTTGTATGCTATGTCTCAACCCATTTACATATCTTTCTATTTTCTTCACTCCATCTTCATGGTGCACTGCCCTCATGCTCAATTTATGGAACTCCTCTTTATATGTCATCGCATCCATTTCTTTTTGCTTTAAATTCTACAACCTCTTAAAAATTTTGACCTCATAATCACCTAGTAGAAATTGGGCCTTCACCTTTTCTACCATTTTGTCCCCAGTGTTAATCTTGGGCTTTCCTCTTCTCATCCTATCTGACTGAGTGTATTTCCACCAAGTCAGTGTTGTCCCTTCAACTTAGTCTTGGCAAGCTTCAACTTCTAGTCATCTAGAACCTCCTCGAAGTCAAAATAGTTATCTAGGACATCTACCCAATATATCACCTCCTCATTGTCCATCTTGCCACCATACATTGGCATGTCCAATTTCATGTCAGAATTGTCTCCTTTGATAGCCTTGAGCACATTTAGAAAATTTCTCTCTTCTAGCCCCAAATGTTCCTCTTGGGGTACATCTTGGGGAGTTTCATTCCCCTCCTCACCTACTTCTTCTTCCTTGGGTCCACTATCCACATTAGCAACCTTGACTCTACTCAAAGATGCTTCCAATGTTGCTATCTTGACCAACATACCATCTTGGCTCCCCTTGGTGGACCTTACCTCTTTTGTGAGGATTGCACTTCCCTTGGGAGGCATCTTGCACTTCTCCTATGCAATCACAATTTCCACTCAAACTTCACATACACACAACTCCTATTACAAACCTAAGCTCTGATACCACTTGATGCAAGACAGGGAGAAAGGATTGGTCTAATTGTTGTTAGAACCCTAGTTGCCCTAACTAACCAGGCCACCGTGTGAAAAAATTCTATCTTCTTCCTCACAAAAAATTAGACACTCAAATAACCAGCAAATTGGGAGGTAATTTAATGGTCCATCCATACATACGAATGTCCAATAAATTTGAATCTATACAACACCATACAAGTGCAAAAAATAGACTAATTGTAGAAAGATGAGCTCCCAATTAGTTGCCAATTATTTCAAATTTGAGAATTATGTTAAAGAATTAGATTTCAGAATTTCAATTTTTTAGAATTCACATCCCGAATCTTTTTCCAACCATTAGCTTTGACAATTTATACCAAAATTTTCACTTTCCCGTGATCGCAACAGACCTTCGGGATGCATGACTTTTTGACTCCCAAATCTTAAAAAATCAAATTTAGACACTGACATCAAAATAACAATCCCGAACTGACAAATCAATGATGGACACTGATGCCTGAATAACAATCTAGAACCAAGGTCTTGATCACGCATTAGAAAAACTAATATAGGCAGAGTAACCATTTTATGCATTTTTGATAAAGTAAACTTACCCTAATGCCCCTATTTTGGTATAGCTATATCGAACATGGTATTTGGATGTCTATTGGCATAGCCATCAAAATTCGGCTAAACAATATTTCCCAATCCTGATAGAGTAAACTATCTCGATGACAAGATTGACAACTTTATCGAGTTAACCATCCCGATGAAAACATTGACAATTTTTTATAACAATTAACACTTTATCGAGTTAACTATCTCAATGACAACAATGACAACCCTAAAACAATTTTACAAACTCAAAAATTATGACTCCAATTTTGACATACCCACCTAAGAACATGAAATAACATTACAAATGGTCTCTATAGACCTTATTGAATCAAAATGATATGACCCCTTAACTCCTAGGACTCAAATACCTAATTGACATGGTAGCTAGACTCTAGATGCTCCTGCACCAGGTTGCCATTGATGACAACTCTCCTCAAAAATTCTATCTGGTAGTTATGGTTTTTGGTAACCAGTAGAGAAAGTGGTTTGGTAATTTATCACCGGTATCTCAGGATAAGAAGAGCACTTTTAGTCTGGACTCTTTGAGGTGATTGCGGTGCTGAGATTTGTGCATAGGATAATAGGGCTGACATGTAGAAATCATTTAGATTTTATTTGGTTGATCTTCATATTCTTTGGAGATCCGGTCTAACTCGACACGTAGTTACACGTTACACTGAATATTATGGTTGGCCGATTTGATGAATGTTTTATTTTGTGATTGCGGATATATATGACTGATGTAGAAGATCATTTTGAGGTATAGTATGAGCGAATAGTGATCGATAAACTTATTTGGCACAGTTTCACGTGCACATTCTTGATCTGGTAGCTGACTGAGAAGTAGAATATAGAAGAGTTGCATAGGTGTTACAGTCAAAAATTTTGCACTTAACTAGAACTCATCCAGGCATTGTTTGATGCTATTTTGGAGTTCAATCATTGCAGTTCTCATTATAAATGATCTATAAGTCAGTGAGACTTCCATATTGTAATCTGAGCAGTGAGCTCTAGGTAGTGAGCCTGAATACATGTGCATTCCCCCTTTGTAATATTCATGTACTCCTGATCAGAGTATATGAATATTGTGGGTTCCAATCCCACCATGGTTTTTCCCTTTCTATGTTTCCACATAAAAATCTTGGTGTTATGTTTTTGTAGTTGATTATCTTGTGTTTCTACATTTTACCTTCTTGCATTTTCTTCTGGTGGTCTAAGAATAAGTTTGAAGATTTATTTACCAGTAGAACACTGATTCACCCCCCCGCCCCTCTTAGTGTTCCTTGATTCCAACACAGACTGCTCCTCTAGATAATTCAAGTGTACAAGGTTCTTGTGAACAAGGTGAAGTTGGTGTCCACTATTCAAGATGAAGGAAAATACATATTAGAGGATACAGTGAATGTTGGTGAGAGGAGAATATAATGATTGGAGATGATGAAGGAAAATGAAGAGAAAAATCCTTAGAATGGTTTGGAAACTAGAGAGAAGTTAGATAAGAAGCATGTTTCTTCTACAAGTGGCTAGGAAAAAGGTCAAGGACCTTCTGACTTATTCAAGGACCTTTGAGGACTATAGGTACAGTTTGAACCTATAGTGACACCACAATTGTTGGAAATTCCAACTCATGAGGAGCAAGTTGATTTGTCAAATATTTATCTCCTTCATAAGTTCTAGCTTAAAGATATCTTGCATGCTTCAACAAGGAAAAAAATTATTGTAGGAAAATCCTTAGAATGGTTTGGAGACTAGAGAGAACTTAGATAAGAAACATGTTTCTTCTACAAGTGGCTAGGAAAAAGGTCAAGGACCTTTGAGGACTATAGATGTAGTTTGAACCTGTGGTGACACTACAATTATTGGAAATTCCAACTCATGAGGGGCAATTTGATTTGTCAAATATTTGTCTCCTTCATAAGTTCTAGCTTAAAGATATCTTGCATTCTTCAACAAAGTTTGATTGATGATGTACTGAAAGTGATACAAGAAGGTTTATCAGAGGTAAACAATGATTCTTCTTTGGCTTTGGCATATAGGTTGAAGCTTATAATGGATTAATTTATGGTTCATTCATCACTTATTGAGCAGAAGGTACAAGAAAAGACAATAAGAAATTTGTATGACAAAAGAATTGGTGAAGCATTTGATTGGCATTCCAGTACATACAATAAATTATAAAAAAATATAAAGGTGTTTAAGGATTGTGTTGACGAGGAAACTTATCTTTATCAAATTTATTTAAGGTGGTCTAAAACAAAAAATATCATTAAAGATTAGATTGACTATATTGAGTTACAAATATTTTAGTTGGCCAAAGCATATAGCTTGTCAAAGGACAAGGATGGATCCACTAGGGCCCAAGTGGAAAAACTTCATTTACAACAATCTTTGTTGCAGGACTAATGGGAACAAATTAAGAAGCAATTAAGTCTCTTAAGGGGAGTAGTCAATTTAAGACTTGCTACATTATTAAGGGTTTCAGGTGAAGCAGGAAAGGTGGTACATATGATGAAAGTACTTGATAGTGTAGATGTGGGTAATGACTTGTTGATACAATTTGAGTGCCAGAATGAAATTCTTTTCTTCACTATGGCTAATTGGGATGCAACCCTAACCCACATTAAGGAAATGTATAAAGGTATTATATCTTTTAAGGGAGTTGCAAATTCATATATGAGAAAATTTGTTCGTTGTATAGTTATGTGGATGCATAGTATTTTTTTGTTTTTGTTGAAGACTTCATGTACATAGTATCAATTTAGAGGGATCTCCATCTAAGTGATAGAGTTTTGTAATGAGTACACATAGCTAGGGTTAGTATATACAATATTTTTGAGTTTTCTAGATATTATCGCCTTTGTGCTTGATGTCAAAGGGGGACTGAGTATATATAAAGGGGGGAGAAGATTTCTCAATAATTATGTGTTGTTGCCATCAATGACAAATGGGGAGATTGTTGGCAACATGTGCTGTCAGTGATGTCAAATTGACGTTTGACAATATGTATTGCCATTGTTGATGCTAATCTATCATATTTGTATAAATATGGTCTTGTATAGATATGGCTCAGTGCAATAAGAGAAGTAGTGAAATGGTTTTACATGATCAAAATGAATGAAGACAATCCGAAAGACCACTAATTGCATCTATGTTAGAATATCAGTTTGGATATATGGTATGTTTATTGTAACACATTGTTACATATGTCTTATGATTTGGTTAAGGGATATAGATACACTAGTTGGTTGATATTTAAGACTAGATTAGGACATATATGTTATTAAGAAAATTTGTCTAAGGGTTGAATAGTGTAATTTTCTAAGTTTGTTAATTGATATTTTAGGAACTACATTCCTCTCCTATGCATGGCTTGGCCTTGCAGTTTTTGGAATGGACTTGTAATTCAATAAAGTGCTTCTATCAAAGATTTCACATGATAATATATTCCACAACAAATGGTATGTGCGACTACTATTCTTATTGTAGTTTGACATTGCAATGTGTCTCAGTTGCTTACTAGAATGCTCCATATTCCATCTTGATGATTGGTATGCTCGTGCAAATTTGGGAATATGTTTAGGAAGGTATAGGAATTATGTAATGTGAGTTTTTGATGAACTTGTGCCCCATGATGCTATATCTTATATATTGAAGTATCATAGTATATCTAACTTTCCCTATTTCTACCAGTTCAATAGATGTCTCCACTTGTGCCTTGATTTGACGGTCAATTACTTGAGGAGATGGTTGTAGATGGTTTGTGTTGCTTTCATTTTGGTCTTCATGCTATTTTTTGCTTCTCCCCAAAGGTGTAAAGAAAAAGATAACAAGTTTTGATAATGATGTTGATGTTTGGGTGGATAGAGTGAATTCTTTCATTTGTGGTTATTCTTTACCTATCTTAGTGGCATTGAAGGATGTGATAAGATGTGTTTGGGGTTCAGCTATGTCTTGGGTTGATCTACAACCTAATTTTGTTTATAATACATATGTTTTGGAGACAACATGCATGACACTACATGTTTCTTCTATAAGTCCTATTGGGGTCGACTTAATTGATATTTTAAAGCATTGTAGAGGATATATAAGGAAGGATAAATCATTTGTGAAGGATGTGAGATGTATAGAATGTATTGGTGTTGAACTAGTTGAGTATGAAGTGTGTGGAGTCAGCTTGATGGATTAAGTGAGCTACCAAGTTATTGTTACATCAGCATATGTCACATGCTTCTTCAATAGCAATTCATGTTCAAGTTTCCAATATAATTTTCATGTATGCTCTTACCAGGTAGCGAGACTCTTTAGTAGGTCCATATTTCATTGTATCTTGCTTGCAAGTCCTTTCTTGGAGCAGTGAGGCTCCTTGCCTAGCGAGCCATAAAACAAATATTGTAATATCAATTTTATATAGTGTGAGTTAACTCTCAGCATGTCTTTTCTCTCATTAGCTTTTCCACTTAAAAATATTGATATTTTTGTGTGATGCATTCTTTGTTTTTGTTACTTCATTTTAAAAATATTATATAATATCTATATGGTTAATTCATATATAAATTAATTAATTATGATTCTTCGTCCCCTCAACATCCAGATGTGTTCAGCAAGGTTAAAACACTATGAAGAAGATTAATTTGTGATGATACCTTAAGAGGTACAAGAAATCGCTGTCTACACAGAAAGAGATCTGGTGGGTGTTTTTATGTGAAGTGCCGCTACAAAGTGAAGTTAATATGATCAAAGAGGCATTAGCAAGAAAAAGAGTTAAATAACTCTAGATTGCAACATTGTCAAAAGATGATAGATTTAAGGAAAATGCCACAATGAATAGAAGGTCGTTGAATTGAGTATTTTTGAAAGTACCGATAAAATAATTGTTCGTAGATTTTAGAAACAAGATTGCCATCAGAAGAAAAATTGATTGGTTTGAGATAGGAATCTACGAGAAAATAGAAGATTTTACTGTCGTGTAGCGAAGACTCATGCCACAGCCCCTGGTGAAGCCTTTGTCTATTGCATGTGTTGAACCCTTATTCCAATCAAATACAAAGCTAATGCATCCAATGAAGGTTAAAAAGGGAACTTGCATCACGGTAAACTTGCATCACCTAGGCAAGGAAAGATTGCCAATGCAAGAGGAGATTGCACTAATTTGAAGAAGACCCAACAAGTGCAACCAACATTGAAGCCACCTCTAAAAAGCTGAAGCGCTCGATTTGTAAGAGCAAGTCATAGGAAGATGATGATCGCAAATCTTGTAGAATCTGCAGAAATTGATTTAAGCCACTGATGTAAGTCATCTGAGAAAATAGGATCTAAGCCTTTTCTAAAGCCTAAAGAAGTCACACCCATAAATTTACAATTCAAATGGTGATCACCACATAATGCATTTTGGTAGGAGAAAAGCCTATTGAAGTCTGAAGAAGATAGCCCCTGTTTTTTTTGGGTTTTTTAAAGCAATTAGTGGTCGAAATTAAGGGGGAGAATGTTGACATCATAGTTTCTCTTCATTGTGTATGTTTCACAAGAGAACTACATGCAGAAAATTATGGTCGTGTAGACTTAAAAATAATTTTTCAAATATGCAATGTTTGCATGAATAAAATTACAGGTTTTGCATGAACAAAATTTGCATGCATTGCATGTGTAAATTGCTTTTTTAGAAGCCTTCAAACTTGTTGAGACCTATAAAAATAGGAAGAAATTAATTCATTCTCTATATCTGATCATTAGATCAATTGACCCTTGATAATGTGATTAAGAAATGTTTGTAATTTCATTTGAATGAATAAAAAGATTTATCTGCTGTTGAACAATTTCCGAATTTAATAATTTCTTTGATATATTCTGAATCCATATATCTCCATAATAATCATAGTACTACATCAGTAATAATAAAAGAATGAGAAATCGATGTAAAACCCTAGAGCCCAAGGGTGGATTTTTAGATTGTCTTCCACAAGGGGTTCTCATTTTCCAGAATTGGGAAGTGCTTGGCGCAGGTAACGGGACTATGATGCCTGCAACTCAGGAGCAAACACATACCTTTCATTTGCAGAACATTTGTGAAGGCAAAGTGGCCATCGAGAGAGCCCTAACTGTATTTGAGTTACGATTATTAACTGTATCACTATTGCCACCGCGATTGCTAACATCAAGGGAGGCTGCCGAAATCCGCTATTATTAGGGTTGGTGAAGAATTTTCATGGTTCAACATTGAATTTTCAGCCACCTGTTCATCTCAACGGCCGCGGCAACCGCCATCAACTTAGACGCATCTTCCTGTCCAGCCGCCGTTGTCTATCCAGACCTTGGAAAAGGTT
Organism: Cryptomeria japonica; assembly: GCF_030272615.1. NCBI lineage: Eukaryota > Viridiplantae > Streptophyta > Pinopsida > Cupressales > Cupressaceae > Cryptomeria > Cryptomeria japonica. Next base: position 726,960,300 of record NC_081414.1, read on the forward strand.
TGTCTATCCAGACATCAAAAATAAAAATCTTGTCAAAGAAATTACAGGAAATGGTCAATAGAAGGCATTTAGGTTCACTGGGAAGACCCGCCTCATGTTCTACAGTGGGTCTACATGAAGGCAGATGGAAGGACATGGCGATACAAGTAAACTGGAGTGGAAATAACAAGGTTTTTCGGCTAGTTTCAAAATACTTTCAAGGCTTCTTTCGGAATAGAGACGCAGTGTGGCATGGAGGCAGAATAACAATGGAAGGATATTCACATTAGGGCGTTTTAATAATGGTGTGAATCAAGGGAATTCTGAGAAGCAATTGAAGGGCTTTTTGGGGAAATGGTGTTTGGATCTGGGCAATCAGCGAACATTTGCTAGGGTTGTTGGCTTGGGAAATAAGGAAACTGTGGCTAGGGTTTTTGTTTCTTCACAGTAGGTGGGAAATAAGGTAAATGTGAACCTCAAGGAAGCTAGTCCGGAAAAGGTAAGTTAGATACCTACTGATCCTATTCTACCGAGGGTTTCTTCATCACAGGTTTGGGCTCCTACCCCTTGTATCGATCTTCTGGGTTCCTATGTCGATAAGAAAGCGAATTGTTTGCATACGAATGCTATTTCTAGGGAAATTTGGGGTGATCAAATTAGTTTGTTAAAGCTTTATCATAAATTGCAGAAAAGATGGGGGGATATGCATTATTTTCAATGATTGTCTGCGAATGCTTTTATTATTGTCTTTGATTCTTCTTATTTCAAAGATGAGGTATTAAGAACTTCGCATCATTGATTTGGAAAACATTTAATTTTAATTGCGTCTTGGAAACCTTTTTTTGTTCCTTCTTGGTCTAGTTCGAAAGTTATTCCTTTCTGGTTTGGTTTACCTAAAATTCCTTCTGAATTTATGGATCTGGATGTTCTTGAGAAAATTGGAAATACTATTGGATCTTTTTTATCATCTAAAATGGACTTTGTGGAGGGGGAGGTTCTAGTAAAAAATTGTGTTCTTATTAACCCTAACAATGTTTGCCCCCGTATTTGTAATATCAAGTCTCATGATGGTATTTGGCGCCAGTCAATTGAGAAATTAGATACGAAGCTTCTTAAGTCTCCTTTACTTTTGAATGCTCTGTTACTTATGGATTTTAAGAAAAACCAGTAGGTTGTTGACTCTATCCCTAAATCCCTTAATAAAGATAGTTTGTCTATGGGACCTTCGATTGAAGGATGTGGAAATGTCTCTTCACATAAATTGGTAGAAACAGGTCACATTAATCTTGAAAATAATCCATTGTATCGTAGTTTTGGGAAACCAAATGATCACACTTCGGGTTCAGTCTCACTTTCATCTTTACTGAAGAAATTTTCTAATAACGGGGGTATAGTGATGGATGGTAATCCCCCAATAAATGGAGGAGATCATCTATTGACAATAGATTGTCCTAAGATGTCAAATAATCACATAAAGGGTAAGGACGACAATTTGTCTTCATGCACTCATAAGGAGGTTTTGGATTCTTAAAAGAATGTGAATGTAGATAAAAATGCAGTACCTGCCATAAGTTTTCCTAATGATGCTTCTTTAGTTCAAGAAATTAAGAATTTGGTGTCTAATAATTCCCCTCTGAATGTTGAAATTAATATGGCTAATGAATCTTCCTTAGGGAATAGTAATCCATCAAAGGTTGTCCCTATTATAATGCCAGACGAGAATATAGTTCAGCAAGTAAAAGATATTTTTAACAATCATGCACATCAGATGGATGAGGGTATTACTGATAGAGTTTTTTGTTCAATTGAGAATGATTTGGGGGGTATAAACATGACCCTTCCAATTTCTGCATCTGCTAATCCTTTTGCGGTTTTGGCTACAACAGAGTTGGGTTTTGAAGATATTCCAATTATCCTGGCTTCTCCAGAGTCATGCAAGAGTTTACCAATTGTCCAAACATTTGGCTTTTTCACCATCAGTGGTTTCTCTTGGGAGAGGTAGGCCTCCAAATAATCTTAAGTCTCAAATGGAAATTGATGCTGGAATTCAAAAGACTTTGTCTCTTTCTCCTGCTGGTGGGCAAGGGAGGCCTTCGATCTCTCTTGGTGGGCCTAAGAAAACATGTCTAACTCCTATAAGTGTAAAAAGAAAGAGGAGTAAGGGATCTATGACTAGTCCTATGACAAGATCAGGGGCTGTGAAACGTAATGTGCAAGGTTGCTTTGGGGAAAGCAAAAATTCTCTCATTAATGGGAAGAGGGGAGCTTTGGCCTCCCCTCAAGGACAATGAGAATTATTTCTTGGAATGTTAGGGGCTTAATTTCCCCTAACAAGAGACACTTAATTAAGTCTCAGATGGACTTAATTAAGTGTGATATTTTTATGTTGCAAGAAACAGAGTTGTAAAAGGAGTCTGCTGATTTGGTTTTTTCATCTTTCAGAAGGTGGAATTTTCTTTCTTCTCCTTCTTGTGGTGCTTCAGGAGGTTTGGCACTGTTTTGGAATAATTATAATATTGAGGTACAGTTAGTGGCATCTGCTACAAATTGTATGTTGACTTTAGTAATAAACAGGATTTTGAAGGTTAAATTCTAGCTTTTTAACATTTATGCTCCATCAGGAATTCAAGGGAGGAGTAAGTTATGGGGTGAATTAAATAGGATTTCTTCTCCCTTAAGACATGGTTCCTTTATTATCTTTGGGGGTGATTTTAATGTTATCACTGATTTAGATGAGAAAAGATGAGGTGTTTTCCCTAATAAAAGGATTATGGATGACTTTGGGGATTTTGTTTCTTATATGAGCCTTTTTTATTGTAAGTCTCAGAATGGGGTTTTCACATGGACAAACATGAGACGGAATTTTTCTCAAATTGCTGAGAGATTATATTAGTTTTTGTTATCTGAGAATTGAATTGATTCAGATTTTGAATTCTTTTCCTCTATTCTACCAGTCTTGGGTTCTGATCACTTTCCAATTTCCCTTTTAGTTATTGAGGATAGGGCTTCTTTTAAGTCTCCATTTAAATTTCAGCCCATGTGGTTTAGGGAATCTTCCTTTTTGCCTCTGCTTATGAAATGGTGAAATTCTGCTCCTTTTTGTTCTAGGTCCCATATGTTTCAGATTGCTAAGAAGTTAAGTTATTTGAAATTGAATATTAGGAAATGGAATATCTCACATTTTAAGAATATTTTTCAGGAGAAACAAAGGATTCAAGATATGATTGAGTGTCTTAATACTCGTGTGCTTCAACATGGTATGGTGCCACAAGTTTTTGATGAATTGAAGTCACTAAAATTGCAGCTTGAGGAGGTGTTAGCTAGAGAGGAAATCTATTCGAGACAAAAATCTAGAGAGTTATGGATTTTAGATGGTGATAGGAACACAAAAAAATTTCATTCTTCAACTAAGATTAAAAGATGTAAGAATAGGATATCTTGTATTCAGTATCAAAATGGGACTTTATTGACAGGGCCAGAGGACATTGCTTGAGAGGTAGTTAGGTTTTTTAGGTCATTATTATCTTTGGAAAATGGAAATCTCAGCAATGATATTATATCTAATATTCCTCCTTTAGTATATTTGGAAGACAATAAGATGTTGATGTCTCCTTTTTCTTTAGAAGAAGTTAAGAGTGATGTCTTTGCCATGAATCCAGATAAAGCTCCAGGACTAGATGGTTTTACTCTTTTATTTTTTCAGAAATGTTGGGATTTTGTGGGAAATGATGTTTATTGGCTCTCGAGGAAGCTAGGAGAAATAGGTCTATTTTAAAAGAACATAATACTACAATGATTGCAATTATTCCTTAGAAAAAAGATACTAAGACTTTTGCTGACTTCCCCCCCATTTCTTTATGTAATACTTCGTATAAGATATTTATGAAGGAAATTTCCCTTAGGTTGGCAAAAATTCTACCTAGGATCATTTCATTGGAGCAAGGTGGTTTTGTTCCTGGAACGGAGATGACAGAGGGTGCAATTGTAGCACATGAGGTGTTGCATTCTATTTCCACCCAAAGAACCCCAACCATGATACTTAAACTAGACATGATGAAGGCTTATGATAGAGTAGAGTGGGGGGCTTTATATATTGTTCTTGAGAAGTTAGGTTTTTCCAAGGCATGGGTCAAATGGATTCATGCATGTATTTTTTCTGCAAGATTCTCGATTTTAATTAATGATTCTCCTTGTGCTTTTCTCACTTCCTCCAGGGGTTTGAGATAGGGAGATCGCCTTTCTCCCTTTTTGTTTATTCTCCTAGCTGAAACCTTTAGTTGGGCTATTAGGGATGCTAAAGTGGGGGGGCTTTGGAAAAGTATAAGGATTCAAAATATTCCCCAAAGTATTTCTCATTGTCTCTTTGCAATGATACTTTGTTATTTGGACATGTTTCGTTAGTTGAGGCAAAAGTGATTAAAGGAATAATACAAAATTATGCATCATTTTCTGGTCAGAAAGTGAATGGTGATAAATCAAATATTTTATTCCTTAATACATCACAACTAGTTCAATATAGGTTGTAATCCTTTTGGGGATTTGAGATTGGAAATCTTCCATGTACTTACCTTGGGATTCCTTTCTTTGTTAAACAAGATAAGATTGGTTTTTGGGATAAGATTATTTCAGTCATTTCTAAAAGAATTCTCTCATGGAATCATAGATGGTTAACTTTGGTGGGTAAAATTGTTCTCATCATGTCTATTTTGAATCTTGTTCCCATATATCTCATGTCTATTTTAAAGTCTCCAAAAGAAGCTATTGTTAGTTTACAGGATACTCTTAGAGATTTTCTTTGGAACAATAATAAAGATGGCAAGAAGAAACTCCCTTTAGTTGCGTGAGATAAGGTATGTTTGCCTAAGGAACTTGGGGGAACAGAAATTCGGAGTTTGAAGAATTAGAATTTAGCCTTAGGTGCTAAGTTGGTTTGGAAATTATATGACAAGCCTAGCTCCTTATGGGCACAGATTATGTTTGCCAAATATTTAAATAATGGACTGAGAGAGTACATTTTTTAAGTCTCAAATTTGCCTTCGGGTTCTGCTATTTGGAATTCCCTTTGTAAATGTAGATCAATTATTTTGCCTCATCTCTCATGGATTGTTCATAATGGTAGAAAAGTCAGATTTTGGGATGAACTATGGAATGGACACACACTTGTGGTGAATATTAGGGATTGGTCTCCTCTGGTCACTATTCTTTCCTCCCTTTGGGGTGTTTTTGTAGCAGATTATTTTAAAATTGTGACTAGTGGACCCCTTAAGCTAGCTAGATGGAAGTTGATTGATTTCTTAGATGTTGATCAAAGTATGAAATTAGATTTCGAGAAGATTTTGGGGGATAGAATTCTATTTCTTTCTCATTCTGAGGATGTACTTACTTGGACAAAAAATATTTTTGGTAAGTACACTGTTAAAGATGGTTACAACTCTCTTATGGTTGCTAAAGATTTATCATCCTGGCCTTATAAGTTATTTTGGCATTCAGCTTGTCTTCCTAAAGCTGGAGCCTTTGATTGGTTTGCAGTTCAAGACAGAGTTCTTAGAGGTATGAGACTAGGCAGACTTGATATTACTGTTGTTTTCCCTTGTGTCCTTTGTAAAAAAAATTGGAATCTTCTTCACACCTATTCCTACATTGTGATTATGCTTATGAATGTTGGCAGTGGTTGTTTGAGAAGTTAAATATATCCTTTGTTATTGGTAAGGATCTCATTTCCCATTTTAGATCTTGGCCATTTATGTTTGCCTCATCTTTTTATGCATGTCTTTGGATCATATCTCCATCTATTGTGATTTGGAATTTTTGGCTAGAGCAAAACAACAGGATATTTAAAAAAACAAGTTCTCCTGTGTCTGAGGTTCTATTAAAAATTGAGTCTTCAATCTTTGAGGTTACTTTGTTGTTTATTTATAAGAATTGGGAAAATCTTACTTCTTTTTCACATTGGGATAGTAGAGTTACTAGAGTTTGGAAGACATTGTCAGTTTTACCCTCTCATGGTTCAATTTTAAAAAAGAATGATGCAATAGGTAAGAGATGCTCTGCTAGATGGAAAACTCCTTTGCAAGGGCACTTTAAACTAAATTTTGATGGGGCCTCTCGTGGTAACCATGGGCCGGCTGGGGTACGCATGGTAATTTATGATCACAATGCAAACTTTATTCGATCTAAGTTTCATGCTATTGCTTTTAAAACTAACAATTATGCGGAATTTCATGCTTTGTCTTTTGGATTGGATTTGGCAAACTCTTTGGGAATTAAGGACTTAATAATTGAAGGTGATTCTATGGTGATTATTCAATGTGTTATGAAAAATAAATCGAATTGTTGGAATTTGAAGTATATACTTGATCTCATTTTACAAAAATTAGAATTATTTGAATCTTTCTTGTTATCCCATTGTTACAGACAAGTTAATAAGATTGCAGTTTATTTGGCAAATTTAGCCATTGATAGCAATGCTAATCAATGAGAGGTGGGTTTTGAGAAAATTCCTTCTAGGGTATGGGAATGTTTGTAGCAATAGTTATGGGATTTTTTTGAGTAATGTTGATATAAAATTTTATGATGATAATTATTCCCGCTTTCCCCTTTCATTTTAAGTATTCATGTTCATTTTTTGGAGGAGAGTTCGAGCTCATGGTATTTGATACAATAATGTTTTTCCAAAGATTTTTTGATACTTTCTTTTTTGGCAAGAAGGTTTTTGTCTCATGGGATTTGGCATAGGGATTTGAAAAATTATGTCTTCTTTCATTGATAGTAGTTGTGGAGTCTACATTTGAAAATTATCCGATTGCAAATTGCCATATGGGCTCTATGTAAAACTGATATTATATGTGTTGGGACTGCATTTTGTATGTGGTTTTGGCAGGGTGTATAAACTGATCTGTTAGATACTATAGGTTTATTTAATGAGTTGTGACCAAAAGTTTTCTTCCCAAGGTTCTTTCCTCCAGTATGCTCTTTGAGTCCTGTGTAAAAAATAAAAATATATTAATAAAAAAATTAGAAGAATTGAAAAACAATCCCAAAACACAAAACACAAATAGAAATGAACACACAATAAATTTATATTTATTCAATATCGATTACATCATGATTTGCCTCAATATAGAGGTTACATTTTGAACTTCATAAACTGTACAAGAAGATGGTATTTTATAGAGGTTGCAACCTCTAAAACTAACAGTTCACTGCATCACCAACATAGAAATTTCTAAAACATGATAATTGCTATTTATGAAACTTTACCAAAACTACTAAAAACTGGTTACATTTTGAATTACATAAACTGTACAAGAAGGCGGTATTTTATAGAGGTTGCAGCCTCTAAAAAGAACAGTTCACTGCATCACCAATAGAGAAATTTCTAAAACATGATAATTGCTATCTATGAAACTTTACCAAAACCACTAAAAACTGATTTAGAATTTTTACCAAAAAAACTCAAAACTGCATAAATCAAAATACTAATTCTATTTCCAGTTGCACGCTTGCATCACTATCCAACAGAATAGTTCTAATTTCTATAGTAAACTGCCACTGCTAAAACTCCTTTATTTTCTCCAATTCTACATTAAATAGGGTATGCCCATATTAACCTTTACTAAATAATGATGCTTATTAGTAACAAACCTTTTTATATAAAATCCCAAAGAGATGTAAAGTGGTGCTCTTGTTCCTGTTGTTCAGAGAAATCGTTATGAAAGAGGAGAGAATACCCAATTGACACTCCATCTGCCATGTTCATTAGCAAGGTTGGCCAATCAAGCCATGAATCCACCACCTCCTTTTTGTTATGAGTTCTTGCAGCATCATCAGATTCAGCTTCATTACTGGTATTGTGTAGTGGGAGCTCCAAGCCTTGGAAATCATTGTTACCATCTGCTTTGTTGTTGCTGGAGCACAGATGGGGCACTTTTTCTTCTCTTGGTTGTTGGGAACAAGAACATGCCGCTAGGACTGCAGCAGCCTGAATGTCTGTTGCAGAAGAACTTGCAGGGTGAGGAAGGGAGTGAAGGAACTTGCAGGGTGAGGAAGGGAGTAAACCAATTCAGGACAATTGAAACTTGCAGACTCCCCTCCTAATGCTAAAGTAGCTGCATCATGTGCACAAGCAGCCATCTCTGGTGTGGGAAATGAGCCCAACCATATCCTCTTCTTGTTCATTGGCTGTCTGATTTCGGACACCCACTGTCCCCACTTCCTCTTTCTAACACCTATATAGATAGGATGCTTTGTTCCCTCCTTCTTTTCCCATCACTATTACCAGGGCTCAATCAGCTTGCACAAATTATTCTTAAGGTGACTCCTAGTGAGCAAGAATTGCCTTTCCCAAGAAATTACTTGCAGCAACTTTGACTCAACTAGTCTTGGGTCGATATTGTTATTTACTAACACTCAAATCTGTACAATCACAGGGATAGTGATGTTACCGGTAATCAAATCAACTCGTTTCAGTGGACAGCTGAATATACGTTAGCAAATTAGAGTTTCTGTTAAAAAGAAAATCAGGTAACAGGGTCATGGATAAAAGTAATTCTATGGCTTCAAAATTTATCTATAACTAGAAGACATTCTATATCCTACTTTGACATTGAGTATCAACGAATCAAGTGTCCCTACATAAAGTTCATTATTTTCTTAATGATAAGAATAAGAAGGAATATAAAGTAAAAATATGGCGTTAATAATCTGGTAATATAAAAATAATTACATTTTAAAACATAATTATATAGTCATGTTTTAATAATAATTTAATATTAATAACAATATCATAATTTTATATTAATTACAATATAATAATATAATATTTTTTAAAGTTGAATAATCAACAAATATGATATCCTTTGTCATGCTTTATCTTTATTCCTTTAAGGATATGTATGCTAGTAATTAAGAAATAATTCTATATTTGGCTTCAAAGAATCAACTCACATGCTTTACCGAGCCCTATGGATTTGAAGAAGTCACAATTGTTAAAGCTTCTTGCTATATATTTATGGAGCTCATTTTAATTTAAAAAATATCATTATTAATTATCAAACATAAGGGAGTTTCTATAAATATGTAATACAATACTATTTAAACAGTTAAAACTTAATTAACATAGATTATAAGGAAGTAATATTTTTTATTATATTATAAAACTCCTGCTAATATTTATTAACAATATATCAAATCAAACCAATAGGATATAGAAATGAAATTGAAAAAGAGAGGGAGAGGGAGTGGGAGGGATGCACTTATTTATTTTTTGGCATGATATTGACTTGGACCTTATCGATTGCCTAATATTTCTGGAATGACGTAGGGAGAAAGAGAGGGAGGGAGGGAGGAGATGTGTGTGAGAGAGAGGAAGACAATAAAACATATGTACCACTTTGACTTATCTAAGACTGAGACTAAGAATGATGTGAAACTATTACCAATTTTATTGTGAATGATAGATAATAATAACCAACATGTTCTACTAACATAAGACTATTTTATGTTGAACATAATTTAGTCATAGAGAGAAAATATATTTAATGTGGATTGAGAAAGGACAATGTAATTTATAATTCTTAACAAATAAACCGTCGAGGAAAAAGCCAAGAAAACCTAAAAACAATATTATTAAAGCATTCAAGAAGGACATTGATAACTTCAACACCAAATATATACAACACAACATGTCATACATAATCAAAAGTATGCACACAAATGTCACAAATGACACTATGACAGTCAGGAATGACTAAGAAAGACCTCACCATTGGATAAGGAAGGTGACAATAGTATAAAACTAACAAATGTAGGACCACTTAGCCCGATAGAGAAATGAGAGAGAAATGGGAAGGATGACTCCTTAATGATGATCAGAACAAACTATGATCATGTTTTCTCACAAAATGACACTAGGATGAGGTTCAACCTCCAATCCACATCAAAATTGGATAACCAACTCAAGCCCAACCACTTTTGACACATGTAGGAGTTCACTAACTTAATTCAAAATATATGATAACATGTCACAACTTGATGAAAAACCATAGAGGAAGACTTGATTAAACTAAAGGATTATCAAAAAGGGTTATTGATCCTTTCAAGGCTTCAAAAGACTTTACAAGATGTCACATGATGATCCCAAGCATCTCCCAATTCCTAGGTGTTGTAATTAGCCATCTATGAACCAATGAATGCAAAACAATGCAAACAACAGCAAAGAATTCCACTTGGTAGATAAATTTATCCCCTTAGAGGTTCCCTACACTCTCTAAGGACCAATGAACAATTTTTGTGAATAATTTTTACTTGTCGAGTGCTTGAAAAATGTTGCCAACAAACAATGTATAGGACACTGCGACCATAGGTGGACTTGGGTGCTCAATTGGGACAATAGCATAATAGAGGAACACTAACATAGTATGTTCATGTCCTCTAGTTGTAGTAGTATCCAATTAGTGTAAGAGTGTCTTTGGGACAACATCCTATTTGTCATCTTTTGTGATGTGAAAATGTCTTGGCTAGTGGGAAATCCAAAATTTAGGTATTGATCCCTACAACATCATGAGTAATATGGGATGCACTAGAAAAGCCCATGAACCCTTGAAAATATGAAATATCAGGAAGACTTTGGATAGAAGGAAGAATAATAAATCATCAAATGCTAAATGCCACTAAGACATGAAATTAGAGGATAGGGAGAGGAATAATGATCTCACCAATATCCTAAGACCCTTCTATATGCTAAAACATGCTTAAATACACGAGAAAAAAATTAAATTAACACATTTAAAATATTTTACAGGATGCTCCAAAATACCTCCAATAGACTCAAAAATATCACAAGACAAGGTTCACCTCTAGAAGATAGGACGATGACATGAGGGGTGCACTACACCCTTCAAGATGTATCTAACACACATAGGCTTCACTTTAAACCCATAAAGTATTCTTAAATTTATTTTATCCACTTGTAACATAAGAAACTAAGAAAATGATGAACAATTGTACTTACTTTGAACAATAAGACATGTAAACCAAGTCACAACCAAAGTACATTGCTCAATTATGGTTACAAATCCTATTAATAAGAGGTCCAATAAATACATTACCCTAAATTTCATGATGAATAAATTTTTATTTCTAACTAACTATTACAATCAACTAAATCAATTAAAAGAATGAGTACAACCATGAGAATAATCTACTGAACTTGTTCGCTTCTATCTTTTTGGAGCCCAAGACTTCTATTAAAACCACCCTACCACATGGATATGAATGACCTACTCCCAATGTGATTGGAGATAGTCCCAAAGGCCACAAACCCTTACACTTGCAAGACACATGGGGAGAGTGTTGATACCTAAATTTTATTAATCTAATTAATTCAATTTAGCTATCCCAAAAGCTTTAAAATTAAATGATTATGGTTTATTTATTTAATTATTCTTTCCTCCTTCTAGCTAATTAATTTTATCAATTATTCTATAGTCCCCTTTTAATTAGTTATTTGACAATCATGAATCATTTAATTAATTAATTGACACCCTTCTTCCACTAAATAAATCAAATGCATAATTTGACTATTTAATTCACCTTTTGTCCTTTTCCTCCTTTTCTATTATAGAATTATTTAATTTTGTTAATTACATTTCCCCATATGTCTCCTAACTCTAACCCCTCTTCTAGCCTAACTTACTTACTAACCCTTGGGTTTTGACCAACCCTATTCCTTCAAACCAACCCTATTCTTTCTAACCTCCCCCCTCACATGTGTGCACATTCCTAATATTCTTAATATTTAAAAAATAATCATTTTATTTTGGGGTTTCTCTCCCAAATAGACATGTGTCCTTGATAACACTTTTCATTCCTCTTCATGGCATTTTCCCTTCTCAAGGAAACTTGTCACCCTTGAGGACAAGTGTGGAATCTCATTCCACGTGGCATTTTGAGGATTGTCACATGTCCTCTTTGAGGACAAGTGTCTCCTTTTCAAGTTTCCTCTCTTCTCATCCTTGCCTAGATTTAATCCCTCCATTTTATGGTATGAAATGTTACAAGATTTGGGATCATGATGCATGTAAGGTGACATATATTAAGAGTATATTTTTTATTAAAAATCTTTTCTTATAGTATTATACTATTATTAAACTAAATAAAATGATGTGATTCAACTTCCTTCTATCCCTAAGAATCTTGAATCAAGTCCTTCAATTCAATAAGAAGTTGAGGATAGCTCATTAATCTTTAAAATCTCAAAAGAGGTGGAACAACCTCCACCTTAGTTCTTTCAAAGGTCTATAATGCATAGATAACCATCATAAAGGTATGGGCACTCTCCTCATAATTAGATATGTAACATGCATGAATCTAATAGGATGGGGAGCAAGAGTGGAGGTGAGAGTAGAGGTGGGGTTAAGATTTTAGGAGAATATGCAGATGTAGGAGAGGATGGGCATCAAAATGATGATAGTGATTCTGGCTATTCTAGCTAGAGCATGTTCAACAGGATCTATGTGGGTTGTCATGCTTTGGCTCCAAATTATGTGGGAAAAATAGTTTTTTTTCCTCTATTCTTTTTACTTTGTTTCATAGATGGTTCTTTTGTTCTTTTTTCTCCCCTCTTTAATTTTGGTCAAGGGGGACCATTTATGGATCCTTTGATGTTGATTGTCCTTGTTTCGAGGGTCCTCCTATTTGTAGGTTTTGTGAAATGGGATGTTTGGTTCTCATCATGTTTGCTGCCTACAACGGTGGTTGCTCTCTCCCTCTCTATTCAAAATTTATATCATTCTATCAATGGCATGATTGCTTCTATTTGGCTCCTTTTTGCATTAGTGGGGCTCTTATTTTCTCTATCCATTGAGGTTGCAGTTGGAGGTGGGATGTCGACCGCTAGGGATGATGTGGTTTGGTCTTGCCTCATTGCTCTGGTCACGTTCAACTGGTGGGTGTTGTTAAATGTGCTTTGTGTTTGCAGTGCCTTCCTTGATCAAACCATAGGGAGACCTTTTTCAGATAATTGGTGTGGAGTGGGGTTTTACTATTTGGCTTCCCTAGGGGTAGTGTTGACCTCTATCATGACTCCTATTCTCCCCATGATTGTGGTTACTAGAGTTTGTGATGGCCTTAAGGTGTATGGTTTCTCGTGACCATTTTTCTAACCCGCTTTCGTCACTTTTCCTTTCTTGGGTAGTATTGTTGTTCTCCTAGCAAGTTTGGCTAGAGGCTAACATGCTTCTGAATTACATTGTGTTAGCATACTTTTATCGACATTTTAGATTTCTTTAAGTCAATAGCTAACGGATCACAGAATCTGGATTATACAGCAATTGCTAACATAATTTAATCCAAAACAACAACAAAGTTTTCGGAAATCTGATGTTTTCAATCATCATTCATTATCGTACTTTCACCTTCCAGAGGAACTTTCAGAATGTGGTAAGCGTACGGATGTACACTGTTTGTCTTCTTGCTTTTGCATCATTCCTATTTGAAAATTACATAGACAGGTTTGTGATCTACTAGAGCCCTACAAATCGCATGTACTTTAGCTATAGTAAGCTACAGTAAGCTACAGTAATGGTAAATGTTGCAAACAATACTTGTACCTCCAAATTCCTGAGTTAGAAATGGGGCAGAAATTTCTTTCATTCAAATGTCAATTTCATAAGTCACAATATGAGGATATTTAAGGAAGCATGTTTTTCTAAGATGAGTAGTTTTGTGACTATTGTTAGCCTTGGGACATATGATTGGTATGGTTTTTTCTCATGTTTTGTGGAAGGAGCCTTGGGACATATGATTAGTATGGTTTTTTCTCATGTTTTGTGGAAGGAAGAATTTATCATGTTACTTTATGTTTATATTCTCAAGGTCATTTGTGCTACACATTTAAAAAGTTTTAAACTTTTTGTAAAATCACATGCTATTTCTATTGAGTAGACTATAAAGATAAGTTATTGGAGGTTGGAGGAGATGTAGGTAGAAGGACATCTATCATCTCAAGCTATCTTTCAACTTAGAGATGATTCACTACACGAGAAGAAACAACAATCTAATTGTTTGGGTCTCTTCATGGAGAAAAGGGGGTGGGGGGAATAGTTATTTTTGTTTGTAGATAATTATTTATTTCTTGATCTACAGACATGGTGAGTGCTATCTATGGTATATTGACATTTTTGTATCGTGTCTATGGTATATTGAGTTTTTTCTACCCCATAGTTTTGTAGATGTGTTACTAAGGATGACTGAGTTAGTCTTAATTCACAATTGATTGGTGGTTTTTCAAATGTGAAAAAAATTATATTTTTTCTCACTTCATAGGAGTGTCATGCTTGTGGATAATGGAGTATGTCTCAATTCATAAGTATCACTCGATAATTAGTACATTTGCCTAGAGATGAGCAATTTGGGGTGTTCTTAGAGGTTTCGTAGTTTGGTAGGACATTTACTTGGACATAAGTAGTTCCAGGTGTTCTATGAAGACTTGGTGGATGATGCTTCTAAAAATTTCATGTTGGGTTGTTGTGTTCAATCCATGTTGTTCTTTGTGTTTTTGTAATGTAAACCTTAAGGGGGGCTGTTGGAAAAATAAAAGTTCACATTTTTATTAAAGTCACCTTAGTGACTTAGTGTTAGATTTAATTCTTAATTAGTTGGGAGTTAATTCCATTGAGGTAGTTTTAGATAGTTCATAAGAATATTTTGACTATACGAACTTCTAATATTAAAATTGAATATTCAATTAAAGTTACAAATCAATATATTATATTATTTTATATAATTTTATATAATTTAATTTGTAATCATGATTTAATTAATTTTTTCATTTTTTTTCTTCACCTTTTATAATAAATAATGATGTTTCTACATGATTAGTAGAATGATTCTAATTTCTATAATAAATCTAATCTTAACAATGCATTTGTAACATTGGTTGCCAGTGCTAAACCTTACTTAGTTTCTCTGATTCTATATTAGGTAGGGCCTATCTATATTAACCTTTGCTAAAAAATGATGCTTAATTAGTAGCAAAGTTTGATATGTCAAATCCCAAAGGGATAGAAATTGGTGATCTTGTTCCTATTCTTGAGAGATTTGGTTATGAAAAAGGAGAGAAGAACTAGTTGACAATCCATTTGCCATGTTCATTGACAAGGTTGGCCAATCCAGCCATGAATCTGGCACCTCCTTTTTATTATCCACAACTAGAAAACATTCTATATGCTACTTCAACACTGAGATGCAACAAATCAAGTAACACTTCTCTGTATTATCGAGGCTATATTAATTAGGAAATAATTCTATATTTAGATTCAAACAATCAAGTCAAGGGCTTACGAAGCCCTTTGGATTTGAAGAATTTTCAAATATTAAAGATTCTAAATATTTATTTATTGAACTCATTTTAATTGTAAAAATATCAATTTCAGTTATTATGCATTTGGGAGTTTCTATATATTTAATACATTAATAACAAAATAATTAATACTTAACATATATGGTAGGGAAGTAAGATGTTTTATTTTATTATAAAATTCTTGTCAATATTTATTAATAGTCTATTAAAACAAAAAAAAAATAGATGAAATTGAAAATGGGAGGGAGATGGAGGGGTTTGCTTGTTTAGTTTTTGGCATAATATTGACTTTGACCAGGTATTGATTGAGTAATATGTTCAAATTGAGAGGGAAAGAGAAGGCGAGGGGAGGGAGACGAGCTGATTATCTAGTTTCTAGTGTCAGGATGAATTTATCTAATTCATTGACTAATTTGATAATAGAAAACCAAATTTTTAGATATAAATATGCAACTAAGATTATGATATTTAACAAATATAATAAAAAATGTATAATGTTAAGTACAAGTCTATGCCATCCAACATAGTCTTAGACTAGGCCACACCATAAGATCTAGCTCAACTACTACAACTTCTAGTGCTCAATGAATTTTTTTACACACATTGTTCACAAGCATAATGTTAATTGGTATAGGATGGAGAGAAGGCCATTAAAATTCTTGATAAAAATTAAATTTCAAAAAATGTACAAAATAAGAAAGCATGCCAAGTAAACATACATTGCTAATAAAACTAATGTACCAATAAGACTTATTTGAGAATAATACTAAGAATGATGCAAGTAGTAATGATTTTATTGTGAATGGTTGATAGTAATAATCTAGGTGTCCCAATGACATTAGGATAGTTTATGTTGTACAACATGTAATACTTGAAGAAATATATAGTGGGTATACATTAAAAAAAGGTCAATGTAATGTGTGGTTGTATTTGGCTTATGGTTTTAATAGTAAATTCCATTTAGTGTCTTCAATGAGTTATATTGAGTACTAAAATTATATACTTATGACATCTATGCAAGGTTGTTTAAAATGAAGGAAGAAAAATATAGGATGTTCACTAATATCCCTTAAATAATCCCTCTTTTTGGTCCATGCACACATACATGAGCATGCAAGACTTAAAAATTAAAAAATAAATAATCATGGAAAAGATACAAATATTATATATTTTTTATTTTGATTATTTAGATATAACATGTATCCAACTTTGTGAATAATATTCAACATGATGTAGTTTCTATCAAATAATAGAGGATAGCCATATTTATAGCAACAATTTTAGGAAGTAGTGATAATGAAGATTTATTTATAACCATTAGGTTTGTATTTATTGTAAGTTATATAGAAGAATTGGGCCACAGAATAACAAAGAGTCTAAATAATATAAAGAAGTTTTATTCTTAATTCACTAACATTGTGTAAAAGTATTAAAAAATATAGAGGCAATTATAAGAAATGATGCCAATATAACAAAATAGAAATACTGTCTCCACCTAATTTTCCAAAGCATTCTAGAATTTAACTAGATTAGGATGAATGATGTTTCAAAGATTTATAGTTAGCAGAATGGTCATAAAATATGCAACGAGTTGTATTTATATGTATGTTATACACTTTAAATCTTCTATAGTGTACTAACAAGTGTCATGAGCATATGATATTCCTTCAATGTGGCTATAATTATTCTAGAAGTTTTAATTTAGACATAGTTTTAGTTCGTTGAGTTGAATCCATAAATTAGACACAACCACATGTCTTAGATGCATATATAGCTGAATAGAACATATTGTTGTGCATGTCTATATTGGCCATGTCTAGGCCATGCACAATGTAGAAAGAGGAATTTATTTTGTTAGAGCTATATTTTGGATTCATAAACATGTACATAATGATTGAATAGAGGTTGTGGATATTTTATGTTAAAGTACTAGAGTTGATGATTTCATAGATGTGCGTAAAGCCATACCACCAAAGTGTATCATCCATGTGAAAAAATACCAACACATTGTTGTTTTCTCAAAAAAATAGTATTGCATGTTGTAAGGTAATATTGAGATAATGAACAAAGGGTCGTTCTTTGCATAGTATTGTGCATGGATCATTCCTCCCTTATCTCATATAGAAATAGTGTCCATCATGCCTAGTACATTGTAAGTAACTTATTTGATATTGATTTTTAAATCACTATGAATGTTGACCCATTACACAAGTTTCCCTACATCTATTCACCCCTATACAGGGACATCCTTATTATAATAAAAAATAACATAGATATGATAACATAGAAAGTGGCATTATTTTGTCTAGAAGATGACTTTTTAATACAAACATTTTTGTTTATGGCCTGTAAATGTAAACCAAATTTTATGTTTTTAAGGATAAAAGATAAATAAGCATATAAAGTCTTTATAATACTATGTGGTTGTATCTTGAATTATATTCTGGAGTATGCATACATAAAATTGATAATCAAAACATATCGCTATATTCTAGCACTAAGAAGAGAAGGTGTCACTAAACCTATGAAAATATGAAAAGAGTAGATTATATCTATATTTTAGAGATAGATAGTAGATTAATGCATAGTGTTAGATCACTCATAATCTACAATAATATTATCTAATGGAGAACTATCGTATCGCTACCAAAATTTATTGTGCATTGTGTATGTTTATATAGAGTGCAATCAAGAAGCACTTTAATTTGGCTATTATGTAGTGTGGTATTTATATAGTATATTTTAAAAAAATATATTAAATATTAGAGTGAAGCTAAAAAATGTGCATGTGTTTGTAATCTTGATGAGAGTCACAAGCTTCTCAACTTTGTGTTCATTTTTCCTACTAAAAGTGTGGAGCTACAAAGGCTTATCTTTGGAGAAATATGCTTGAGAAATAATTTGTTATAATTCTTGTACATTCTTTTAATGATTCGTTCTTATGGTCCATCTATGAAAGGTGATATTTCTCTCCTATTCTAGACAACACATATGTTTTCAAATTTTATGGATGAGAGATCAAAGAGGGTGTATAGATGAAAGGTATGTATAGAATTATATTTTTAGTGAATTGACTTTAGTACTGCTAGAAGTGAGTCTTGTATATAGTTTGTGGTTGGCTTCATAGTGTGCATGAATGGTAAAGGTGAGAATAATTTCCTTAGCACTATCCAACCCAAAATAAAAAAAAATATGCATTAGAATACTAAAAATTACAGTATTTGTTTCAATATTATAATACTTTAGAAGATTTCCTCTATGGAATATGTGTATATAGCCACTAAATAATTGGCATATAAAGTTTTTCCTTTTTTAATTGATGTTTGTTTAGGTTAATATGAAAAATGATTTCCTCATAAGTTACAACTCTTAAAATAGAAAATTATAGACTTATGGTATAAAATAATATATAAAATTTACAGTAGGGTGATTATCAAGGCTCAAACCTTGAGAATCCATAGAATCTAACAAGAGCTAAAACTATAGATGATGAAACTAATTCACTCATGTAGGTAGGTCCATTCATCTAGAAAGGATAAAACTCTAAGGGGATGGAAAAAATGAACAAATTGCAATTCTTGGAACCTAGACAAAAGTGATTTATGATAAGAAACATTAGATTATTCCTTTTTACTTCAATTTGAATGATCCAATTTTTTATTTGAGATAAAATGAAAATATTATGTATAGAAACAAGGTTATCAAGTAATGCTAATAGACATGTGTTTATGTCAATTGCATGATGATGACATATATTATTTATAGAAAAATTTAGAAATGATATAATAGAGCATGCAAATATTGTAAAAGTATAAATAACTATATAGACTAATGGTTTCAAAGCATGTTATCTATCAAAAAAGAATGATTCTTTCTATAATATTTGGATGTATAGATCGATTCCTAAGATCTAGATTCCTAATAGAAAGCACAATGAATTTAGAAGATCAAGACAATAATAAATTCTAGCCCTATCAATGAATCCAAATATATAATGAAAATAGAATAAAATGTTGAAAGTGTTTTTCTTGATTATAAAGGCCAAGGAGAGACATAGTATATCACAATATTATGACAACTATCTTAATATTATGATATGAGAGATAAAGTGGTAGGTACCCCATGTGTGACCTCAATAAACTTAAGTGATAAGGTGTAAAGGAGACCTAATAGTCAAACCAGCTATGTAATACCACTATTTTTAACAACACCCCCCCTTAATTACAAATTAGGGGGATAATGCAAAGATTCAAGGATATACTGATGGCTCTGAATTACTAGGCCATGTTAGATACCCATTTAAACATATAACATAATATATCACAAATGAAGAAAAGGAGAAAACTTGGTGGTACAAAAATCCTCCCTAAAGAGATAAAATAAAATAAAAATACACTAAAAGAAGAATGAGAAGGACAAAAACCGATTTGAGAAAAATTTCCCCCATAAGAAAAAATAAGGGCGACCATGTAGAGCCCCCCTTAAAGCAGAATATGTACCTATGGTAGAGTTTTAAAAATAGATGTAGATGATG
The DNA here is from genome assembly GCF_030272615.1 of Cryptomeria japonica. Lineage (NCBI taxonomy): Eukaryota > Viridiplantae > Streptophyta > Pinopsida > Cupressales > Cupressaceae > Cryptomeria > Cryptomeria japonica. The sequence continues at coordinate 726,980,174 of NC_081414.1, forward strand.
GTACATGGTCATTGAACTATTGCAAAAGTGATGTTGATGATTATGATTGGTTGTAATTCATGTCAACATATGGTTTTGGTGTTGGTAATTTGATAGATGTGTTATAGTTGATATTCAGTGTAGATTGGTTGATGGTGATATAGATTTATCTCTATCAGATATGGCATTGATTGATTGTATTCATGTGTTTCTTGGTTCCATGCTTATTTTTGTCGCTCTGGTATTGCTATTTTGGGTGCGGATTAAGTCTTGAATTTGAGGAAGAGTAACAACATTTTTGTAGCATGTAAGTTGTGATTCGGGTTCAAAATTTGTAATGATTGTAATGTATTGATTTGATCGATGATGTGTGTTGTGGTATGGTCTATTTCTCATTCCTTCCCACCACCAAAATGTTTAGTGTTGACCTATTTTAGATCTCTATCTTGGCCAACTTAATAGATTATGATTACCAATTATAGTATATATATGAGGATGATTTGAATGAGTTAGTGTGGCAAGTGTATGGTATTGTTATTGAAGATATGAAAGATTGAATAGAAATGATTTGATTGCTGATGATGTGTGAAGTAAGTTGGTGTTGAGGCACCAAAAGTAATTATGATTTTGTAGATCGTGTAGTGAGAATTCTGGTAGTCAACCACCCTTTGTGAAAATCACCTTAATCATATCTGGTGTTCATCGTATGATCTGAACATGTATATTTATATTTTCACACTATATCTATTTTAATTAATTTTGATGGTTACTCCTAATGTATAAATAGAAGAAATTGTTTAAGTGGTCAACTAATTCACCTCACCCTCTCAGTTTCTCGAATATTCAACTATTGGTATTGGAGCTTTGGTTCCTTGGAGAAGAGATTGATCGCTTGAGGTAGATCTTGATCCGATGGCACATAGACTAACCATTCCTATCTTTTAAGGATATGATTATAATTAATAAAAAGTGAATATGAGAGGTCACTTGATCTCTCATGGATACAAAACTTGGGAAGTAGGGGAGGCTAAATGTGTACAACCACTCCAGATGAGATTCAAGCTTATGAAGAAAATGAAAAGGCAAGGTATGCTATCTTTAGTGCTTTATCAAAAACCGAATTGATAAAAGTTATTCCATTGAATACTACTTATGAAGTTTTGAAAAATTTGAGAGATATCTATGAAGGAAATGATAAAGTTCAATTATCAAAGAATCTAACAGGTAAGCGAAAATATGAAAACTTGGAAATGGAAGAAGGAGAAGATATGACAAGCTATTTTCAGAAGGCTAATAGTGCAGTAAATGAAATTAGAGAACTTGGTGGCACCTTGATAAATGAAGACATAATTAAGAAGATTTTGATGTCTCTAATAGAAAGATATAGTGACAAGATCCTTGCTATTGAAGAAACCTATGGTCTGAAGAAGTTTACTAGGGAGAAACTTTATGGTACTTTATCTGCATTTTAGATAAGGAAGTATGGAAACATTAAAGCTAAATTTGAGTCTTCCTTTAAAGCCTCTGAGGAAAATAAGGAAGATGAAAATTCAAATGAGATGGAAGAAAACTTTGTGAGGAAATTAAATATTTAAGACACTAGCAAATAAAAAGGTGTGTTACCTCTTAAATGCTTTACCGGTGGAAAGATTCGTCATATAGCTACTAGATGTGTAAAAAGGGATCAAGAATTTTTTTTAGAGAAGGTAAATGAAATTTTAATAAGAGAGCTTATTATATTAGAGATGATGCTAGCATTTCAGATGATGAATCAAATTATAAATCTAGTGATTATTTATTTTTGGTAGAAAAGGATGTACCTAATCTTGATATTCCTAAGATTGTTGCTACTAATTTACATGCTAGGAGAGATAGAAATGAGTGGTTGATTGATGGTGGATGTTAAAATCATATGACTAGTGATTAAAGTAAACCTATAAAACTTGAAACATATGATGGGGGTTCTATTAGGTTCAGAGAAAATTAGACAACACAAATTGTGGGAATTGGTTCTATTTATTTTGATGTTAAACATAATACTGACAATATTTACTATGTGAAGGGTTGGCATCATAATCTTTTAAGCGTTGGACAAATGTGAAAAAATGGAACTTGCAATGTTGTTTATCAGGATGATGGTTGTGAGATCTGAAATTATTATTGTAGTAGGCAAAAGGACAAGTGGAAACATGTATCTGTTACAAGGAGCTACAAAGAATTATTTGTTATCTTAGATCAATGATAGTTGGCTCAGGTGCTTGAAGATGTGTCATATAAACTTTTACAATTTGGTGAGGATTAGTTCATCAAGTGGAGTAAGAGATTTACCAAGGCTAAAAAAACCAAATAACAACATTTGCAGAGAATGTAAAGTTGGAAAGTAGACAAAAGGAACATACAGAGGAAAGGAGCATTCATCTACTGGATTATTGGACTTAGTGTGCACATACCTATGTGGTCCTATGAGAACAAGGAGTATAGAATATGAGAAGTATTTTATGTTGTTGATTGATGATTATTCTAGAATGTCATGGGTTTCATTTTTAAGAGAGAAGTCAAAAGCATTGGAAAAATTCAAAATATTCAAGGCTAAAGTTAAAAATGAAGTTGATAGAAAGATTAAGTGTTTGAGGTGTGATAGAGGAGGAGAATTTACTTATGATTAGTTTAATATTTTTTGTGAGAAACATGCTATTAGAATATAGTTGTCTACCCCTAGGACACCTCAGCAGAATAGTGTAGAGAAAAAGATGAATCGAACTATATAAGAAGTAGTTAGACCAATGATCAAAGGAGAAGAACTCCCAAAAGTCTATTGGAGAGAAGCAATTTACATAATTGTTTATAGCCTTAAAAAAATTGTATACCAGAAAAGACATGGAAAGATATCGTATGAGTTATGGCATGGTAGAACTCTGACAGTGAAATATTTCAAGATATTTGGAAGCAAGTGCTATATCCAGAGAGATGAAGGTAATATTGGAAAACTTGACAATAGGGAAGATGAAGGAATATTCCTAAGATATTTTACAAGGAGTAAGGCATACTAGTGTTACAACAAAAGGTAGAACAAGATCATTGAAAGTACAAATTTGAAGGTTGATGAAGACATTTCTAAAGAGTGACAAATTGGTAGGATATGAATTTGATGAATTGGCTGACATAAAAAAGGAAGATAAAACTAGAGAAGGAGAAGAAGAAAAGGAAGCTCAAGAAGCTTTGGTATCTACATCTAAAACCTTGAGATATGTTCAGAAGAATCATTTAGTGAATTAGAATATTGGAGATAAGAACAAAGGAATTATCGCAAGAAGCAAAGCCACTCAAGAGCAAGTCCTATTTTGTTTACTATTAGAGACTTAACCAAAAGAAGAAGAAGAAGCATGCAATGATAAAAATTGGATAAAATAAATTAAAGAAGAGTTAGATCAAATTAGAGGTTGTTATTGACTACCTCATAAAAAATCCCTTATAGTAAGAGGGTTTTCTCTTCATGGGAGAGTAAAATTTTAAAATCTCGGGCCTACCTTAATCCCCCCTCCCTCAAGGATCCTTCCAAACACTATGGTATTGAATAAAAAACTGATTTACTATAAATCTCTTCTAATTAATTGACCTACATTGAATTTTGATGGGGATTTGAAAGGAACCCAAGTGTTTTGGGAGCTAGTGTAGTCTTGAGAGATAATAATGGAAAAGTTATTACTGCAACTTATAAAATCATACCTCCTGCTATGAATAATTTTGTAGAATTTTATGCTCTCCCATTGGCTCTCTATTGTTGCTCATATTACTCTTCTCCAATATGTGGTTCGGGCTCTTCCTATTTACTGGGGTTTTGTTCAAGCCGCTCCTATGTATTTCTTTAAGGAATTTGATGCTTTGTCTCATCAATTTCTTTGGAGTGGTAATTTGCATTCTTCTAAGTGGAGCTTAGTTCAATGGGATTACATTTGTTGGCCTAAAACTAAGGAGGGTCTTGGTGTTCAATTTGTGGTCTTGCATAGCCAAGTTCTTGTGTCTAATCTCTATTGACGTTAGTGTACCAATCAAAATTAGGTGTGGGCTTGTATCCCCACTCATAAGTATTTTGGTCCCATGGTTAGTTGGAATGTTCCTTGCTGTTAGTCGAAGAGAAAGAATTGTGTGATTTGTCATACTCTAAAAACTGAGGTGCAACTTCTTAAAATGAGGCTTTTTTGGATATGCAACATGATCTTAGAGGCCCTTTTCGGGTTGGACTCCTGGTATGGTAATTCCTTAATTTTGTCTATGTACCCTCATCTATAGCCCCTTTATGATATTTTTGTGGCTAGTAGTTGGGCTACAGTTGGGCGTTATGTCTATTTAGACTTTTTAGTTGGTTGTGGGTTATAGATGGAAGGATCCTAGTGAGTGGCCTCCTGGGGAATTAGAGGACTCTTAGCGAGAATTCCTCATGGGAGTGTAACTCCTTGGTGGGACTGGATACTTTAGCATGGGGTAGTGATTCTTTTGGGAAATATTTAGTGGCTATTGGTTACATGAAGATGGTCCATCAAACCTATGGATGTGAAGAGGTGTCCTGGTAGAAACATGTGGAATAGATTTCTTGGCTCAAATGTAATTTCTTTATGTGGTTGTTGGTCCAAAATCGATATCTTACTTGGGATAAAAATTTTAAGAGGGGTTTTTATGGGCCTTCTATGTGTGTTCTTTATTGTAATAGAGAGGAGTCTACCTCTCATCTTTTCTTTTAGTGCTCCTTCTCTAGGAATATTTGGCATTCTTGGTAGGATTGTTGGAATTGTCCCTATTAGCATGTTTCTTCCCTTGCTGAATTTTGGGACCGATGGGGCCAAGCTCCTATTCGCACCCCATTTCTCTAGGTTTCCTAGACTGTAGGACCCCCTTTTATTATTTAGCACATCTGGCTAGAGAGGAATCATTGGATTTTTCTAGGATGCTAAGTTAGTTGTTTATCATCTGTAGTGCAAAATTTTGCATTGTTCAAGAGAATGTTCTGGGTAAGTGTGACCATGTTGGTCGCCCAGATTCTGGGGAGATTTCTCTATAGACCTAGTTTAATTTCTCTCTTCAAGGGGATGCTCTTTTTCCTTGTATGCAGATGGCTTTGTAGGTTATGATAAGTAGGTGTCGTCATCATTTACGAAAGATTTCTAGAGTGGGTCATTAGAACCCTCCTCCTCATGGTTTATTTAAAATTAATATTGATGGGTCTTCTAGGGGTAATCCCTGGGGCATGTTGGTATTGGTGGTTTGGGGCCTCATAGTTATAGGCAAGTACAAAACTTTTATTTTTTCAATCTATAAAGGAGTTAACATGAAAAATTATATGGGGGCTCTTATTATTTTGGTTGTAGTGGAGCATTGTTGTTCTCTTTATTGGTAGTAGATTGTAGTTGAGTCTAATTCCTAGATAGTGGTGACTTTGTTGAGTCAAAAAAACTTTGAGGGTGTTAGTTGGCAGCTTCAAATTATTATTTGGTATATTATTTTGTTGTGTAACTTTTTTGAGTCAATCACAGTCATTCACATTCCTAGGGAATGGAATGGGGTGACTCATTATCTTACCAAATGGGCATCTAAATTTATGGAGGGCTGGTATGTTGGGCATAGGGGCCAACTATCTGTAGAGTTGTCTCACATGTTGGACCAGCTTGTGGATCATGATAAGTATTTGTAGTCCTCTCTTGGCTGGGTGGTTGCCTTCTTCTGATGTACTTTTCCTTCTATTTTGAATAAATTTTTACCCCTTTATTATCACATAAAAAAAAAAGTACTAATAGCACAACCATACAAGATGAAATAGTAAAAGTTTTAGACAATTCTTCCTATGATTAGATTCAATGTTGGTATCACTAGCAGATCAGTATGTGGAAAATCGATGATGAGCTCGCAGATCTAGGAGGTCATTGCAAGATCCATTGTCATAGTCACCATGCATCACCAACTAACGATCAATACCTTTGGTTTTTAATGGATCAATAGTTTAATATAGTTATCAATTGAACAATATTTCAATAGATGTCTTAACTGCTAGTTCTAATTATGGTTGAATAATGCATAGTTAATTTCTTGGTAGCTTGAAGTGTATAGTTTGGTTTTATTTTAGAACTATAATTATTTTTTATCCATGTAATAATTATTGCTTTGCATTATTTATCTTTAGTTGTGTATGCCTTGTTTATTATAGATCTCGAATTCTTTAAGGTGAAGAAAAAATAATTTATATATTGGAAGAACTCTATATTTTAATCAAGTTGCAATAAATAATTTATGTCTGTAGTCTATGAAAATATGACACTCCATATGTTTAATCTAAATTGTGATTTCTTTCTATAATTTATGTATTTTTGTTGTTCATTTCTCTTTGCTACTTTATTTTCTTATTCAATTCGCTTAGTGGAGACAAAGCATCTTCAAAAATATACAAGTGGTATTAGAGTAGGTAATATTGTTTTGGGTTGCAGTTTTGTTGTTGGAATTTTGCTAATGTTAATCATGTCGAATTCTAATAGAATGCCCATTCTATAATTTGATGTGAATGAACATGATTATTGGTGAATAAAGACGATGATCTTTTAATTTGGAAAAGATATGTGGGAGATTGTTGAATCATATTACCATGAGATAGTTGATTGGAATGCCCTTTCTGCCACTGATAAAATGGCCAAGAAGGAGGCAAGGAATAAGAATGCTCAAGCTTTGTTTCACTTTAAAATGGCTCTTGATAAGAGCTTATTTCCAAGAATTTCAAGAGAAACAACTGTCAAAGATGCCTAAAAGACTCTACAAGAAGCTTACCAGGGTAGTGCTCACGTTAATGTTGTTAAGCTACAAACGTTTAAGAGACGATTTCAGAACTTGAAGATGTAAGAAGCTAAAAGTATAAGTGACTATTGTGTCAAAGTCAAAGATGTGGTCAATAAAATAACTTCACTTGGAGAAACTATGAATAATGAGGTTTTGATAAAAAAAAGGTATTGAGATCTTTGATAGCAAGAAGAAAGAAAGGATGTTTGGTATCTAGATTCCGGATGCTCTAGCCATATGATAGGAAATATGAAGTTATTTTCAACAAAGGATGGAAGTGTCAAGTCCAATATCCAGCATATGAAAGATATAGTTCATTGTTATTTGGCATGTGAAAAGGAGATGTATGCAACTGTGTAGGCCTGTAAACAATAGAAGCACTACATTCTAGGGAAAGAGATTGTCATTCACATGGACCATAAACCATTGCAATTCTTGCAGACATAAGGGAAGTTGCAGAATCATAGACATAAAAGGTGGTTGGCATGCTTGCAAGGGTTAGTGCAGGATCATGGGGGGCCAAAAAGCGGCGATGTAAAAACAATAGCCTTCTCCACTCGCCTAAAAACGCGAAAATCCATGTTGACTTTATGCTTGGCCTGGGTGTCAGTACACCTTGGCATGGTAATTACCTAAGAAAATCAGATATCATTTTTATTTGTAATTTTAAATTAAAAAATATATTATATAATATATAATATATTATTATATTATATTATATATTATATAATACATAATATATTATATAATATTATATTATTAAATATTATATTATATTATATAATACGTATTATATAATATACTATTATATTATATTATATATTATATAATATATAATTATATTTTATAATATAATATAATACGTATTATATAATATAATAATATATTATATAATATATTATTATGTTATATAATATAATACTATTTTAAAATAATTTAAATATAAAAATCTAATATCTGATTTTCTGAGACAATATATTTGGACTGTGACAGCCCGTGAGTTATTTTTAACCCATGGGCTATGCGATTTTGTGGAAATCTGATACCCAATTGCATCCAATATCTGGTTTTTCACCTAAAAATTGCTAAAAAATACATTGAAAGGTAATATTTTTATTGTTTTCAATCATTTTCATTCAATTTTTGTATTTGTTTATAATGTTTATTTGTTTTTTCATTAAAAATATGGTTTTTTTCATGGAAACTAGGTGTTTTTAAATCAAATACAAAATTGTTTAAATTTGTTAACTAAATTAAATTGTTTACATTCAATTAGGTTAAAAATGGGGGATAACAGTGAAAACATTGATCAACCACAACCGCAACAACCAAACCATCCTTTTCCAAACCCCCCTCAATTCAGGATTTGATTGCACAAAATTTGAATGAATTGAGGGGGATTGCAGATGTATATCATAGGATCCCTCATCTAAACCCAATGTTTGATCCTCTCACGTCAATCATAAAGAGTATGGAAACCATGATTGAGGAGCACAATGCCACCCTTTTGTGGCGAGATTCTATGAGGGAACAATATGTGGATGGCTTGTCGTATAGGAGATCAAGGATCTTGAGATATCAAAAGTCAATATCGCCTCATTATTTGTGAATCCCCGCATTGGTCAACCCGTAAACCCCAAAAAAACAAAACTTTCTATTAAATGGTGCAGAAATGATGGTATTGTGAAAAAAATTTGGGATTGTTGGTGGATGGTTTTCAACAAACCAGCCAACAAAAATCTTGATGTCTCCTTGTACTTCATAAAATAATTGTATGGTGAGTTTTTTTAGGCAAACTTGTGAACTACTTTGACATCCAACCTTTCCAGGGTATGGGTTTAGGTATTCCCCAAAATAGAGCTGGGGCAGTCAGAGTAGTCTAGGGCCCATATGTCCCCCCTCCTCCTATTAATCCCCCACCTCTAGTGCAGCATCTAGATATCATTTGTGAGGCGGCTTCACGGACCATATCAGCTATTCACTCTTTGAGTAGCCTTTTGGTTTCTCAGGCTGGGTCAGTAGCTCAGCCTACTTTTGATGGTACCAGTGTATTCGGTGGCATTGAAATGCCATCCTCATCTCCACACATTTGTGTGCCCCACAGTTGTCTCATGTGTGGGCACGTATGCTTGGGTCCAGTTGGGTAGCCTGTTGATCTTCCTGCGGACAGTGCAAATTATGAGGTGCATGAGATGCATAATGCACCAGATGTTATGACACAGACTGGAGGGTACCCTGGGGAGTCCTCGCATGCTAGAGGTGAGGAGGCATCATCATCATACATTGATGATGTAGTGGTAAGATTTGTATTTTCATAGTTCATGCTATATTTTAAATGAATATTTATAATCTAGATAATATTTAGTACTAATTTTTATTTACATGGTCTATTTAATAGTTGATGACCAAGGAGGAGTTGAGACAGATCCAGGAGGGCACCTTATCGGCCATTTCATTTGGCCTTGATCGCTTGATAGTACATATATTATTGCACCTAGTTGTTTGTATTTTATTGTACATACATTCTCATCATTTATATTGGTATTAATTAGATTATGTAGTAACTTGCATGTATATCTTATTTTACTCTTGTAGGGCACAAGCAACACGAGTGCGGTGTAGTGTGATTTAGCATCGGGTCGTGCAATTGGAGACAAGGGAAAGGTAATTGAATGCAAATATTATTGAATGAATAGTTTAAATAACTTATAGTGATTATACACGTCTAGACATAGATTGATAGTTTCATATACTTGTTGTGTATATGTACAAAGAATTATTGGCTTCACATCCTTGATGACTACACCCAGTATACCTGAAGATGAAGAAGAAGAAGAGATGCCTCGAGTACATGTGTGTTTATTTTATTTTGTGTTTAGTAGATATAATTTGTTATTATTAGTGACAATTATATGCTAACTTGTATCAATGTCATGTTTGTGAACATATGTAGGATGTGTATGAAAATATTGAAAACATACCTCCTCTACCGAAGACATACATCAAGAGTCCTGCAAAGCTGAAGAGAAAACGTGGAGAGGAGGTAACCATAAATAGTTCAAATATAGTTCATTTTTATGTTAACTTTTTGAATGTGAATTATATAATATAACTAATAATAATCATGGTTTGTTTTTCTTGTGCAGGATCCTTCAGAGCTGAGCAGTGCGGCGAAGAGGATCAATTTTGATGATCCATCAGCAACTTAGAATGTTATAGATAGTTTTGGGATACTTACAGGTCTAGTTGGCATGTATATTTTGTATATGGACATACATTCACGTATTTAGACATACATTTTGTTTGAGTTGGTGTTTATGCCATATTTGTGTATGGACATACATTTGTAATCATTTGACATTTTTATATATACAGAAGTTGATATTTGATTGTATAAATTGTTGCTGATCTATGCATGTTGTTATCATGGAAATATTAAATCTTCATTCCAATAATTAACAATGGTTAATAATGGTTATTTAATGAACAATACAATTCATTTCATTTCATCGTAAGTGCTGTTTGTATAATGAACAATACAATTCATTTAATGAACAATACAATACAATTCATTTAATGAACAATACTTGATACAATTCATTTAATGAACAATAATTGATACAATTCATTATTACCCTATGCATGGTCCTAGTTTTCCCCCTCACTCGATCGAATGCTCGGGGTCATACCCTACCAGCGTCATCCCTTGACTGCCCTAAGTGCTAAAAATTATCAAACTTTGATGGGCCCTAACTTAGAATCCATGGCACTTGTGAACAATTTGTTTGAACCTACGAGGCCATGAGATGGGTCCCTAAAAAAACCTATCTCGGTTTTTCAATTTTCCCTATGCTTTTATTACGGCAAAATTTTTTTGATTGGCAAAAAATCGTCAGTCTCATTCAATAGAATGTTGTCGCGTGGCCAATTTCTCATTCTGCTCATCGTGATGATGAACAATTGGCTCCAAAATGTATAGTTAGGAATTATTACCCTATGCATGCTCCTATTTCCCCCCCCCCCTTGGTCGAACGCTCGGGGTCATACCCTACCAGCATCGTCCCTTGAGCGCCTTAAGTGCTAAAAATTGTCAAACTTTGATGGGCCCTAACTTAGAATACATGGCACCTGCAAACAATTTGTTTGAACCTATAGGGCAACGAGAGAGGTCCCTACAAAATCCTATCTCGGTTTATCAATTTTCCCTACGGTTTTATTAGGGCAGCATTTTTTTCGGTTCACAAAAAAATCGTCAGTCTCATTCAATTGAATGTTGTCACATGGCCAATTTCTCATTCTGCTCATCGTGATGACAAACCGTTAGCTCTGACATGTCAAGTTAGGCATTATTACCCTATGCATGCTCCTATTTTTTCCCCCCACTCAGTTGAACGCTCAAGGTCATACCCTACCGGCGTCGTCCCTTATGCGTCCTAAGTGCTAAAAATTTGTCAAACTTTGATGGGCCGTAACTCAGAATCTGTGGCACCTGTGAACAATCCATTTGAACCTATGAGGCCATGAGAGGGGTCCCTACCAAATCTTATCTCGGTTTTTCATGTTTCCCTATGGTTTTATTAAGGAAACATTTTTTCGATTGGCAAAAAAATCATCAATCTTATTCAATCGAATGTTATCGGGTGGCCAATTTATCATTCTACTCATCGTGATGATGAACCATTGGCTCCAACATATCTAGTTAGACATTATTACCCTATGCATGGTCCTATTTTTCCCCCCCACTCGGTCGAACACTCGGGGTCACACCCTATCGATGTCATCCCTTGAGCACCATAAGTGCTAAAAATTGCCAAACTTTGACGGGCCCTAACTTGGAATCCATGGCACCTGAAAATGATCTGTTTGAACCTACGGAGCCATGAGAGGGGTCCCTACAAAATGCTATCTTGGTTTTTCAATTTTCCCTACGGTTTTATTAGGGTAGCATTTTTTCAGTTGGCAAAAAAATCATCAGTCTCATTCAATTGAATGTTGTCGCATGGCCAATTTCTCTTTCTTCTCATCATGATAATGAACCGTTTGCTCTGACATGTTTAGTTAGGCATTATTACCCTATGCATGCTCCTATTTTTCCCCTCACTTGGTCGAACGCTCGGGGTCATGCCCTACCTGCGTCGTCCCTTGAGCGCCCTAAGTGCTAAAAATTGTCAAACTTTGATGGGCCCTAACTTGGAATCCATGGCACCTACAAATGATCTGTTTGAACCTACAAGACCATGAGAGGTGTCCCTACAAAATCCTATCTCGATTTTTCAAGTTTCCCTATAGTTTTATTAGGGCAAAAAAATTTCGATTGGCAAAAAAATCATCAATCTCATTCAATCAAATGTTGTCGCATGGCCAATTTCTCATTTTGCTCATCATGATGACAAACCATCAGCTTTGACATGTCTAGTTAGGAATTATTACCCTATGCATGCTCCTATTTTTCTCCCCCACTCAAGTGAACTTTCCATGTCATTGTTTGACAAGGATATTGTTTGAGATAAAGGAGTTAGATATTGGGGAACCCATGTATCAACCAACTCACTTGACTCACACTGATCCCAATCACACCAAACACAACTCTGACAAAAAAAAGCCAATGCTCATGTTCAAATGGTCCATGTACTTGCATCTAAGCTGAGAAATGAATGCATCTTTGAAGAATCTTTAATTGTTTGACAATCCAATCTATCTCCCACTGTGCCCTCCTCAACCAACCAAAAGAATCTGGTCACTTCTGAATCAAGAGTACCTCCATGTGACAATGTTGAACTACACCAATCAACAATAGAATGTGCATCAGTGAAATTTGCACCTGAAATCCTCAATTGCTCCTTAAATTAAGCTCTCTTCAAACATGCACCTACTCCATCATGCTCCCCCTTCCCATGCCTTGTCTAAAGAAAACACCAAATATGAGGTATACACCTCTCTACATGCATTCTACTCAACCAATAAAACATACGATCAATCTTGAATTGACCCATATAGTTATCTCACCATATGATATGTCAATCAATTACAATATATTTCTCATGCAAGAACTCAAAAAAATTCTTGAAAGTATGTTGCACATACTTGGAGGAGTGTAATCTATCATCACTCATATAAAAGTGATACTCCCTGATTATCTTCCTGTCCTCTTCTGTACTATCAAGAGCATGTCTATATGTAATGTGAACAAAAATAGAAATCTAGATTGAATTGTAGTACTGAGACTGTACCTCATTCTACGGTTGCAATGTATAGTTCTCTGCAAAATCAACCACCGATACAATAGTGCCAATTGGGAAAGAGTTCTTACACATCCTAAACTGTTGATCCAACCACTGAGACCTATGGGTGTGTCTTGCATACTTGTAGAAAATATTTTCCTTAAAATCCAAAATAAAATCAGCAATACTCACTTCTCTTGAGACTAATTCGCATGTACAACCTTCACCTCCACTCTTCAAAGTATATTTCACTATCTCATATCTTTTTTTCTCAACATAATTCTTTCCAAACTCATGTTCACTGCCCTCATGAAAACATGAAACAAAATTTGACAACCCACCACATTCTGAGCACTTCTCATTCAAACAATCATTTCTATAAAAATAGCAACCATCATCACTAGGGCATAAAAATAGATCTTGCAAGTCTCTTGATGATCTCGGAAATAGCATTGCACTACAGTCCTACAACATCTCATTAGTATGCATCGTAGAACAAATATGACATAAAAGTTCATGGTACATTGAAAACTCCATATGGTACTTGCAACAACAAGTATTGTGAATCTTAAGAGGAACACAATAAAATTCTTTCAAAGATTCAAAGGCCCTTTGTGATATTTGCAAAGTTGGATGTACTTCACAAAAAAATTGTACAACATTGTTTGGCTTGATTCCAAGAAATGTTTGGGATGCGGTGTGTGGTCTCGGTTGCTGATTCTTAATTTTAAAACATCCTTTACATTGGGTGACACTATAGAATTAGAGTGCCAAAATTGTTGAATCTCCTCCTTCACATTGTCAGTCAAATTTCTATCAACACGTGGAAGCCTCCCACCAAAAGCCCATATATCTTGTTGAAGTGGATCATCAAGTCTTTGTCTTCATGAAAGTGCTCTATCCAAAGTTTTACGGTTTATGTTAAAATCAACACAAGTTTATCCCATTTGGTGAGCCTTCCTCAATTGATGGCTTACTAAGCAGGTTGTAATCACTCTTCGAGTGACTCTCTTATCTCTTTATTTGGTATTCTTTCCAATAGAATTGAGAGTGTCAAATAGATTTTTGGCAATAATAGAATTTCTCTCCATCTTCTTGTTCATACGAATCTTCAATTTGTTTAGAAATGGTCTCATTTTTATCATCTTTAGAAATTGAAAAAAGAGTTGGTATTGCTTGGTCAATGTCTTATTGATAAAATTTTGGTCGAAAAGTTGTGTAGTGCACAACTGAATGGTTCTTTTTGACCTCTTGCCTTCAAGATTCGCAATAATGTTCTTATCGATTTCAAGTAACCATTTTGGGGTTCTTGAAGGTCTTGGATTTGGAATTTTTATTTCATCCATGAGAGGGTCTTCATTTCTAAAGTAATTAGGTGTTACATATGGTTCACTTGGTTGAGAAATTTAACCTTCAATGTCAAAGTTTTCCATATTTTCACCACCTATGTCAAAATTTTCCACATGTTCAGCATTTTCATTATCACTTTCAACATTTTCAACATTTTCACTTTCAAAATCTACATTTTCATTTTCAATAACTTTGACACATTTTCAAATTCAATTTCCTCTTCACTTGAAGTAACACTAGCATTATTTAACATACCTTGTCTTCTCCTCCTATGAACTTCTCTATCTCTTTCTCTAGACACTTCACTTTGGTCATTTGAAAGTTTTCTTTTCCATTTAGACTTTCGACAACTACTACTCCCCATTTACCTCCACAAAGATGCTCCTAAATGATTGACAATGTAAGATTTGACTTTAAGAATCTCCCAAAAGCACAAATTTGTATCAACCTATCTCAAAAGTCGTGATTGTTGACAGAAAATAGAATATGCAGACTGTGGGTTGTTGGAATCCACAAAATGGCTCACAAGGCTCTTTTTTATTTACAAAAATCCTATATCCGATTTTAATGTATAAATTTGTGGTCCAAATTTTTTTTCCCATTGCCGCAGTTTTCTTTTAGTGTTGCCACATTAATGGCAATGACAGAAATCGGATATTTGATAAAATCCGATATCCGAATTTACTAGTCATATTTTAGAGAGAGAGAGAGAGAGAGAGAGAGAGAGAGAGAGAGAGAGAGAGAGAGAGAGAGAGAGAGAGAGAGAGAGAGAGAGAAGGGGGAGAGAGAAGGGGGAGAGGGAGAGAGAGAGATTAGGGGAGAGGGTATGTGAGAGAGAGAGAGAGAGGGAGAGAGAGAGAGAGATGGGGGAGAGAGAGAGATAGAGATTAGGGGAGAGGGCATGAGAGAGAGAGAAAGAGAGAGAGAGAGAGAGTATGTTGTCCTTAGGGGTCATATGGTGTTGTTAGGGGTCATACGACAACGTACAACCCCTATGGACACCATATGACCCCTATGGACACCTTAGGACCTGTTATGAAACCATATGGTGTCGTTAGGGATAATATGGTGTCCTAAGGGGTCATAAGGGTCATGGAACACCATATGACCCCTAAGGACAACATATGACCCTTTATAACACCATATGGTGTCGTTAGGGGTCATATGGTGTCCTAAGGGGTCTTATTGTGTTCTAGGACCACTTAGGACACCATATGACCCCTTATGACACCAAATTGTGTCGTTATGGGTCATATTGTGTCCTAATGGGTCATATTGTGTCATATAACCCCTTTAAGACGTCATATGACCCCTTATGACACCATATTGGGTCGCTATGGGTCTTATGGTGTCCTAAGGGGTCATATTGTGTCCTACGACCCCTTAGGACACCATATGACCCATAACGACACAATTTGGTGTCTTAAGGGGTCATATGGTGTCCTAGGACACAATATGACCCCTTAGGACACCAGATGACCCCTAACGACACCATATGGTGTCATAAGGGGTCGTATGTTGTCCTTAGGGGTCATATGGTGTCCCATGACCCCTTATGACCCCTCAGGACACCATACGACCCCTTATGACACCATATTGGGTCATTATGGGTCCTATGGTGTCCTAAGGGGTCATATTATGTCCTATGACCCCTTAGGACACCATACGACCCCTAACGACGCATTTTGGTGTCTTAAGGGGTCATGTGGTGTCCTAAGGGGTCATAGGACACCATATGACCCCTATGGACACCATATGACCCCTTGGGACACCATATGACCCCCAAGGACAATATATGACCCCTTATGACACCTCATGGTGTCGTTAGGTGTCATATGGTGTCCTAAGGGGTCATATTATGTCCTGGGACCCCTTAGGACACCATATGACCCCTTAGGACTCCAAACTGTGTTTGTTATGGGTCATATTGTGTCCTAATGGGTCATACTATGTCATATGACACCTTTAAGACATAATATGACCCCTTAGGACACCATATGACCCCTTAAGTCACCAAATTGTGTCATTATGGGTCGTATTATGTCCTAATGAGTCATATTGTGTCATATGACTTCTTTAAGACATCATATGACCCCTTAGGACACAATATGACACCATATTGGGTTTCTATGGGTCCTATGGTGTCCTAAGGGGTCATATTGTGTCCTACGACCACTTAGGACACCATATGACCCATAATGACACAATTTGGTGTCTTAAGGGGTCGGTGTCCTATGGACACCATATGACCCTTAATGACACCATATGGTGTCGTAAGGAGTTGTATGTTATCCTTAGGGGTCATATGGTGTCCCATGAACCCTTATGACCCCTTAGGACATGATACAACCCGTTATGACACCATATTGGGTCGTTATGAGTCCTATGGTGTCCTAAGTGTTCATATTATGTGCTACAACCCCTTAGGACACCATATGACCCCTAACAACACAAATTGGTGTCTTAAGGGGTCATATGGTGTCCTAAGGACTCATATTGTGTCCTACGATCCCTTAGGACACCATATGATCCCTAACGACACAATTTGGTGTCTTAAGGGTTCATATGGTGTCCTAAGGGGTCATATTGTCTCTTACGACCCCTTACAATACCATATGACCCCTAACAACACAATTTAGTGTCTTAAGGGGTCATATGGTGTCCTAAGGGGTTGTACGACACCATATGACTCCTATGGACACCATAGGACCCCTTATGACACTATATGGTGTCGTTAGGGGTCATATGGTGTCCTAAGGGGTCATAAGGGGTCAGGGACACCATATGACCCCTTAAGACACCAAATTGTGTCGTTATGGGTCATATTGTGTCCTAAGGGGTCATGGGACAACATATTACCCCTAAGGACAATGTACGACCCCTTATGACACCATATTGGGTCGTTATGGGTCCTATGGTGTCCTAAGGGGTCATATTGTGTCCTACGACCCCTTAGGACACCATATGGCCCCTTAAGACACCATATTGGGTCTTTATGGGTCCTATGGTGTTCTAATGGGTCATATTGTGTCCTACGACCCCTTAGGACACCATATGACCCCTTAAGACACCAAATTCTATCGTTATGAGTCGTATTGTGTCCTAATGGGTCATATTGTGTCATATAAGCCCTTTAAGACATCATATTACCCCTTAGGACACAATATGGCCCCTTATGACACCATATTGGGTCACTATGGGTCTTATGGTGTCCTAAGGGGTCATATTGTGTCCTACGACCCCTTAGGACACCATATGACCCATAACAACACAATTTGATGTCTTAAGCTCTCTCCGTCCCCTAATCTCTCTCTCTCTCACCCCTAACCTCTCTCTCTCTCTCACTCTCACTCTCACTCTCTCCCCTAATCTCTCTCTATCCCTCTCCCCTAATCTCTCCATCTCTCTCTCTCTCTCTCTCTCTCTCTCTCTCTCTCTCTCTCTCTCTCTCTCTCTCTTCTCTCCTAATCTCTCTATCCCTCTCCCCTAATCTCTCCATCTCTCTCTCTCTCTGTCTCTCTCTCTGTCTCTATCTCTCTCTCTCTCTCTCTCTCTCTCTCTCTCTCCCTAATCTTTCTCTATCCCTCTCCCCTAATCTCTCTCTCTCTCTCTCTCTCTCTCTCTCTCTCTCTCTCTCTCTCTCTCTCTCCCTCTCTCTCTCTCTCTCCCTAATCTCTCTCTATCCCTCTCCCCTAATCTCTCCATCTCCATCTCTCTCTCTCTCTCTCTCTCTCTCTCTCTCTCTCTCTCTCTCTCTCCCCTAATCTCTCTCTCTCTCTACCCCCTCTCTCTCTCCCTCTCCCTAATATCATATACTAATTTATTTATAAATTAATATATTAAAATATTATATATTAATATATTAATAAACATTAGATTAATTATGTGCAAATTTAGTTAGTGAATTTACTTATTAAAATCGGATATCCGATTTTTGTTGTAAAATTTTCTAATTTCAGATTTTGACTCAGGAATGCTTTGGGATTTGGCTTGGAAGTGACAAGCCTGGAAAGTCAACTGAAAAAACATGTTTTTCAGTATTCCTTGATTTTCCAGACTTTACACTGGTGGCTAACAACTTTTTTTGTAGCCAAAATTGATAAAACGAAAAGGGTTTTTTAAGGACATTCTCTGCTTTCCAACAATATAAGGCTTGTCTTATTTCGACTTTAATAAATAATTTTTTTTAATTTTTAATTGAATTTTGACAATAGTCCTGATTGATAGACTAATTGAAAAACACTCATACCTTTCAAACAGCATAACATTTTCTGAATCAGAAACATGCATCACATCCTATGCTTTGTCTACTATAGGGAAAAATTAAAAAAATAAAAAATTTCATATGGTTTTGACCAAGTTAAGGTGGTCAGATGTAGGATTTTCTGAATTTCTGAAAAGCTGTAGTAAAAAATTCATAAATAATTATTTACTGTATAAAAAATTATAAAAAAATATGTCTCACATCCAAACATGAGTCTAATACTTATATTATAGATATTATAAAAAAATATTATGATTTGATTGTGATTAGGGTGGTCAGAGATACGTCTACTTCTTATCTTTTTCCTAAAATTTTAGTACCACTCCATTGAAATTTGAAATTTTCATCAAATAGGATTTTTTTTCCAAAAAAAAACTAGTACCTTAGAAATTACATTCAATTTTTTATAGATTCTCTTCTTACATATTTTAAAAATAATGTTCACAACTTATTCAAATTTTCATGTCGAGTTGCATAACTTTGATTTTATGAAATTTAATTGCCACTTAACGGCCTGTTTTGGCACACCATGATCCTGCACATAGCCGCAACAATTTCACATTAATATTTATCACAAAAAGGGTAGGAACAACAAGGTTGCAATTTGTTTGAGTTGACCCCCAATTGCATCACTACTAATTGTATTGGACTCTTGTGGTCATAAAATAACAACTTGGCCTTGTATGTATGTCATGGATGATGATTTTTCTCTAGTCTACACTTAGCTGACATAGGCTAAGCATGTTTCTAAATTCTACCTACAAAATGGAATTCTTCGCTATATGGGCCATATATGTTTCCCTACAAAAGAGAGGGAGAAGGTGATATGGGATGCACATTATAGTCAAAATGTAGGACATTTTGAAATGAGAGAAACTCTTGCTATGCTTCAAAGGTGTTTCTTTTAGCCCAAGATGCAATATGATGTTTCTTCTTATATTCAATCATGTGTAACATGTGCAATTGCAAAGATTGCAAATCAAAAGAAAGGATTGTATATTCCCCTTCTTACTCTTGATAGACCTTGGCAGTCTATCTCCATGGATTTCATGTCTAGTTTACTCACTACCAAACGTAGCCATGACTATGTGTATGTAGTGTTGGATATGTTTTCAAAGATGGCCATTATGGTAGCCTGTAAGAAAGGAGTTTTTTCAAAAGACACTAACAAGCTATTCTTCACCCATGTCTAGGTCCATTTTGGGTTTTGGTGGAGCATCGTCTTAGATAGAGATAGCAAACTTGTTAGAAAATTTTGGTTAGCACTTTGGGTAATGATGGATACAAAACTCACAAAGTCCACAACCTTTCACCCATAGACAAATTGATAAAAATTAGTCAATTGCATGATTATCTACATCCTCTCTATGTATCACTCTCATTATCCTCACACTTGAGATGAGATTCTTCCATATGTGCAATATAGTTACAATCATGTCATTCATGTTACTACTGGACATAGTCCCTTTGTGGTGTGTTTGTGATACTAGCCTCTAGCTCCACTAGATGCATCTATTCCAGCCATAGAACATGAGCTAACATCATATTTAGAGAAGGAGATAGATAGGGCTTCCAAATTTATTGACAAAATTTGTCATTTGCAGAAACATGTCCATGAGAGAATGCAACAAGCAAAGAAAAAAATAAAAGTTGCACTATGATGAGCATTGCATAGCACATCATTCTCAAGTGGGTGATAAGATCTAGCTTTATTTTCAAAAAGAAAGACTTCAAGGGCCACATAAGAAACTCCACACTTTGTGATATGAGCAATACACTATCCTCAAGTAGATTGGAGAGAATACTTTTGAATTGAATATTCAATCATTTTTAGGCATTCACCCTATTTTTAATGTGGATTTTCTTCATCCATATTCCCCACCTTTGTTGGACACTTCAAATGTTTTTGATGCAATCCATGTTGGTGATTTGAATCCAGAGACAACTGCTCCAGTAGGAAGTGATCAAATTGTTGATGTTCTTATCAAAACTATTTATGGCACATAGATTCCTTTGTATCATGTTGTCCAAGTAGGAAAACATCTACATTAAGGCAAGTTGTTTACTAGTGAACATATTGCTACACGCTTCCCTCATCTGTTGCAACAAGCTAGTGCAATGGGGCCCATTACCTTTCAAGGAGAGAGGAATGATCTAGGGGCTTTTGAGGATGATCTAAAACAAGACAAAGGTGATAAAATTGAAAAATATTTAAAATATAATTTTTTTAGTATTTTCTATATTTTAGTAAATCACATTTTTGCAGGTCTTTGGAGTTAAATTTGGGGTCAAAAGTGTCATTGGTCCCTTAAATTGATAAGATAGTGGAGATGGTGTTAATGGACTAAAATTATTTCTCTTTGAGACCTTTCCAATGGTGCTAGTAGTTTCAAATTTTGTTATGAGTTTGAAGTTATGGCCCCTCGAAGTTGTGGTGCCTAAATTCCTAGGGTTTTTGAAAATTTGTAATTTGTTGTTATTTTATTTTGCAAAGAGTCTTCATTTCAAATCTGTTGAATTCTAGAGACTATTGGAATTCCATGTTGATGTTTAAAACTCAGTTTTGGATATGTTAATTTGTGACTTTTGATCTAGACAACTCTGGTTTTTCGAGTTCTTGCTATTGTCCATTTTTGTTGAACAATACTTGTAGGTTTCCACTTACCTTGAATTGTTATTAATTAATTATTGAATTTAAATCATTTATTCATAACTTTAGTGGATATGTGAACCCATAAACAAAACCATACTGGGACATAAGAAGGACTTTAAGTCGACAACATTAGTACATAAGAGTTTTGAGCTCTTGAAGAAGAAGAAGGTCACCAACTAACTGGTATTGGTATTAGTAGATTTTGCAAAAGTGTTCCAAATAGATTATGGTGAAAGTGGGATAGCCATAGGACAAGTTCATAGCAAAGAGGGTAGATATATTTCATATTTTAGTGAAAATATCAATTATGCCAAGAAGAGGTATCCTATTTATGACGCAGAATTTTATGCCATAGTGCAAGCTTTAAATAAGGGTCATTATTTACTACTTGGGGAGTTTATTTTTTACAAGTATCATCATGTTGTGTAACTTATTAATAGTCAAATGAAGCTTAATCAATGACATATGAAGTGTTTCTACAAGGGTGTACTTTTGTTCTCAAGCATGAAAGTGAAAATTCAAATAAGGTAGCAAATGCATTAAGTAGAAGTGAAACACTATTAACTAAAATAAGAGCTAAAGTAGTTAGATTTGATTCTATGAAAGAGATACAAAAATAAGGATGCATGTACAACATGTAAGGAACCTACTATAATGGAAAGGACACCTGGGATAGTTACATCAAATAAGATTGATTGTTATTCAAAGGAAACCAACTATGTATACCTCAAGGTTCAATGAGGTATAATTTAATTAGTGAAAAATATTGTGGTTGTTTAGTTACAAGTTTTGGAGTTGATAAAACCATGACACATCTTAGTGAAAGATATTATTGGCCAAAAATGAAGGTATAAATCAAAAAACTTGTGCAAGGATGTCAATTTTGTTAATATGCCAAAGGAAAATTCAAAGCACAAGTTTATATCAACCACCACCCATACCAAAGAGACCATGCAATGATGTAAGCATGGATTTGTGCTTGTACTACCATGAGAACAATGAGGTAGAAATTCTATTTTTGTGGTTCTTGATACATTCTAAAAAATGAATCACTTTATATCTTGCAAGATGACCAATGATGCTACACGTATTAGAAATTTGTTGTTGATTTAGGTTATTAGATTGCATGGCTTACCGAAAAGAATATTTTTTTACTATGACACTAAGTTTGCACAACATTTTTGGAGGACACATTGGAAAAAAATTAGGTGCTGATCTAAATTTTAGTTCTCCATATCATCGTTAAATGGACGGACAAACAAATACTATTAATTAGAGCTTAGGAAATTTACTAAAATGTTTGGTTGGTGACAAGCCTAAGCAATGTGATTTGATATTGCCTCAAGTTGAATTTGCATATAATAATTTAGTCAATAAGAGTATGGGTAGGACTCCATTCTAAATTGTTTATGGTTATATTCCTAGGGGTATTTTAGAATTAATGGATGTTGCAAATATTGAAGGATATAAGAGAAATGGTGAAGGAGAAGAATTTGCAAAACACATGCTGAATCTACACTAGCAAGTAACGGAAAAAAATTAGCTGGAGAAGCCAACTGTATAAAGATAAAGAAAATTTATAAAGAAGAGAAAATAAATTTTCTATGGGAGATATGGTGTTGGCACATCTATAAAAGGAAAGGTTTCTAAGTCATAGCTAAAATAGGCTCAACTGAAAGAAGATTGAATAATGCAAAATTATCAAGAAGTTTTCTCCAAATTCTTATGAATTAGAACTACCTACAGGTTTGAAAAAATCTCCAATTTTTAATGCTTTTGATTTGTACACATAGTATGAGGGAGATACATCAAAGAAATGAATCAAAGAGGAGATTACATCATCGAAGAAATGGACAGAATAATTTATAGAGAGAATGAGAAAAGATTGAAAGAATTTTGGGTTTTAGAATGGTTAGGAAGACTATGGGAAAAGAATATAGTGAAAATTTGGTAAAATGGAAGAATAAACTCCTAGAAGATGCTACATGGTTAACCCCAGTAGAGTTTGAGTCATTCCAATTGGCTCATAGAAATAGAGTTTATGACCCATAGCAATAGGAATATCAATGTCCAACAACAAGGGTATAACTTCTCATATCAAAGTATCATTTCTATAGAAACAATTGTGATTTGAAACACCAAATGCTTAATACTCAGTGAGCAAAGGAACAAAAATTTTTGTACCCCAGTAATTTAATATAGAGGAATCATAACAAAGGCTATTATTTATTATATTTTATAACAAAGGCTATTACTTATTATATTTTATTGACCTCACCCACTAGCATATAGTATAACTTATGTTTTAATACTGGATTTTTATTTTGCTTCTTTTGAGCTTCAAACACCCTCACACAAGCTCATAAATGAATAGAAGAAAGGAAAAATGCTAGGCAACAAACTTGAGCAAGAGTTTCAAACTACAAAAATTATATGGCAAGCATTTATGAGGCATATTTGGATATTGCATTATTTTTGGTAGGATTTCTAAGAAGTTTCTGACTTTTTTTAGGTATTTTGGTTTTAGGAAAAGGAAAAATAAGAGAGAGTGCAATAATTAGAGAAGAAATAGGAAAAAAAGAGCATAATAGAAAAAAGGAAAAGAGAGAAAAAAACAAAAAAAAAAACAGAAAGAAGATATTGGATAAAATATGAAGGGGACAATAGTCATAGAGATACAAACGAAGAGTAGGGTGAGCACATGGAAGTCCAATAGACAACAAAGAAATGTTGTATGTAATATCAGATCATTATGAATATTAATTGACTATAAATGAATTTTTTCAATTTGAAGACAAATAATATTGTTCTTTAAAATTTGATTGCTCTCTTTAATTATGTGTTTCTTTTGAATGATCATTTTCAAGAATTTGCTGCACTAAGTGGGTAAATGTGTGAATGTGGCTGACCACATGGACATTTTATGAAATTCCATTGCGTGATTTAAAGCACTGCAAGCTTAAACTTTAATTTTCCTACAAGTTTTCTATGTTATCTGTAGCTTGTATTCAGTCCCTATAGAATTAGATAGTAATTAGTTATCAATGTATCATCATATAGCCCAAATTATTTGCGTGAAAAAATTGTATTTGGCCTCACCAACATTGGTGGACTCTTGTTTGTGTAAGTTTAAGGTCTCTATGGTAGTGCAGGTTCCATAAAAAAATATAACACATTCCTTGCAAGCTAACTGTTACATACCATTCGTAGAGTTTCCAAATGTGTGAGAGTAGTGATAATTTGTGCCTCTATTGTTATGAGTTATTTTTGCGTCTATATGTTCATATTTGGCACTTAATTTTTTTCATGTTATTGGCAATTGGTGTATAATACCATTTGTAGTGTTTGCATTATATTTGTCTATTTATTAAGGATTTGGCATAGTAGTTTACATGTACACAAGTACTACCAAAATAATATGAAAATTACTCTTGAGTCAAATGTTGTTCGCTTGTTGTTATAACTACTACTTGTAATGCAAGTGTATTATAATATTTTTTAAGATTTGATGTTATATCATGCACAATTTGGAGTGGGAAAATTTTCTCACACTATGTTATGTTTTATTGCTTAAGATTGATTTACATTAGTTTTAAAAAAATTCTATACATCACTCTTTTAAGATTGGTATAAAAAAATGTTTCATTATTAAAATTAATTTTACTATTCTCTTCATACAATGATTTTTTAGTGTTTTCATTATATTATACAATTTATATCAAATATATTTTAAATTATTATTTAATATTTTAAATAATAAATAGTGTTAAAGAATATCATTTAATAATATATTTATTATCAACTATCTACATTTGCAATTCAACATTTAGGAAAACATTTTTCAATTGACTGAATAATTCTGCCAAGACACTGTATTTAGATTGAAAAATACTTTCCATTCACCTAGGGAAGAGAACCCAATAGTTGTGCATCCTAACTTCGGGCTTCTCAAAATCCTACATGAAAATTTCAAATCACTCTCAATTTTTTACAGCAGCTTACTTGGCAAGTCTCTTGCTTATAACTAAGGTTTCAGAGCCACATCAACATGCATTTTGCCAAGGTGTCCAGAACAACCCAAAAAAAAGTGAAATCAATAGGCATGCAAAAGAGGCCTCTACACTTGTGCAGCTGATGTAGCACCACATGATTGGCTTGTTTTTACAACTGATGGTACATTTCACAACAATAACAACTTTAAAGTCACAACTACTGGTGAAATGTATTGTAATTATTCATATATAAATGCACAAAAAATTATATTTTATGTTTCAAACAATAATTTTTGTTTGTACTATTATTAGAATGAAAAGTATCAACCCTAACAATTCATAATGAAAAGTAACAATAACCCTAACAATTCATACATGCTCAATTACTGACACTCTTTCCCTAATATTCAAGAATGAATCCCATTATGACTACCTATATGTCATTTTGAAACTTTAACTTCTGAACAAAACTGTATTGGAAATGGTTTCCCACGAAAATATGTGTGCTCCTCGTATGAAAATAATTTGTTTGCTAAGGCAATCAGAAGAAACGTGAGAAATTCTGCCAGATTCCTTCAACAAAGCCGTACAGATAAGAGGGAAGAATCCAAAGCGATTTAAAAGCAATGTAACACTTGGAAGCATTCAATAGATAAGCAGACCTCACGAATTTACAATGCAAAACTCAAAATTCACTTCTAGCGCCCTGTGCACTTCGCCTTAGTTATTAAATTTTCAGAAATGTCTTTATAGGGTCCCTACAATGACGCGAAAATAGATTTCTTATTGGGAATTTTAAAAGCTGGTCCAATTTGCTTATGTCCAGAGGTTTTAAAAATAGACCAGCCTTAGAGTATTCTTTTGGACATTGTGTGTCTACATTTTGCATTCCTATCTAAGGGATCTATTACTCTGCATTGTTCGATTCAAAGTGAGTTCAGTGCATCATTGCTAATCACCATATAGATTGTAGAAATTTTAAAGGTTATTAATAGTTCAGGCCATTAGTTCAATTCTTGATTTTTATGCAGCTTAGATGAAGGTACGTTGTATATTATTCCAGAGGTTTAAGGGCTCACCCTATAAAGAATTAAGTTCCAGATCAGTAGATTAAACTTCAGATTTATGTTGATAAATTATTAGAAAAGCAAATTATAAAAATCTAATATCATCAATCATCATTCATTATTATACCTTCACCTTCACAAGATTCTATATGCATTGATATTTTTCCATATCGTCTGGACCAACATTTTAGAGAGTGGTAACCATGGGGATCTATATGGTTTTTCTCACTAATATTTTTCTATATTCTGTCGATCCACATTTGAAAATCTCATGACATTCTACATCTCATATCATCATCCTCATCAATTGTGTCTGATCAATTGAGCTACAGAAAACCTCTCGAGGTGTATTTGGCCAAGTTTGACCCCTACATGAATTTGATGGACTGTATCTCCTACACATGACTGTTTAGTCAAAAGAAGCCTGTAGTTTAGACATATGCTTACTCAAGCTATTTTAATCTGTTACGTAAAGATTAAGATGCTGACATATTTCTAATAAAAAAATTTAAAAAATCAAATGACAGATTTGTCATCTACTAGAGCCATACAAACCGTATCTCCTAAGTGGAGTGCTTTTAGTCATCTTGAGGTCAATAAACTACAGTAGTAGTAGATGTTGCTTACGATACTTGTAATTCGAAATTGGCGAAAAAGAAATACTCAGAATGAATTCCATCTGTTTAACCATTTTCAAAATTCTTTGTACTTTAATTGTCTGTAACCTCGATAATATAATACCCAGAAAAGTTTGAAAGTTTTTGGTGCACTCTGTTGATCTAGTCAAATGCCATGCTTGGGTAAGCAAATGGATCACTTTGACACAAAGCAAATATATTCTGAATCCATATATGCAATCATCTCCATGATAATGATAGTACTACATGAGTAATAATAGCAGAGAAGTTAGAACTTCTGTAGTAAAGCTGATCTTACCAATGCGTTTGTAAAATTGGCTGCCCCAGCTATACCTTAGTTATTTTCTACAATTCTCTATTAGACAGGGTCTGCCTCTATTAAGCTTTCCTAAATAATGATGCTTAGTTATAGAAAATACTTTTATGTAAAATCCCAAAGAGATATATACTGCTGATCTTGTTCCTGTTCCTCAGAGATATATACTGGTTATGAAAGAATATAAAAGACCCAGTTCGCACTCCATCTGCCATGTCATTAGCAAGGTTGGCCAATCCAGCCATGAATCCACCACTTCCTTTTTGTAATCAGTTCTTGCAAAATCACCGGATTCAGTTTCATTACTGGCATTGTGTAATGGGAGCTCCGTCTCTTGGAAATCATTGTGATCAGCTTCATTGTTGTTGCTGGAGCACAGATGGGGCACTTGGTCTTCTTCTGGTTGTTGGGAACTGGAACAAGAATATGCAGCTTGGACTGCAGCAGCTTGAATGCCTGTTGCAGAGGATGTTGCAGGGCGAGGAAGGGAGTGAACGGATTCAGGAAAATTGAATCTGGCAGACTCCTCTCTTAAGGCTAAAACAGCTACATCATGTGCACAAGGAGCCATCTCTGGTGTGGGAAATGAGCCCAACCATATCCTCTTCTTCTTCATTGGCTCTCTGATTTCAGACACCCACTGTCCCCACTTCCTCTTTCTAACACCTATATAGATAGGATGCTTTGTTCCCTTCCTATCTTCATTTCCACCTTCTTTTCCCATCACTATTACCAGGGCTCAATCAGCTAGCACAAATTCTTCTTAAGGTGACACCTAGTCAGCAAGAAATTACTTTCAGCAACTTTGAATCAACTTCATGGCTAGGTTTTATGATGCAACTGAATTGAGTGAGGAAATCACTCTTGCTAGCTATGATGTAAAGTTTGTCGAAGTATCTTAGACCACTCTACTTAAATAGGCGATGCTTTGCAATAATCTCTAAACAGAAGGCTCATTAATATTGTGTAAAAAATTTGCCAACTAAAAAGTGAGAAAATATATTGATATCTACAAATGATCTTCCAAAGAACAATATTAAAGTTTCGCTCATGTAGAATAGACGACAAATCGCTTAATTGGCTATGAACAAAAAGTTTCGCTCATGTAGAATAGAGTACAACCCAACCCAATATTGATAATCACAAAGCAATATGACAAGCATTTATACAAGAACAATCTCACAAGCATAACACTCAAATCTGTGCAATCACGGGGACAGTGATGTAACTGATAATGAACGCTTGGCGAGATATTATGGGCACCCTGCATGAATAGACAGTGACAATGAAGATCGAAGTAACGTCCATCACATAAGACAAAAACGCTTCATTTCTCTGTTGTTTGTATACATATTTTCGGAAATTTGAAAGGTGTAAAAGAATTCTTACTTTTCAGTGAATGTAATCATTATTTGTTGAACGACATAATTCTTGCTGTCGATAAATAATTGCCTTGTATATTTTCCTTATTGTCTTCTTTTTCTAATTGTAAGTAGTAAACTTCAAACTGCTTTCAATTTCTTAGGACCATGCAGTGATGAAATCACTAAAAATGGGTATCCTGCAAGTATAGGCACTTGCCACTAAGACCATACTCCAGCTACCTTAAACCTAACGATAGTCTTGTCAGATCAAAATAAAGACTGGTAGCACAGCCATACAAAGATGAAACTATAAAACTTTTTAGGTGATTCCTCATGTGATTAGGTGCAATCTTGGTAGCACCTTACCATGGAAAGATTGGATCAAATCAGCTCATTCGTTTCGGTGGATAGCTGAATGTACGTTAGAAAATTAGAGTTTCTACTGAACAGAAAATCAGGTAACATCGTCATTGATAAAAGTAATTCTATGGCTTCAAAATTTTCTATAATTTGAAGACATTCTAAGTGCTACTTCGACATTGGGTTTCAACAAAATAAATGAAGTAACACTCCTAGGCTCACTAAGGCCATAGTTACGCTGAAATATATTATATTCACAAATGGATGTTAAAATATTGTCAATAAAAATTGCTTGTTTGTAACATTTAAATGCATCAAAATTAAAATATGTATTTTATTATTATTATTATTATTTTATTGTAACATTTTTTTCTATATTGCAATCAATTAACTAATTTTTAATTATTTAATATTAACTTTGTAATTATTTCAATCTGATATTATTAATTATAGAAGATTGAAAGTGTCCATAATGTCCACATTTTTCTCAAGGATAATGAACAAATTTGATATCTTTTGACATACCTTACCTATATTCCTCTAAAGATAAGTAAGCTAGTAATTAGGAAATAATTTTATATTTAGCTTCAAAGAATCAACTAACATGGCTTACCAAGCCCTATGAATTTGAAGAAGTCTCAAATATTAAAGCTTCTTATGGAACTCATATTAATTGAAAAAATATCATTATAATTATTATGCATAGGGGAGTTTATATATGTATTTAGTAGACTATTATTAAAATAAGGAAGTAACATGTTTTATTATATTATTAAACACATGCTAACATTTATTAACAAATTATATCATATCAAATCTACAAAAAAGAAGAGATTAAATTAAAAAGGAGACGGAGAGGGAGAGGGATGGGTGCACTTACTTATTTTTTGGCATGATATTGACTTTGACCTTATTGATTTCCTAATATTTTTGGAATTATGCAATGAGAAAGCAAGGGAGTGAAGGAGGGGATGTGTGTGTGTGTGTGTGTGTGTGTGTGTGTGTGTGTGTGTGTGTGAGATAGAGAGAGAGAGAGAGAGAGAGAGAGAGAGAGAGAGAGAGAGAGAGAGAGAGAGAGAGAGAGATGTGCTTGTCGAATTTGTAGGGTGATGACAACATTTATCTAATTGATTGACTAATTTGATAATAGACAACCAAATTTTGAGATATAAATCTACAACCAAGATTATGGTGCTTTAACAAAGATAATTAAAAAATTCTAATCTTTAGGAAACAAGTCTATGTAATTTGAATTGGTCCTAGAATAGTCCACACCATGTGATGAAGTTCAACTAGTGTAACTTCTAGAAATAAACTTTTTATATCCTTTGTTGAAAAAGATATGTTGAGAGGCATAATTTGAATTGGAATAGGATGGAGAAAATAACTTTAAACTTATTGATAGAAAGAAAGCCTCTCAAAAGTTGTACAAAAGTAGAAAGGATGCCAAGAAAACATACATCGTTAATAAAACTAATGTACCACTAAGATTTACTGAAGACGAAGACTAAGAATGATGTGTAAGTATTGCTAATTTTATTATGAATGGTTGATACTAATAACCAACATGTTAAAAAAAAAACGTAGTCCTACAAGAAAATCTAGCGAACATGTATTGACAAAGTAAAATATAATTTTTAATGCTGGACCAAGGAACCCTCAAGGACAAAGCCAAGAAAAATTGGTATTTTGTTTTAGACATTCTAGAAAGACATTGATAACTTCAACACCAAATTTATAAAACACAATATTTCATACATACACAAAAGCGTGCATACAAGTGTCTCAAAGGACACTATGACACTTATGAATGAATAAGTGATAACTCATCATTACACAAGGAAGATGACACTAGCAAAGATATAACAAATGTGGGACCACTTAGCATGATGGAATAAGAGGAGAGAGAGCGGATAGAAAGCACCTCCATGATGATAAAAAAACCATGATCATGTTTTCTCACAAAATGGCACTAGGATGAGGTTCAACCTCGAATCCATATCAAACTTGGCTGACAACCTCAAGCCCAACCACTTTTAACACATGTAGGAGTTCACTAGCTCAATTGCAAACATATGAAATCGTGTCACAACTCAATGATAAAAAAAAAATGAATAATTTAGACACCTAAGGGATTCTTAACAAGGGTTATTGACACTTGTATGGCTTCACAAGACTTTACAAGACATTGCAAAATGATCTCAAGCTTCTCCTAGGTCCTAGGTGGTGTAATCAATTATCTATGAATTAATAAACACAAAACAATGCAAACAAAACCAAAATATTTTATTAGATATATGAATATACCCCCTTAGAGGTTCTTTATACTCACTACGGTATAGTAAACAAATTTTGTGAACAATTTTTACCTATCCAAAGCTTCAAAAACATTGTCAACAAAAAACTAAGGAAACTGTCATCCTCGGTGGACTTGATTGGTCAACTAGGACACTAGCATAATAGAGTAACATTAACATAGTATTCTTGTTCACTCTAGTTCTGAAACTATCTACTTTATGTGCTAGTGTCTTTCGGACAACATCTTATTCGTTGTCATTTTTACGTACAAATATCTTGGCTAGTGGGAATTCCAATGTTCAAGGATTGATGCCCATGACATCATGAATGATTTGGGCTACACTAGAAGAGAAAATGAAACCTTCAAAAAATAAAATTTTAGAAAGACTCATGAAATAAGGAATAACAACGACTCCCTAAACACTAGATGCCATCGAGACATAAAAGGAGAGAATGGGAAGAGCTTTAGTGATCTCACCAACATCCTAATCTCCTTCCTGAAGCTAATATATGCAATAGTACATGATAAAAATACATTAACAAATTTAAAACACCTTAAAAAATGCACCAAAATTCCTCCAACAAACTCAAAAACATCACAACAAGACAAAATGCATCTCTAGAAGATAGGAAAATTATACTATAACATTCAAGATGTCTCCAACACATACTAGTTTCACTCTAAATCCAAAAAAGTATTCCTACATTTATTTCATCCACTTGCAACATAAGAAACTGAGAAAATCATGGGCAATTATGTTGGGTTTGAACATCAAGACATGCAAACCATTTCACAACCAAATGCATCACTCAATTATGATTACATATCCTCTAAATAAGAGCTCCAATGGATATATTATATTGAAGCCAAGGCAAGATTGAGTGAGGGGGGTGAATCAATCCAAAGCTTCAAATCAAATTAGTTATAAAAAAAATTTAAGCATTCTACAACAATACTAAAAACACATCAACCATCAACACATGAACACCAAATTTACATGGAAAACCCAAAGAAGGAGAAACAATGATGAGAATCAAACTCACAATATGAATAAAAAATATGAAAATGGTTTAGGCTTATTTCCAAGGAGTAACATGCACATAAAATACTTCCAAGACTAAGACACACTACCATAGGGAAAGATACATGTACTTGCACAATTGAGGCACACTTCTTCAAAGCAAGATACATGGAGTTTCTGAAGGACACACTATCCATCAACAATAGAGAAAATAGTAGAGCTGATATGAGAAGGTTCTCCTAATCATGAAGTTTTCCCTGAACATCTATATCAAGAGACCAACATCATCAAAAGAATCTCTAATAACTATCTATCTTAGCACACTATCTCACAAAATGTATCACCTTCAATGATCTTCACAAGCTGACTTTGACACATATGCAATCTCAAATTTTCTTACATATCATTCAAATTTTCTTCTCATCAATTTACATGCTAATATCATACAAAACTTATACATCTACACTCCTTAAATATAGGATAGATCATCAAAAACCTAATTAAGGTTTGACCATAATCAAAATAAACATTATTGCACAAAGTAAGCCACTTGGACCAAAAATACTCAAGGATAAAGAGGGAACCCAAATAAATGATGACACATCCTTCCAAGATGAACCCAATGATTCACACATGCTAATACATCCTCCAAACTCACCACCAAATTTAACATGTAGACAGGCAATAGAACTCATCAATTAGTCTGCCAAAAGACACCTTCCAATGCAAATTATTCCACATAGATCTTCACACACCATATTGAGACCCATAACAATATTATAACTCATTCTCCAATGCATATATAGACCAAAGAGCATGATCCAAGCAAGATAATCCAATCGAACACATCAAACCATAATACAACTAAATATACCAAACACAAATCAAAATAACTCACTTGCAAAATAGATACACCATTAGAGAAACACATTGAATATATTACATGAACCACATAATCATTTCGACTAAAATGCAACATAAAGTTCAACATATTTGAATTCCATCAAAGAATTTTTGGAACAATTTGACATAAACCCTTATTGTTGTCAGAGAATAGTAACAACTAACTTTTTCAATCCAAAAACCAAAAAACCAATAATGTGAGACATTAGAAATTCTTTCCCACATATTGCCACAACCAACACCATAACATCAAACTCAACTACATCACTAGACACAAGACAAAATAGAAACACATCTAGACCAGAAAGTATCTAGAGAACTAAGTTTGACATCAGTTACAACCATGCAAACTCATATTTCCAACAATCCACCCCTTTATCATTCATGACAACACTTGAACACATGAGATCATCTCTTCCGCTATCAACAAGAATTGTCTCCCTTTGACATCAAAGATAAAGGGAAAACCATAATATACTCATCATACAACACATACTCTATTTCTCCCAATAAGAACAGTAACAACATCAATCTAGGAGATAAAGGATAAGCTATGACTCTCCCTTTGGAAAGATGCACCTCTATTATGCATCTATTTAGAGAAAGGAGGGGAAATAACCCCTAATTTGAGTCTGAGAAACTCAAAAGTATCCTTGATCAACACCATAGTGAAAATGCCTACAACCTATTCTTTTATATAAATATAGCCCAATTAGACTTCCTTTTCTACAACCTTCTCCCTTAAGAAATGATATCATATTGAGATATGTTTAGTTCTTGAATGCATGAATGCATTACCATAATCTTTGAAATATTTATAGAACTATAATTATCACATATTATGTGAATAGATACATCATATACTACTTTGATATCCTTAAGAGTCTATTTCATCCACATAAATTGAGTACAACAAGATGCTACTGCAATGCATTCTACACTTTTAGTAGATATAGATAGTGAATCCTACTTCTTACTTAACCAAGAAACCAACCTATATCCCAAGAAAAATATAACACCACTAGTACTTTTTATATCATCAATACTTCTAGCCCAATTAACATTTGTGTATGCTTTTAGCATGAAATCTCCATTCTTCATATATTAAAGACCAATATCTAGAGTCCCTTTCAAATACTTAGAAATCTTCTTCACTGTTTGCTCCTGTGATTGCTTCAGATTATTCGAAAATCTTGCAACTAAATAGATGACTTGCATGATATCTGATCTAGAGGCAGTTAAATATAATAGTCCCCCAATCATAGATTCATACTTCTTCTAATCAACTTTTGGATGTATATCATCTTTTCTCAATTTACAACCAACAACCAAAGGGGTTGCAATAGGTTTCCAATTCTTCATTTTATTTAACATCACTATGACATATTTAGCTTGAGAAATAAAAATTTCATCCCATAACTGTGAAACTTGTAGACCAAGAAAGAATGATAACTTACCAATCCTTGACATTTGAAATTCCTTCTACATCTCTTCTACAAATTCTTTACATGGACCATCACTTCCTCTAAATGTAATACCATCAACATAGAAAACAACAATCAACAACTTGTTTCCTTCAAGTTTAAAAATAATTATTTCTATAAATGGCGCATTTATTGAAATTTTTCTATAATAAATGTCTATCCAATCTATCATACTAGGCTATAGGTGCTTGTTTTAGTCCATAAAATGCTTTATTCAATCTACAAATGGTATTTGATTCTTCTAACAATTGGAATCCATTCAACTATTCAATATATACCTCTTCCTCAAGTTCTCCATTTCATAAAGTTGACTTAACATCCATTTGATATACCCTGAAGTTCTTATAAGTAGAAAAAGCAAGAAATGTTCTAATAGCTTCCATCCTAGCTACTGGAGCAAAATTTTATTAAAAATCAATACCTTCAACTTGTGAATAGCCTTTACATACCAATCTTCCTTTGACTCATTTGTGTTCATTTAGCTTGTTCTGGAACACCCACTTAGTTCCTATCACATTTTTCTCTGTTGGTCTAGGTACTAGTTCCCATGTCTAATTCTTTTGTATCTAATTCAGTTCTTCTACCATTTCTTTTACCCAACTCTCTTCTTTTCTTACTTTCTCATACGATTTAGGTTCCACAAATGAAAAAAATAGTAGTTTGTTTGGTCATTTACTTCTATAACTCTTCTTCCTATTTAAACTCTTGTTTTTATCTCCAATTATGCTATCGTCTGAATGACCCTTTTGTGCATATCTAGATGGGATTTTAATAACTTTCTTAGCTTCTTCTTCTTCCTCATCATTTGTTTCTTTCTCTATGACATCTTCTGGATTAGTCATTTCTTCTAAAACAACTCAAATAATCTAAAAAGCAATGTCCTATATGGGTTCAAGGGAAATCTAATCCCATTCTTCACATACTTTCACATTTGTGCTTTCCAATATCTTGTTTAGTCTCTTATTGTAATGTCGATAAGCTTGTTCTTTTGTAGGATACCCTAAAAATATTTCTTCATCTTCTTTGGTATAAAACTTTGCAAGATCATCTTCATCTCTTCAAATATAGCACTTACTCCTGAAGATTCTAAAATATTTCACAGTAGGAGGTCTTCCATTCCATATCCCATAAGGGGAATGATTTACCCTTATCTATATCTAGTCAATAATGTAAACAATAGTACATGTATAGCTTCTTTCCAATATACATTAGCCAAGTTATCATCGTTCAACATAGTTCTATCCATCTCAGTAATAGTCCTATTATTTCCTTCTACAACTCCATTCTACTATAGGGTTCTAAGGGAAAACAAATATCTTCTAATTCCATTTTTTCACATAAATTATTAGATTAATTTGAAGTAAAATTTCCCCCTCTATTGGATCTCAAACACTTGGTTTTAGTATGAACTTGATATTGAATGTTCTTACGTAGAAGACAATTGAGAGGGGAGGTGAATCAGTTGTACAAATAAATCTAAAATATTTTTCATTTAAATCAGATCCATAATAACTTAATCTTAAAATTCAATCCATAGAAAGATATAATCATGAAAGAACATGAAATGCAAAACACACCATACACAATGGAACACAAGATTTTACATGCAAAACCATGCTAGGGTAAAAACCACATAGAATTCTATTCTCAATATATGAACACCTCTTAAGGTGACATTAGTTAAGGTGATTTTTACAAAGAAAGGCTCACTGGTAGAGTCTCACTACCTAAGAGAAAGAAAGAAGGGCTCACTACTGGATGGCACATTGGCTAGATGAAGAAGAATAAAAGAGAAAGAATCTACCACTAGTTCACTTCTATAACCATAAGATTTGTAGATACCTTCTTCTCACTACTTCCAATAGCTAACACATGAAAGTCCACAATGCTCAACACTTTTCACCAACTCAAACAACACATCAAACAATCAAGGAGATATCTATCCTCTTTCACACACCTTCATCATATTTCACAATATCATTTTTCATTGCATATGCACATACATTTTCATCTCATCCTCAACAAATTGTCCTTTATTTATATCATCCTCACATATGTAAAATC
Organism: Cryptomeria japonica; assembly: GCF_030272615.1. Lineage (NCBI taxonomy): Eukaryota > Viridiplantae > Streptophyta > Pinopsida > Cupressales > Cupressaceae > Cryptomeria > Cryptomeria japonica. Next base: position 727,016,965 of record NC_081414.1, read on the forward strand.
TCCCAAGGTTAGATAAGCATTGCAATCAAACATAATTCAAATTAGGTCAAACCTAAACATTACCGTTGTGCAAAAGAATGAATATTGGAGCACAACACATCTTAATTGAGACCAAAAAGAACATCAAATATGTTATACAATGAACCATAAACATTAGAGCAATAATGTGAAGTGTAAACACCTAAGGTCAGCTAAACCTAGAGTAAACACCATCAAAAATTGAAACCATAATTCCAAAGCCCAAGAACACATGCCAACTAAATAGAATGAAGCTAAGGATATTATCAACTTAACTCCAAAATTACATCACCAGAAACCATAAGGTGGAGAAATGTGGAGCATGCATTTCACACAAAAATATTGTCAGACATCATCACACATTGTTGAAAGTAACTTTGTTAGCATTCCAATCTAGAGCACCAACTCTATAATATAATATCTTTAAGCATTGCTTAACAACATATCTAAACTACATGAACAAATGTACAATATAGAATAAATGTGGAGAAAATCTCTTAGCTCAATTGCACAGGAAACTCAACATCAACTATACCAACTAATCACTAACGACAACCAAAGTATATTGATATCAATGACAACACAAAAATCAGCTCATTCTATTTAAACACAATAATATCCCTCCTTTTCATTGATTTGAAACACACCAATAATAGAAACAATATCAATATCTCTTATACACAATTTTAATTGTTTTTCAATACACTACTCTCCTCCTTAGCCAAATACCTAGTTATTCACATTTGCTAAATCTCTCCCCTTTTGCCAATCCATTCATTTTCTCTCATATTCTCATTGTCTCCCCCAAATTCTCATTCTCTCCCCCTTTTCTATCAAGGACAATGGCCTAAACACAAAAATAATTGTTAGCTCATTTATTAAATTCCTCAAAGACTCACAATTGCACTTACCTCCCACTAATAGGAAGCACAATCATTAGTCCAAAATAGAAATATTCATGAAGTTCACTGAAATAATGCACCTTTATATGAATTTTAGTTCAAAAAAGAAGGCAAAATAACCCTCAATTTATCCCAAAGATATTCAAAAGCATCCTTAGGGAGTTTTTTAGTAAATATATCAGCAATTTGTTCCTTTGTAAGTACATAGTCAATAGTCACCTCATTCTCCAAAACTTTCTCCCTCAAGAAGTGATACTAAATTATTATGTGTTTCATTCTTGAATTAATTAGCAGATTCTTAGAAATATTTATTGCACTAGTATTGTCACTAATGATAGAAATAAGCTCATCAATCAATATTACGATGTCCTTCAGAGTTTTTTTCATCCATAATACTTGTGTACACCAAGTGATAGAAATAATATATTTAGTTTCAATAGTATAGATAGAGATATTGAATCCTATTTATTACTTGACCAAGCAACCAATTGGGGTCTATGGAAAAATGTACCCCCACTTGTTCTTTTTCTATCATCAACACAACTGACCCAAATTGGATCTATATAAGCAATAAGAGTGAAGTTAGATCTTCTGGGATACCATAGATCATAGTCTTCTATCCCTTTTAAGTATCTAAAAATTATTTTCATAGAAACGACATGTGTCTCTCTGGGATTTTGCAGGATTCTAGCCACAAGAACAACAACATGCATGTGATATCCAGTCTAGTAGTAGTTAGGTATAATAATCCTCTAATCATTGATATGTATATTCTCTGGTCAGTCTTTGGAGATTCAACATATTTTCTCAACTTACATCAAGTAGCCATAGGAGTAAATATAGTTTTAGCATTTTCAATTTCAAACTTCTTCAACATTTCTTTAACATAATTAGATTGTGAAATGAAGATACCATCATCCTTCTAACTAACTTGTAAACCAAGAAAAAACAATTTCCCTGAAGCATAGACATTTCAAACTCTTCTTGCATCCTATTAGAAAACTTCTTGCACATGCTATCATTTCCTCTAAAGGTTATATCATCCACATAAACAACTATAATCAAGATGCCACTTCCCTCAACCTTAAAATAAAGATTATTGTCTGTGGTACCTTTTTGAAAATTTTGCTTCAGGAAGTACTTATCAAGCTTTGCATACCAAGATTTGGGAGCTTGCTTCAACTCATATAGCACTTTCTTCAACTTGCAAACCATCTCTGAAGTGTCTAATAGCTTGAATCCTTTTGTTTTTTCTATTTAAACTTCCTCTTTCATTTCTCCATTTAGGAATGCATACTTCACATCCATCTAATAGACCTTGAAATCCTTGTATGCCGCAAAAGCTAGAAACATTATGATAGCTTTCATTCTTTCTAAGAGAGTATATTTTTTTTCAAAATTTATTCCTTCTACCTATGAGTAGCCTTTACATACAAATCTTGCCTTATTCCTCACTATGTGTCCATCTTCATCCATTTTTTTCTAAAATACCCATTTAGTTCCTATCACATTCTTATCAGCTGATCTTGGGACAAGCTCCCAAGTCTAATTCTTTTCAATATATTCCAATTCTTATTCCATATATTTCATACAATACTATCCACTACAAGCTTCTTTTCCTATTTTTAGCTCTATCTCTGAAATTAAGCATAAGTTAACCTATTCTTTAGTAGCTTTACTTCTTGTGATAACATCTCTAATTTTGTCTCCAATTATCTATTTCTCTGAATGATTCTTCTGCACATACCTTGAAGTCTTAGGAGTGGTTTCCAGAGTATCTTCATGTTATCATTCTGCATTTCAGTCTATTTAGGCTTTTCTTCTTCTAGTTTAATGGTAGACTCATTATATTCATATCCCATCTCTACAATTGTATTCTTTCAAGTGTCTTCATCAACTATCACATTTGTGCTTTAAAAAAAACCTACTCAATCTTTTTTTATAACATTTGTAAGCTTTGATTTTAGTTGAATAGCCAAGGAATATACCTTCATCAGCTCTTGTGTCAAAACTTTCTCTGATTTTCTTCATCTCTTTTGATATACCATTTTCTTTCAAGTACTCTAAAATATTTTACAAACAGAGTCATTCCATATAATAGTTCATAAGATGTCTTCCCATAATTTATTCTAATCTACACTTTGTTAAGTGTGTATACCGCAGTATCAATTGCTTCTTTCCAGTAGGTTTTGGGTAGACTTGCTTCATTCATCATTGTTCTAGTAGCCTCTTGAATTGTTATATTCATCCTTTCAACAGCACCCTTCTGTTGTGGCATCCTAGGAATAAAAAAAGTCTTCTTATCCTACATGATTATCACAAAAAGTATTGAAATTTACATAAATAAACTCTCCACCTCTCCCAGACCTCAAAAAATTGATTCTTCTGCCTATCTCATTTTCAATCATAGCCTTAGATTTCTTGGAGTTTTCTAGAGCTTCTGATTTTTATTTTAAGAAAGTAACCCAAGTCTATCTAGAGTAATCATCAATTAAGAGCATAAATACCTGTCACCTTGTTGACTTTTTGTTCTAGTCAAACCATAAAGATCAGTGTGCACCAATTTCAACAATCTAGAAGAAGATTGTTCCTATGATTTCAAAGTTCTCCTTGTTTGTTTTCTAACTTGACATTCTTTGCATATAACATTAGAAGTATTTTTAGTCTTTGGAAAATCTCTTACATCTTGAATTGAACTAATCCTCATCAGATTATCAAAATTAATGTAACACATCCTTCAATTCCATAACCAACTCTCATTGATTTGCACCATCAAGCAATACCTACTAGTTATTCTTAACTGATAAACATTTCCATCTACCATCTTTCTTGCTACAATCAATGTTCCAGACCTTTTCTTGATCTCACACCTATCATCCTAAAAAACAAGATTATATTCACTCCCACACATTTGACCAACACTCAAAAGATTGTGATTTAAAGGCTTTAACAAAGAAAACATTGTTGGTATTATGTTTGCCATGAAAACTAATAGAACCAATTCCAACTATCCTATCCATCTAATCATCTCCAAATCTAACAACTCTTCCATCAATTTTTTCAAGTTTTATAAACATACTCTTCTCACCAATCATATGATTTGAGAACCCACTATCAATAATCCATTCACCTTTATATCTTCAATCATGAAAAACACATATAATACCTTCTAGTTTAGTAGCCTCTTTCAGAGATTTTTCCTTCACAATTTTGCCAGGGTTAGTAGAACAAGATTCTTCCTTTACTGCCAAGAACAAACATTCGTTGTCTTCTTCATAATCAGATTCATCATCAAAAATATTTGTGTCTTTTTTAAACATAATAAGCCTTCCTATTAAAGTTTCCTTTGAATTCCTTGTTCTTTTGATTTGCAATTCTATCGGGACATCTCAAAGTATAATGACCTATCTTTCTGTAGCTGAAAACTTTAAAGGGCAATTTACTTTTGTACTTTCTAGTTCCTTTCTTCATCCTTCTCACAAAATTTGCCTCAATCTCATCAAAGTTCTCTTCATTAGATTCCTCATCTTTCCTTGATTTAGTGGTCTTAAATATAGTTTTTGTTATTGCACTAGTAGTACCATATTCTCTCATCTCAAAAGAAAGTAAAGAGCCATATAAGTATTCTCTAGTATACTTAATCTTATTATGTGATTCTTCTATTCATGAAATCTTAGAGATATAGGGTTTAGTAATATTTTTGAGTACCTTTTTCACAACTTCTTCTTATAGCAAGTTACTATTGCCAATAATGTAGTAAACTGAGAGCGGAGATGAATTAGTTTGCTCACAAACTTTACTAACCTCAAACACAAATTCAAATATGATAATTAACAATGAAATCACAAATCAACACCACATCAATAACACATATAACACCAAGATTTTTGGTGTGGAAAACCCAGTTAAGGGTAAAACCATGGTGGGAACCTACCCATAATGAGATAATACCCTATTAGGAGTAAATGATATATTACAATGGGGAATGAACATGCATTCAAGCACACTACCTAGAGCTCACTGCTCAAATCAAATAACATGAAGGGCTACAACCCTGGGAAGGCTCACTGCTTTTAGAAACCTTCAGATTACATCAAGAGGATCATGAATTGATAGAATAACATCTCCTCATGTCTAATTATAGTTTTAGTTAAGCACATAACACAAACTCTTCTCTTTTACACTTCTTCACACTTCTTCACACTTGTCCTCTGCTACTAAAAGATTAAATCAATGTTCGCACACATAGATACATCTCTCACATGATTATTACATTTATTTATAGAAATCATCAACCTATATTTCAAGGTTGGCTCAACACTCATTACAAATTACAAAGAAATAACCTCACATGCTAAAACAATACATGTGGACCAAAACAATGTTAGCTAAGAAATAGTATTGACCTAAACCAACACCTTGAACATGCAACACCATCAATAATTATGCCTCAAACATCTGCAACATGCCACACCCATCATGAATATCAAATAACACAAAGAATACCACCAGATCAAGAAAATGATCAATAACATGCACAACGATCAATGTGGACCAACAACAAAAATAGAACTTGATCTAGAAACATCCACAAGAAACACAAATTACCACAACAACAATCACAACATCACCACTTAGTATAATCTTCATCATCATTATATTGAACGTCAAGCACATCAACGGAACTGACTATTAAACTAAAAAATTCACTTGCGGACTTCCAAATCACAAACCATCTAAATTAAGGATACATGTGAATGTCCCAAACACTCTGCCAAATTGACAAACCAAGATATTCCAATTCTTGAGAAATGCAGAGAAGAATCCAGAACACTGATCAACACAAACAACTGAAAAACCAACCATAATACCAGATCTTATAACTTGATCAAATAACCATGTGAACCTTTGAAACTTTTGCTAAATAAACTAGAGATGTTTATCTCAAAACCCTTTAATCCACAACAACTCATCTACAACACACTAGCCAATCCAACTCATCCAATCTAACTACAATACTAGGATACACAGAAGAATATGTTGACATCAATGACAACACATCATTCTAGCAAACTTCTTAGCAATATCCAAAAATATCCCCTTTGGCATTGATGGCAACATATGAATGTGAAAAACAATCAATGCAAAGAAAGAAATAAAAAATTAACAATCTCCACATTGTTGTCCTCGATTTCAGCATGGCCAAAATCGTGAGACAACCCTATGAAACTGGTCCGTTTTGTACCTTATGGTCTCCGGGAGAGCTTAATCGACTTGGTCGGTTAGTTCGTTTCATTCTTTTCCTTTCGTTTTTATTTGTTGTTTTCCTTGTTTCTTAGCTTTGTAGTTTTTGCTGCAGTTCAGTCTGAACTGCACAGTTCCTTTTTATCAATACACTTCGGACTTTAAAGTCTGATATGTATTTGTAGCTTTTTTGCTTGCAGATCGGACTTTAAAGTCCGAACTGCAGTTTACCTCAACCTGCAGTGAGGACTTTAAAGTCCGAACTGCAGGTTGTCTTTGCCTATAGTTCGAACTTTAAAGTTCGAACTGTAGGTGATTTGCTTCCTAAGTTGCATGTCAAACTTTAAAGTCCAACTTGCAAGTGTCCCTGGCTTGCATGTCGGACTTTAAAACCCGACATGCAACTGCGAGTTGTATTAATTAGCATTTATTGCTAATTAGGGTTTTTAATAAATGCTTTTTAAGTTAATATTATGCATTTTAATTTTCATTATGCTCTATTTTCTTCTTCCGCATGCCCTCCTCTGCTCTTGCTCATCGTGATTAAGATTTCCCTTGCCCGATTGTCGGATCCTTTTTCATCGGCGAATTGGAAGAGGTAGGGTCTCATTTTTTTTTTCCTCTTTCGGGCTTTTTTTTTGTGTTTGCTTTCTTCCTTGTTTGTTTTTGTTTTTGTTTTTGTTTTTGTTGTTTTGCTTTGTGTGTGTCGGAAGAGCAATCGGACTTTAAAATCTGATTGCTCCTCCCTTCTTTCTTTCCGAAGTTCTTTTCTACAACCACACATCGGGCTTTAAAGTTCGATGTGCGGCTAGAGAAAAGTATCTCCGCATATCGGGTTTTGAAGTCTGATATGCAGGGATCTTAACCTCCACATATTGAACTTTAAAATCCGGTATGCGGAGGAGAGTAGGTTGACATGCCAAGTTTTAAAACCCTACATGTCAACCAGATGTTTTTCCCTTAAGAAAGAACATTGGAATTTGAAGTCCGATGTGCTCCTTAATCTTTCCCAGGGTGCACATCAGACTTTAAAGTTTGATGAGCCTTTAATCTTTTCAAAATTACACATCGGACTTTAAAGTCCAATGTGTTTGTTTTAATTTCTCCCTACACATCGGACTTTAAAGTCTGATGTGTTATTGATTTCCCCGGAGTCTACACATCGGACTTTAAAGTCCGTTGTGTAGGTTATTTTTCCTAGATTGCACTTCAGACTTTAAAGTCCGATATGCAATTTTTGTTTTCAGAAGAGCAGTTCGGACTTTTTTCCCCAACCTGTTGTTTTTGGCAGTTTTACTCCTAAGTCTATTTTGAGTCTCGTTTTTTGATCCATTTGAGAAAAATTGATTTTTGATAATGATGAATGGCTAATCATCAGTGTTGAATGCAGTCATTATGTACGAATGTCAAAGCTCTCTCACAACAAGCCCGAGTCTTCCTTAGGACAACCTTCTCCAAGTAAAGCATCATCAAAAAAGATGAAGTACAAGTACGACAGGTACTTGAATATGTACCTTGAGAGTTCAGTGGACTCAAATATTAAGGAGATTAGGGACACCGAAATTGGGCATGTTGACATGCAAGAATTTGTCGACCGGGTTCAGAAGGCTCTTGCATGCCTGACCAGTTTAATCAAATCTGAGCTACATAAGTATACATCTTTCCCAGTTGTGGCTCATGATCCTAAATTTGTACTGGTAGTGGCAAATAGTGTATTGTTTAATAGTGTCTTTAAAGGTTCATCAGTTGAAGAAGTAGCTGATATTTCTCAAGAAAGTGCTCAAGAGTACTACGAGAAACATGAGGATAAATGCAAAAAAGTGATTAATATTTTTTATCTCTCTACTACTAGAACTTCCCTCACCTCACGATGGCCTAAGTCTTTCCACAGGAGTGATTTTAATGAGGAATATACTGACATGGTCACCATGTTATCTAGAGTGAGAGGATTAAAAGACTCATTATTTGCAAAGTCGGATGACTTGCTACATAAATATAATCAGAAAGGGAGCTGCAAGAATTGATTGGGGATGACAAATCAGTGATGCGCTTTGTGCCCAATTAAAAGAGGTCAAGGTAACACTGAAATTTTATATGACCTTGTACCTGGTTTACACAGCTGCTTCAATGAGGCAATATCTAGGCTTGTCTACCAAGGGTGATAGAAGAGTGGTGCCCATTTGGGAGTACTATGATTAGCTAACTATAAAAAATCAAGGTAATCATTACAGGAGGGTTAATAATGCTTTCTTTGTTGTATGGAAGTGCATTTTTGATAAAGGCTTGCAGAAGAGAAGAATATCAGAGGCTTCTTATAGCACGGTGTCTCATTTTGTGTTTGTGTTTCTACAATTTCCCACATTCACCTATATCTAAATTGGGTGCTTCTCAGGTGAGTGCTTCATTCTTCGAAGGTTCCCTTCAGATAAAATCATCCCTATGGAACTGTGCAGACATCTGATTAATGTGCATGACAAACAATCACAAGCACATAAGATTGTGCTGAAATTCCCAGAGTCAATTGGCAGGTATTCGATGCTAACCAACCCTAAAGCCAAAAATATGGAGGAAGAAATGTAGTGGAATACCATGAGAAGATTCAAGGCTCGAACTGATTTTGATTTTTTGGGTATAAAGAGAAAATTAGAAACGACATACACTCATGTTTACAGGTTTGAGGATGTTTGGACGGATTGTCAGAATGAGGAGGATATAAGAAGGATGGATTTCAGCCACCTTACTCTAGAACAAATTGAAAATCTAGATCTAGCTAAGATCCCAATGACTATGGAAGACACAGATGACATAGTGGATCCTGTTTATTATGATAAGAAGATTGTTGATTCCCCACTTCCACTTGTGCAATGGTCAAAGAAGGAAAGCAAGTCCATTACGTAGAGGATCTCTCCCATCCTAGCAAACACCAATGCTTGTTTGCTAAAAAAGAAACTCAAGATGAAATAGCTTCCCACTAGTTCAGGAGATGATGACAACAGTGATGGACCATTGGGTAAGACAACGATAGCTAAAACAAGAACCAAGAATAGGGGAGACTCACAAGCATTATCCTTAACTCCTGCGATACGATCAAAGGGTAAAGGGCCCAAAATAAAATTTACAGTTAAAGGATCAAAGTAGGGCAAATCATCATCAGCGTCACAGGAAGCAGTGCAAAAGGATCTAGAACAACCGCCTACCAGTGAAGCTGGAAAGGGCAGAGAGGTTGAAGAAGGTGAAATTCCTCAACACGAGGAAGTACAGGTAGAGGAACTATCACATCCATCTAAACTTGATGCCCCAATTACTTCATAGGTAATCGTCCATTCAATTTATTCTAGTTCTGACTCTGACCAAGAAGATGAAGATTTTCAAGAAGATGGAGATCTAAGTACGGGCATGACCCAATCAGAGACCGTTGGTCAATTTTTTACAGTAGCCAACTTCTCTAATTTAGATGATATCCCTTCATCTACTTTTGAGTCTACCATGATGGATTTTAATGAAACCTTACAAGATGCACTTGCCGAATAGGTTTCGGTAGATTTACCCGCCAACACTACCACCATCACAACAATTCCCCCACTGGTAAGTGCTGAAGTTACATTCATGGCACCCTCAACTTTTCCATCTATAACTAAAGAGGTAGTAGCAGCAAATGTTCCACTAAATGTCTCAATATCAGCATCCTCAGTAACACTCACAACTGCTCAGAGTTCCAGTCAACCCTCTTCCGAAGCCTCAACTCCAAGTCAGCAAGGAGCTACTACCCCATCATCCAATCCAGAACTTCCCCCCTGGATGAAAGTAGTGGCTCCTAAGAGGAAAAAAAAGGTGATATCTCAAGACAAGTTTGACTTTGAAGTTTTAGTTCCTCCAAAATCTAAGGGAATCAAAAGGCCGAAGACATTATCTCGGGTGGTAGTAGACCCTGCTTCCAAGAGAAAATATGTTGAAGTTATGGTGCCATCGTCAGACAAGGACAAAGGCAACATATGATCTGAAGATTATACCATGCAGGTCATGGAGCTTGTATTGGAGACACATGAAAGTGTGAAATTGGATTCTCAGACAACCCTTAATTCTTTGTTGAGAAGATTGGATCAAGAGAGGGATGAGAAAAATATCCTGAAGTAGAAGTGTGAACAGTTGACAAACATTCTTTTGAAGGTAACACAATCTTCTCAAGAGGTTGAACCTATAGGATCATCAATATATACCCAAGCTCTCAAAAAGATTGAACAGGTAGGAGCTAAAGGTTGGGGAATGGACGAATGGATCTAGCAGCTAAGGTCAGAAGGTACTCATCTTTTGACCTCAACAGTGGAACTATTGTCCGATTATGAAGTGATCTAGAGTCGGATGCAAGGACTCAAAACCTCTTTATCACAGGAAATTGAGGAATTTGTGAAAAGCACTACCTTGTGGAGCAAAATGGAGGATTTCAGGATAGATGTCTTGGTTGAGAACAAGGTAATTCCCACAAGGAAGAAGTACATTCAGATCTTGTCATTATTGTCTCATAAACAAGAAATAATGAAGTTAATGATCGCAAAGCTGGATCGTGAATAGAAAGAAGGTGATGATGAGGTTGACCTTATTTTTTCTAAAGTTGGTGATCTCCCTTTCTATTTGTATGATGGTGATCAAAATCTCGTCACTGCTAAAGTCATCACACAAGAATTCCTTTCCTTGATAAACCAATGCATGCAACATGAATTCTTGCTTGATACGTTTGATAAACTGTTAGAAATTTAGGTCAGCTTCAAAGTCCTTGCATCCATGTTGAAGGATGTTGAAAAGAATCAGGTGAAGATTCAAGATGTAATGTCCCGCATTCAAATCGTCACAAGTTCTACCTTGATGCTAAACGAATCAGAGGTCAAAGCCATCCTTGCTAAGTTCGAAGGTTATCAGAAATCCAACGAAGAAGAAAATCAAGAATGAAGTTCCCCCTTTTGGTACTCTTTCTTCATGTAGCTGCACCGATAGATGTTGTCAATTTTTATGTAGCTGCACATTTTCTTTATGTAGTAGTTGTATTAAAATGGGACTGTGTAGCTGATCAAGTCAACTGTGCCCACCTTTTTCTCAACTTCTTTTCCTATATAAGGAGGACCTTTTTGTAAATATTTTATCTTTTTCATGCTTAGCAAAACTCTACTAGATTTTTATCCCAATTAATACTTTGGGCTTTTGTGGTGAAAATTCAATCAAACAAATAAAGAAAACAATTTTGTTGATTGCAAACTTTGTGTTGTATCAAGAAAGTTGTTTATATTATTTAATGTTCCTATGTCCATTGAATACATATTATCTTTACTTCTTTGGTCTTTAAGATATTGCTACGTGGTTAGAGAGCTCTCAAATCTTGCCAATAGACTTTGTGCTCTTAGCATACTTGAGAAATCTGCTGATAAATTAAGTAACTTGTAGTAAGCTTTGTATTGTTGAAGTTATTTGTAGTTTAATGGATTAGAAATCTACACTTGAAGACTTTGAGCTTTAAGCTAAGTTTCTAATTATTTAATTTGTAATGATTAGTGTGAATTAGTGTTACCATAAAGGAGACTTTGTGCTACTTAAAAGTAACTCTTTGTGTAGTTTGTTAGATCAATAGTTCTTTTCTGTAAGTATCTGAAGAGGTAGAGAAACTGTAACTAGGTGAAGGGAGAATACATAAACTCTGAAAAAAAAGAGTTATATGCCCAACACCAACCCACAAATTTAATTTCTTGTTAATTTGAGGAGAAATTTCATAGGGAACCTCCCCTTGATGAGAGGAGAGATTAATTTCTTAGCATAGCATTGTGTGAATTCTATGTTTTGTCATTAGTACGCTGGTGACAAAATATTCACCCAACAGTTTTTTGGCGACTCTGCTGGTGAGCAACGTGCAACCGGTTTGTCTCTTGGGTTGTAGTGTGTTTTCATTGTAATTTCCATATTGTTGTTTTTCTTCAAATCATAATCTAGGTGATAGACGTTACACTCGTGGGCAACAATTAGCAGGAATTGTTGATCCTACCTTTGAAGTATTGCAGCAATTCAATTTTCCCTTTGTGACACCTCCACGGACATTTTCTCCTTTGCAACGGACATGAAGTTTTCCTCCATCTACACGGCGATCTCCCGTACCAAGCGAGGCATCAAGTTTGCAAGTTGTAGTTGTTCCATTAGAGAATCATTTTGTAATACCACCTTATAATCCATTAAGGATGGTTGTTGTTGGCCCAAGTGGGGTACTTCTTTTGGTCCTCTGAATTGACCGCCCCTTTGCATGAATTACCCAAAGGTATGCAGAAAAATTTACCCAAATTTTTTGGGGATGGTGCTCAACACCCAGACAAACACATTGTTGCCTTCTACATTGCTTGTGGAGTTCTTGGTTTTGAACACGAAGATGTTTCAATAAGATTATTCATTGAAACTTTTTATGGAGTTGTTTTCGATTGGTTCTATCATCTACCCAATGCTTGTATCACAAATTGGGCATCTCTCAAAACATTGTTTGAGGCGAGATTCAAGTCTGCTGAAGATGATCATGCTTTATTGGCACAATTAACTCAGTTGAAGAAAGAGCCTCAGGAACCCATGTGTGAGTTTGTAGCCAAGTTCGACAAGTTACATAATTGTATTCCAGTTGCTTCAAGACCTACTACTAGAAACTTGAAATTCTTTTTCATCAACTCCCAATTGCAAGAGGTGAGTTTCCTTTTGCAAAGGAACAATCCTACAGATTTGACTGCAGCTCAACAAATGGCCATATCGGTTTAAGATGATCTTATCCTTACTAGCAAGATAAGGAGAGATCCTAACAAGGTTAGGAGTAATCAAGCTACCGATGCATCTCTTTCTTCAACTAGTTCCACTGATCCGATGATACATAAGCTAGCAAATGAGTTGTTGTGCTTAAGAAGAAGATTTCCTCACAAGGAAATACTTCTTATCGAGACATTCCAAGAAGGACTTACCCAAACAATGCTTCCAATTACGCTATGCGTAATCAGAATAAATTACCTCTTGCTTTAGAGATGCTTGCATTGGAAGCACCACCCCAAAGTTCAGCTACTGGATACTATGAAGCTGAAAAAAATGATCTTCCTCCTTTTGGTAAAGAAGATGCTAATTCGCATCAAGAAGGTGATGCAGATTTAGCTGGTGACTCTAATATCAGGTTTATGTAGTATCAAGAAGATGATATGCCAGTTGCACATGATGGAGACACCTTTACAGTATTCACTCGTTTGCAAACATAGGCAGCTCAGCCACCTGTCATTGTGAAGAGTGACAATTCTACTCAAATAAAGGACTCTCAACATTTGCTGATTTCTATTGCAAAGCGTGGGGCTCCCATACAAAATCCTACAAAGGATAACAGTATCTCAATGGACATTGCGAAGGATAAAAATGTAAGTGATTCTTCGATTACTGTCATTTTTTCTACACCTGTCAATTCTTCTACATATGCATCAAAGACTAGTGTACCAAATATTTTTAATTCTCGAGATGAATTCTTTTCAGTCATTTGATATTTTAGATCATGCAAAGAAAACTAAGATACAAATGTCTGAAGTTGAATTTTTAAGATCTAACCCAGATCAATTTGACCGTTTGGTCAAATTTGTTAAATAAAAAGATACTACCCCTAGCAATCTTCCAAAATCAAACTTGCTTCAAAACAATCTAGTATCTTCCCCTTCTCTTGTTGAGAAGATAGAACCATTTTACATCTCTTTGTTAATAAATGGTTACAAGCTTAGTAACTGTGTAATTGTTTCTGGGGCATCTGATAATGTTATGCCATCAAAAGTTGCCAATTCCCTTGGTTTAGCTTTGACCAAAACATTTAGAAGGTGTTTCTCTATGGATAACAAACAAGTTCCTTTGATTGGTCAAATCAAAGATGCATAGTTTGCCTTTGCTTCATTCCCAGAAAAGAAAATCAAGATGACAGTATTGGTAGTTGATGTACCGACTCCCTATGGGCTATTGTTAGGAAGGAATTTTTGTAGAGATGTTGGGGGTGAGTTAAACATGGACATGACTGAGGCTCGTATCCCAATTAAAGGAGTTGTCCAAAGTTCACTTATAGAAAAAGAATCAAAATATACCATTGTCAAGTATGATGATCAGTGGGCCCAGATTCTTTTCAAATCATTAGGCATGGGTAATTATTTCATGCATGCTGATGATGGTCTAAAGATGACTCCTTAGAGTGAAGTTGATACTTCACTCAATTATTTCCCAGTTGATTGTGAAAGTAGTTGTGAAAGTAGTGTTATTGAATCAGAAGGATCTTCAAATTCACAACAAGAAATTCTCAATTTTGATACCGTCAGCATTGGTAGTCCAAATGATGTTTGGATGTTGGAGTTTGATGGCAGCTGTTCTTCTACCGGATCAGGAGCCAGTATTGTTTTAATTTCTCCTAACAGTAACCTTTTCCCTTTCTCCTTCAAATTGTAGTTCAATAATACAAACAACACTGCCGAGTACGAGTCTCTCCTTTTGGGAATGAATGTTGCTCAAAAGAAGGGAATCAAGAACTTGCATGCTCAAGGAGATGCTGAGTTAATAGTCTATCAGATCATAAACATATATCAAATAGGGAGTGAAAGGTTGCGGCATTACCGCAACCTTGTATGGGATCTAATAGAAATATTTGATGCTTTTGATATATCTGTGGTTTCCTATGAATTCAATGATAGAGCTGACTCATTAGCAGTATCAGTGACATCTTTGGTTCCTCACAAATATTTTTCAGGATCAACTTATGTTGTTGAGTTAGTTTTCTGGCCAAGCGTTCCTGATAACTTTGATCATTGGTAGGTGTTTAATGATGATCATCATGTAATAAATTTCTTGCAGACTTTTGTTAATTTTGATGATTTGTACTTTGAAGGTAGTCAGTGCCCTTCAAAGGATGCAATTGACAGTGTTGACACGGAAATAGGAGAGAAGTTTCTGCAATTAAAAGGGAACAAGATCCCAAAGGGTCTAGTTTCGCTAGAAAAGCTTTTTGACAAGCATGATCACTATGTTAAAAAGCAACAAAGGTCAACTACAGGGTCAATGGAATATGAACAGATAAACATTGGGATTGAAGACAATGCAAAAATGATCAACATTGGAAAGTGTTGTTCACAAGGAGAAAGGCAAAAATTTGTTGCATTATTATAGCAGTATGTTGACATCTTAGCATACTCCTATGAAGATCTAAAGTCTTTTCATCTCAAAGAGCTCCACCATGACATTCCATTGAAACCAGGTATTATGCCTTTTCGATAGAAGCAAAGGCAATATAACCCAAAAATCTCTGACACTATCTTTGTTGAAGTACAAAAGATGTTGAAAGAAAGGATAATCTTCCCTATCCACCATTCTTCTTGGATCGCTAACATTGTACCTGTACGTAAGAAGAATGGTGAAATTCGGATATGTGTAGATTTCTGAAACTTGAATCAGGCGTCCTTGAAGGATAATTATCCTCTACCTGTCATGGACCATGTCCTACAAGATGTTACTAGAGCAGAGATGATGTCCATGTTGGATGGATTTTCAGGTTATAATCAGGTAGAAGTGTTGGAGCAAGACCAACATAAGACTGCATTCACTACACCTTGGGGTACCTTCACATATCGTAGGATGCCTGTTGGATTAATAAATGCAGGACCAACTTTCCAACGTGCAATGGACTTAGCCTTCCAAAGTTTTCTTGGTAAGTTCATTGTTGTCTATTTAGATGATTTGATAGTTTATTCTAAGGAATGTCAAGATCATTTTTCCCATCTACAACAAGTCTTAGAAAAATGCCGTTAGCATGAAATTTTCCTCAATCCCAAGAAATTTGTTTTTGGGGTCACTGAAGGTAAATTGCTTGGGCATATTGTTTTGAAGGAAGGTATAAAAATTGATGCAGAAAGGGTAAAAGCTATCGGTGACCTTTCCTTGCCAACAAGAAAGACTATCATTCATTCTTTCTTCAAAAAAGTTAATTTCCTACGAAGATTCATTCCAGACTTCACTGAACAAACTCATCATATAGTCAATATGATGAAAGGTAATTCTCTCTTCAAATGGACTCCCAAAGGGAAGCAAGCTTTCCATCAAATCAAGGAGGCCATGGCAAATGCTCCAGTCTTAGTATGCCTGGATTATACTAAAGAATTCATTATGTATAGTTATGCATCAGATCATACTTGTTCAGCTATACTAATGCAAAGAAATAAGGAAGGTGTGGAATCACCTATTGCATTCATGAGTTATCCACTAAAGGCTCATGAGTTGAAATACTCTGAAATGGAGAAGCATGCTTTTGCCATGGTGAAAGCGGTTAAACATTTCAGGTTTTATATTTTGAATTCACATGCCATTGCTCTTGTTCTTGATGTTATTGTCAAGTCAATTCTGACTCAACAAGAGTTTGGGACTAAAAGGGGTAACTGGGTTGCCAAGATTCAAGAATATGATATGAAAATCAAGCCCACTAAGTTGGTTCATGGAAAAGGTCTATGTAAGTTGATAGCTGACAATAAATCAATAGATGAAGTGGTACTTGAAAAAGAAGGTATTAATCAATATCTTCCTCATGTTCTATTTGTTAGCACTACTAATGAGTGGTATTCCGACTTGGCGTATATCTTGACATATGGAGATTGTCCTACACATCTGTCAAGGAAAGAAAAGCGAACCTTAAAGCTCAAAGCATTGAATTTTGTCCTATGGGATAATGGTTTGTACAAGAAGGGTCTGGACGGCAATTTCCTGCACTGTGTGGACAAACAACAACAAGTAAGATTACTTCAATCTTTCCATGATCTTGCTTGTGGAGGACATTTTTTTTCCCTTGTTACTGCACACAAAATCTTGTGTGCTAGGTATTACTAGCCAAAATTATTTAAAGATATGTACAGTTGGGTTCGCAAGTGTGAGCAATGTCAGCAATTTGTTGGCAAGCCTAAATTAGCTGCTCTCCCACTAAAGCTAGTAATAATTGAAGAGCCTTTCAGACAGTGGGGGTTGGACTTCATTGGACCTATCAATCGAACATCAAGCATAGGTCACATATACATCCTCACAGCAACACATTACTTCACCAAGTGGGTGGAAGCAATTCCAACTAAGCAATCTACCTCGGCAGTGGTTTGTCAGTTTCTAAAGGAGAACATTGTCTCAAGGTTTGGTGTTCCTCATAAGATTGTAGCTAATAATGCTTCATGTTTTTCATCTTATTAGATAATTGACTTTTGCTTTGATCATAGTATTACTCTTTCACACTCATCTGACTATTATCCGGAAGGAAATGGTCAAGCTGAGTCAAGCAACAAGAATCTGGTCACTATTATGAGGAAGCTTGTTAATGAGAAACAACGGTTTTGGCATAAAGCTCTTAATGATGCACTATGGGCGGATAGTATAACTCCAAAAAGAGCAATTGGTATGTCACCTTTTCAACTTTTGTATGGGTTGAATGCCAAGATTCCAATCACTGTGGAACTTCCAGCACTAAAACTCTCCAAGGCCATTGAAGACAACACGTATCAAGATTCACTGGATAAGCGGATCGTGTTTCTTTCTCAGTTGGAAGAAACAAGGGCTGAAGTGGTAGATAGGATTGGTGCACACCAAAGCTAAGTGAAGGCATTGTTAGACAAGAAAACAACTTCTCATGACTTCTTAGTTGGTGATCAAGTCTTGTTATGGGACAAGAGGAGGGAACCAAAGGGTTTTCATGGAAAGTTTGATTCCTTGTGGAGAGGTCCCTTCACTATTCATAAAATATGTGGCGAGCATAGCTACTTACTTGCATATGCAGATGGTACTCCATTCTCACTACCTCATAGTGGAGAACATTTGAAGCTCTTTACTCAAAGAAGAGAGACATAAAGGAAGTTACACTTTCGTGTAAAATATGTAAAAAAAATTATTTTCAGTCCTTTTGTCGCCTGACTCTATAGCCCAATGGATACAGGCACTCAGAGTTCTGGATTCTACAAGCTTTAGGTGGTGCAACTTGTTCCCTAGTCAGAGCCAGCTATTGTCCTTGATTTCAGCATGGCCAAAATCATGAGGCAACCCTATGAAACTAGCCCATTTCGTACCTTATGGTCTCCGGGAGAGCTTAATCGACTCAGTCGGTTAGTTCATTTCATTCTTTTCCTTTTGTTTTTATTTGTTGTTTTCCTTGTTTCTTAGCTTTGTAGTTTTTCCTGCAGTGCAGACTTTAAAGTCCAAACTGCAAGGTTCCTTGTTATCAATACACTTTGGACTTTAAAGTCTACTATGTATTTGTAGCTTTTTTGCTTGCAAATTAGACTTTAAAGTCCGAACTGTAGTTTACCTCAACCTGTAGTGAGGAATTTAAAGTCTGAACTGGAGGTTGTCTTTGCCTATAGTTCAGACTTTAAAGTCCAAACTGTAGGTGATTTGCTTCCTAAATTGCATGTCAGACTTTAAAGTCTGACTTGCAAGTGTCCCTGGCTTGCATGTCGGACTTTAAAACCCGACATGCAACTACGAGTTGTATTAATTATAATTTATTGCTAATTAGGGTTTTTTTAAATTGCTTTTTAAGTTAATATTACACATTTTAATTTTCATTATGCTCCATTTTCTTCTTCCGCATGCCCTCCTCTACTCCTGCTCATCGTGATTCAGATTTCCCTTGCCTGATTGTCGGATCCTTTTTCATCAGCGAATTGGAAGAGGTAGGGTCTCATTTTTTTTTCCTCTTTCTGGCTTCATTTTTGTGTTTTCTTTCTTCCTTGTTTGTTTTTGTTGTTTTGCTTTGTGTGTGTCGGAAGACCAATCGGACTTTAAAATCCGATTGCTCCACCCTTCTTGCCTCCCAAAACTCTTTTCTATAGCCACACATCGGACTTTAAAGTCCAATGTGCGGCTAGAGAAAAGTATCTCCACATATCAGGTTTTGAAGTCTGATATGTGGGGATCTTAACCTCCACATATCGGACTTTAAAATCTGGTATGTGGATGGGAGTAGGTTGACATGTTGGGTTTTAAAACCCAACATGTCAACCAAACGTTTTTCCCTTAAGGAAGCACATCGGACTTTGAAGTCCGATGTGCTCCTTAATCTTTCCTAGGGTGCACATCAGACTTTAAAGTCTGATGTGCCTTTAAGCTTTTCAAAATTACACATCGGACTTTAAAGTCCGATGTGTTTGTTTTAATTTCCCCCTACACATCAGACTTTAAAGTTCGATGTGTTATTGATTTCCCCAGAGTCTGCACATCGGACTTTAAATTCCATTTTGCAGGTTATTTTTCCCAGATTGCACTTCAAACTTTAAAGTCCGATGTGAAATTTTTGTTTTCAAAAGAGCAGTTCGGGCTTTTTTCCCCAACGTGTTGTTTTTGGTAGTTTTACTCCTAAGCCTGTTCTGAGTCCTGTTTTTTGATCTGTTTGAGAAAAAATGATTTTTGATAATGATGAATGGCTAATCATCAGTGTTGAATGTAGTCGTTGTGTATGAATGTCAAAGCTCTCTCACAACAAGCCTGATTCTTCCTCTGGACAACCTTCTCCGAGTAAAGCATCATCAAAAAAGATGAAATACAAGTACAATAGGTACTTGAATATGTACCCTGAGATTTTAGTGGACTCAAATATTAAGGAGATCAAGGACACCAAAATTGGGCATGTTGACATGCAAGAATTTCTTGATCGGGTTCAGAAGGCTCCTGCACACTTGACCAGTTTAATCAAATCTGAGCTACATAAGTATGCATCTTTCCCAGTTGCGGCTCATGATCCTGAATTTTTATTGGCAGTGGCTAATCACTTTGATCCAAGCACAAGGCAAGTAAGAGATGATGATCATAATGTCATCATGACTCTAGATAGTGTATTCTTCAATAGTGTCTTTAAAGGTTCATCAGTTGAAGAAGTAGCTGATATTTCTCAAGAAAGTGCTCAAGAGTACTATGAGAAACATGAGGATAAATGCAAAAAAGTGATTAATAATGTTTATCTCTCTACTGCTAGAACTTCCCTCACCTCACGATCACCTAAGTATTTCCATAGGAGTGATTTCAATGAGGAATATAATGACATGGTCGCCATGTTATCTAGAGTGAGAGGATTAAAAGACTCATTATTTCCAAAGCTGGATGACTTACTACATAAATATAATCAGAAAGGGAGCTAAAAGAATTGATTGGGGAGAATAGATCAGTGATGTGCCTTGTGCCCAATTGAAAGAGGTCAAGGTAACACTGAAATTTTATATGACCTCGTACCTGATTTACGTAGCTGCTTCAACAAGGCAATATTTAGGCTTGTCTACCAAGGGTGACAGAAGAGTGGTGCCCGTTTGGGAGTACTATGATCAACTAACTATAAAAAATCAAGGTAATCATTAATGGAGGGTTAATTATGCCTTCTTTGTTGTATGGAAGTGCATTTTTTACAAAGGCCTGTAGAAGAGAAGAATATCAGAGGCTGCTCATAGCAGGGTGTCTCATTTTGGGTGTGTGTTTCTACAATTTCCCACATTCACCTATAACCAAATTGGATGCTTCTTAGGTTTTCCCTTCATTCTTCCAAGGTTCCCTTTAGATAAAATCATCCTTATGGATATGTGCAGACAACTGATTAATGTGCATGAGAAATAATCACAAGCACATAAGCCTAGGCTGAAATTCCTAGAGTCAATTGGCAGGTATTTGGTGCTAACCAACCCTAAAGCAAAAAATATGGAGAAAAAATGCAATGGAATACCATCAGAAGATTCAAGGCCTGAACCAATTTTTATTTTTGGGGTATAAAGAGAAAACTCAAAAGGATGTACACTCATGTTTACATGTTTGAGGATGTTTGGGTAGATTGTTAGAATGAGGAGGATATAAGAAGGATTGATTTCACCCGTCTTACTCTAGAACAAATTGAAAATCTAGATCTAGCTAAGATCCCAATGACTATGGAAGACATAGATGACATAGTGGATCCTATTTATTATGAGAAGAAGATTGTTGATTCCCCACTTCCACTTGTGCAATGGTCAAAGAAGGAAAGAAAGTCCATTACACAGAGGATCTCTCCCATCCTAGCGAACAACAATGCTTGGTTGCTAAAAAAGAAACTTAGGATGAAATAACTTCCCACTAGTTCAGGAGATGATGACAACAGTGATGGACCATTGGGTAAGACAACAACAGCTGAAACAAGAACAAAGAATAGGGCAAACTCACAAGCATTATCCTCAGCTCCTGTGGTACAATCAACGGGTAAAGGGCCCAAAATAAAATTTATAGTTAAAGGGTCAAAGTAGGGCAAATCATCATCAGCGTCACAGGAAGCAGTGGAAAAGGATCCAAAACAACCACCTACAAGTGAAGCTAGAAAGGGAAAAGAGGTCGAAGAAGGTAAAATTCCTCAACACGAGGAAGTACAGCCAGAGGAAGTATCACATCCATCTGAACTTGATGCCCTGATTACTTCACGGGTAATCGTCCATTCAATTGATTATGATTTTGTCTCTGACCAAGAAGATGAAGATTTTCAAGAATATGGAGATGTAAGTATAGGCATGACCCAATCAGAGACCGTTGGTCAATTTTTTACAATATCCAACTTCTCTAATTTAGATGATATCCCTTCATCTACTTTGGAGTCTACCATGATGGATTTTAATGAAACCTTACAAGATGCACTTGCAGAATAGGTTTCGGTAGATTTACCTGCCAATACTACCACCATCACAACAATTCCCCCACTGATAAGTGCTTAAGCTACATTCATAGCACCCTCAACTCTTCCATCTGTAACTAAAGAGGTAGCAGCAGCAAATGTTCCACTAAATGTCTCAATATCAGCACCCTCGGTAACACTCACAACTACTCTAAGTTCCAGTCAACCCGCTTCTGAAGCCTCAACTCCAAGTCAGCAAGGAGCTACTACCCCATCAACCAATCTAGAACTTCCCCCTTGGATGGAAGTAGTGGCTCCTAAGAGGAAAAAATAGGTGATATCTCCAGATGAGTTTGACTTTGAACTTTTAGTTCCTCCGAAACCTAAGGGAATAAAAAAGCCAAAGACAGTATCTCGGGTGGTAGTAGACCTTGCTTCCAAGAGAAAATATGCTGAAGTTATGGTGCCATCGTTAGACAAGGACAAAGGCAACATACGATCTGAAGATTATACCATGTAGGTCATGGAGCTCGGATTGGAGACACATGAAAGTGTGAAATTGGATTCACAAACAACCCTTAATTCTTTGTTGAGAAGATTGGATCAAGAGAGGGATGAGAAAAATATCCTAAAGCAAAAGTGTGAAAAGCTGACAAACATTCTTTTGAAGGTAACACAATCTTCTCAAGAGGTTGAACCTATAGGATCATCAGTAGATACCCAAGCTCTCAAAAAGATTGAACAGGTAGGAGCTAAAGGTCGAGTAATGGACGAATGGATCTCATAGCTAAGGTCAGAAGGTACTCATCTTTTGAGCTCAATAGTCGAACTATTGTCTAATTATGAAGTGATCCAGAGTCGGATGCAAGGACTCAAAAGCTCTTTATCAAAGGAAATTGAGGAAGTTGTGAAAAGCACTACCTTGTGGAGCAAAATGGAGGATTTTAGGATAGATATCCTAGTTGAGAACAAGGTAATTCCCACAAGGGAGAAGTACATTCAGATCTTGTCATTATTGTCTCATAAACAAGAGACAATGAAGTTAATGATCATAGAGCTGGACTGTGAAAAGAAAGAAGGTGATGATGACGTTGACCTTATTTTTGCTAAAGTTGGTGATCTCCCTTGCTATTTGTATGATGGTGATCAAAATCTCATCACTGTTGAAGTCATCACACAAGAATTCCTTTTGTTGATAAACCAGTGCACAGAATGAGATTTCTTGCTTGATACGTTTGATAAATTGTTAGAAATTCAGGTCAGCTTCGAAGTCCTCACATCCATGTTGAAGGATGTTAAATAGAAATAGGTGAAGATTCAAGATGTAATGTCCCGCATTCAAATCATCACAAGTTCTACCTTGACACCAAATGAATCAGAGGTCAAAGCCATCCTTGCTAAGTTCGAAGGTTTTCAGAAATCCAATGAAGAAGAGAATCAAGAATGAAGTTCCCCCTTTTGGCACTCTTTCTTCATGCAACTGCACCGATAGATGTTGTCAATTTTTATGTAGCTGTACATTTTCTTTATGTAGTAGTTGTATTAAAATGGGACTGTGCGGTTGATCAAGTCAACTGTGCCCACCTTTTTCTCAACTTCTTTTCCTATATAAGGAGGACCTTTTTGTAAATATTTTATCTTTTTCATGCTTAGCAAAACTCTGCTGGATTTTTATCCCAATTAAGACTTTCGGCTTTTGTGGTGAAAATTCTATCAAACAAATAAAGAAAATAGTTTTGTTGATTACAAACTTTGTGTTGTATCAAGAAAGTTGTTTATATTATTTAATGTTCCTATGTCCATTGAATACATATTACCTTTACTTATTTGATCTTTATATTGCTACATGGTTAGAGAGCTCTCAAATCTTGCCAATAGACTTTGTGCTCTTAGCATACTTGAGAAATCTACTGATAAATTAAGTAACTTGTAGTAAGCTTTGTATTGTTGCGGTTATTTGTAGTTTAATGGATTAGAAATCTACACTTGAAGACTTTGAGCTTTAAGCTAAGTTTCTAATTGTTTAATTTGTAATGATTAGTGTGAATTAGTGTTACCATAAAGGAGACTTTGTGCTGCTTAAAAGTAACTCTTTGTGTAGTTTGTTAGATTAATAGTTTTTTTCTTTAAGTATCTGAAGAGGTAGAGAAATTGTAACTAGGTGAAGGGAGAATACATAAACTCTGAAAAAAAAGAGTTATATGCCCAACACCAACCCACAAATTTAATTTCTTGTTAATTAGAGGAGAAATTTCATAGGGAACCTCCCCTTGATGAGAGGACAGATTAATTTCTTAGCATAGCATTGTGTGAATTCTATGTTTTGTCATTAGTACGCTGGTGACAAAATATTCACCCAACACACATAACTCTCAACAATCTCATCTTGACATCATGCACATGATATGGTAGTTTTTTACATGCTCTTCTCCCCCTTTGACATCAACGTAAGAGGCACATATGAAAATCATTATCTCTACTCCTTTGACAAAGAACCAAGTCTAAACAACTGAACCACAATGTTGGTATTATGGATATGTTGCATTGGTTTTGTCATTGATGTCAACACTTATCAACACTTGAGAACACTTATCAGCACTTGGAGATCTTTGGTAATGTTCACCGATATGTTAAGTGACTTATGCACAGTCACCAATATCTGGTTCACTGGCAGGTTATATTGTTCACCGGCATTGAGGATGACTTGTTATCATCTGGAGATTACTTGGTTATGTCGAAGATATTATTTGGATACTTTCTATGCAGTGAAATTGGTTTATGTGAATACTAAAGAATAGATTGCAGATATCTTTACTAAGCCTTTCCCTAAGGAAAATTTTGAATATCCAAGAGAGAAGCTTGGATTTATACCCTCACTGATAGAAACTTAGACAGTTGAAGCATGGCATCAGACTGACATAATTAAAAGAGAATATTTTTTTGGCTTTGATGAAGGAGAGCTACTTCTCAGGGGGAGTAGATTGAATAAATTTGGTTATAACAATTGGTATTTGTAATAAGTTCCATGAATTGATTGTATTTGGTTTTGTATTTGGTTATACATTATCTTTTGGAGAGAGATTATTCATTGGGGGAGAGATTGTTACTCTCTGTATCTGTATTTTGATGATCTCTTTGGGAGATTGTTGGTTTTTGGTTTTTGGCATTTCTACTTTGGCACTTAAATGGTTTTTCTATCTTGTGTTGCCATCAATGCCAAAGGGGGAGATTGTTGGTATTATGGATGTGTTGCATTGGTTTTTTTCATTGATGTCAACACTTGTCAACACTTGAGAACACTTATCAACACTTGGAGATCTTTGTTTATGTTTATCGGCATGTTCAGTGACATGCACAATCACCAATATCTGGTTCACCAGTAGGTTATATTGTTCACTAGCATTGAGGATGATCTGTTATCATTTGGAGATTACTTGGTTATGTCGAAGATATTGTTTGGACACTTGGTTTTGGTGATTTGGTTATTGGTCTAATCGAGTTTGCATATTTGCTATTACCGATAAATAGGTCTAGGGTATGGAACGACAAGCATTATCTATTCCAGATCAGCATGACATGTTATGGAGATGTTTTATTGATTGATTATTATTGTAAATGCATTGAGCCGACATCATGCACTGCATATTGATTCATTTGTAATTGATTTAATTATAATATCTTAGTGAGCCAAACTACACATTTGGTCTTAGGTTTTGGTATATATGTAAGATCTCATTTATGATATTAATAGGATTGAGGAAGGAAATTGTAATAAGGTATATGCAAATATAAGTAGAGCGATACACATAGACATCATTTGAAGATTCAAGGAAGTTATGAAGAAGACAATCAGAGCTTAACCGGTACTGAATCCAACATATGAAGATGCTATTTTGAGCAGTACATTATCATTGGATTTAACCATCCAATTGTAGTCAGTGTGACTCCCATTTTGTGATTGAGCAATGAGCTCTAGGCAGTTGGCCTTTCTGCATGTGCAGACCCCATTTGTACACACATACTATCTGCAGTATTATCATCTGATTGTGGGTAAGGTTTCCCACCGTGGTTTTTTCCCTTACAGGGTTTCCATGTACAAATAACTATGTTATGTGTTGTGGATGTTATTTGTCTTTTGTTTCATGCATTAAACTTTATCGATGTTGTTATTAATTGTTAAACTTTCTACCAACATTAAGTTTGGTTTACTAGTATTATGCACTATGTTTGGTTAAGTTATATTTGGGTTGAAATTAATAGACAACTGATTCACCCCCGCTCTCAGTTGCCTCTGGGTCCTAACACACAACACTGACTACTCCCCTAGAGTAGCAAGAATCATTCATCAATTTGGATCATAAGATATCTCTTTGAAGTCCACCAGACTGATGCAAATCCATGCATATTAGTTCTTATTAGGAGGGAAAATTACCCATAGCTTCTCTCTGAGATACGCAAAAGTATCCTTAGGCAAAGAATTTGTGAAGATATCTACAATTTGTTGCTTTGTAGATACATACTCAAATCTGACTTCCTTCTCATTCACCTTCTCTCAAGAAATGAAACTTTATTGATGTATGCTTTGTCTTAGAATGCAACACCGGATTCTTAGAAATATTGATAACACTTAAATTATCATAGTATATAGTAGTAGGCTCATAAAAAACAACTATGATATCCTTCAACATATGTTTCATCCATATCACCTGAGTACACTTGCTAGCAGCAGCAATGTATTCAACTTCTCTAGTAGATAAAGAAATTGCATTCCTCTTCTTACTCATCCATAAAACTAACTTTTTTACCAAGAAAAATTGACCACCACTAGTACTCTTTTTGTCATCCACATAACCTACCCAATCAATGTTAGTAAAAGA
This sequence comes from Cryptomeria japonica, assembly GCF_030272615.1. NCBI lineage: Eukaryota > Viridiplantae > Streptophyta > Pinopsida > Cupressales > Cupressaceae > Cryptomeria > Cryptomeria japonica. The sequence continues at coordinate 727,043,655 of NC_081414.1, forward strand.
ATTGAAAGTAAATTCATCATCTTTAAGATACCACAAACCCAAATCAATTGTCCCTTTCAAACATCTAAAAAAATCTCTTAACAGTAACTTGACATGAGATTCCTTAGGATCGGCTTGAAATATAGCAACAAGACATGCAAAATTCATAATATCTGGTCTAGTCTGAGTCAAATATGATAATCCACCAATTATATATTTGTATCTATTCTAATTTTCTTTCTTGAAGAATCATCATCCTTTGTCAACTTACATCTAGTCACCATAGGTGTACCAACTAGCTTTGCATCATCCAATCCAAACTTCTTCTACAATTCCTCCACATACTTAGATTGAGATATGAAAATACCTTTATCAAACTAAGTAATATGCAACCCCAAAAATAATTTCATCTCACCAATCATAGACATCTCAAACTCATTCTACATATCATCAACAAACTTCTTGCACAAACCATCATTTCTACCAAAAATAATATCATCAATAAATACCTCAACAATCAAGATGTTATCATGATCAATCTTGAAATAAAAATTACTACCAGCAATACTTTTATTAAATTCAATCTTCATCAAATACTTATCCAATCAAGCATACCAATCTCTTCGGGCTTGCTTCAATCCATACAATGCTTTCTTCAATCTGCAAACACTGTCTTCCTGATCTATCAACTGAAAATCATCTAGTTGCTCAATATAGACTTCTTCTTCCAACTCACCATTAAGAAAGGTTTACTTGACATGTATGTAATAAACTTTAAAATATTTGTAAGAAACATAAGCAAAAAATAATCTAACAACTTCAATTCTTGCCACCGGAACAAAAGTTTCCTCAAAATCAATTCCTTCCATCTAAGAATAACCCTTACAAACAAGACTTGTTTTATTCCTAACCACTTCACCTTTTTCATTCAGCTTATTCCAAAACATCCATTTAGTACCATTTGTATTTTTATGCTTAGGTTTGGGAACAAGAATCCATGTATTATTCTTCTCAATCTGGTTCAACTCTTCTTCCATTGCTTTAACCCAAATCTCATCTTTACAAGCTTCATTAACATCCTTAGGTTCAATCTTAGAAATCAAGCAATACTCTTCAACAATTCTTCTCCTAGTCATCACACCTCTATTCTGATCTCCTATGATATAATTCTCTAAATGATTTAACCTTACATACCCGAGAGTTATAATTTTCTTTATTTTTAGACTCTTGACCTCTTCCTTCTGCACTAGCACTAGTACTTTCACCTTCACTCTTAGGCTTTTTCAAAACACTCTAAATTTGATTCTAGCTTTGTACTTGCTTTCCCTTATCTGAACTGACATCCTGATCATCTGAATCATATCTAAAGCATTTTATTTTTCTCTCATTTCCTTACTCAACCTTCACATTAGCACTCTCAACTATCTTTCTCAATCTTTTATTATAACAGTGGTAGGCCTTGCTCTTAGTAGAATAACCAAGAAAAATTCCTTCATCAAATCTAGCATCAGATTTCCTTAGATCTTCATCTCTTTTGATATACCATTTACTACCAAATCTTTTGAAATATCTAATTGTAGGAGCATGACCGGATCATGACTCATAAAGAGTTTTGCCTGTATTGCCTTTAATATGCACCTAGTTAAAAGTGTATATAGTAGTACTCACAATTTCTCTCCAATAGATATGTGGAATATTTCCTTCAATCATCATGGTTCTAGCAACTTCCTGAATTGTTCTACTTTTTTGCTTCATAACACCACTTTGCTGAGAGGTCTATGGAGCAGGTAACTATCTCTTCACTGAAAGTAAATTCACCACCTTTGTCAGATCTTAGACACTTGAACTTTAATCTAGTCTTTGTCTCAACCATAGATTTGATAATCTTTAACTTCTCCAATGCTTTAGACTTCTCCCTTAAGAAAGTAGCCCACATCATCCTTTAATAGTCATCAATCAACAACATAAAATATGTGTCACCTTGCAAGCTTCTCACTCTAGAAGGACCACACAAATTAGTATGCACAAGATCCAATATTCCATTATAAGTATGCTATTTTCTTTTGAAAGTAACTCTTGTATGCTACTTTAATTGACATTCCTTACATACTAGATTAGAAGGCTTTATTGACATAGGAAGATCTCTCACTACTTGAGTAGAACTTATCTTAACATGCGATCAAAGTTTACATGACACATCCTTCTATGTCATAACCAATTTTCATCAATCTGTGCAATCAAACAAATTTTACCACCAACATTCAAGTGAAAGATATTACCTTTAATCTTTGTACCTAATCCAATCTCTATTCTGGAGCTACTCAAGATCTTACAATTGTCATTCTTGAATTGAAAATCATATCCCTTTGTTCAATATTAGAGTTTTTGGAATGTGTTGTTGTCATTAATGTTAACATGTTCTTGCGTTGTAGAGAATTGGTGTATTGCAGAGAGTTGGTTTTGGTGATCTGTTGCAGATGTGCTGATGCGGTTTAGTGGGATTTGAGATACTTATCTCTAGTTGATTTAGTATGATTTTCATGATTCTATAAGGTGACTTGATCGAGTTGTTTGATCCAATGCAGTGACTAGGTTTTTAGTGTTTTGTATTGTAGACTTGTGGTATTTGAATCATATTGCCCTGGAATGATTATATCTTGTGTTGCGGATTTTGGAGAGTATTTGGGACATTAATGTGTGTCCTCAAATCAAATGGTTCATGATTTGGAACTTCACAAGCATATATTTGAGTTTGTCAATTACCGTTCTTGACCTCTGGTGATGGTATTAATGATGACACTTATTATCCGAGTTGTTATAGTGGTGGAATTCATGTTGCTTGTGGATGTTCTTTGATCATGTTCAATACGTTTTGGTGGTTGGCATTGATCATGGTGTGCATTATTGAATATTTTATTGGTTCAGTGTTATTCTTCATGTTATGTTACATATTCAGTGGTGTAGCATGTTGCAGATGATCTTCAAAAATTATTTGGTGGTATTGCATGTGCAAGGATTTTATTTGGGTCAATAATATGTCATTTCCAATATTTTATTGGTTCAGTTATGGATTTATCTATCGTGTGATGTAATTTTGTAATTAGGTCTTCTGTGTTGAGCTGACCTTAAGGGTAAGGTTGATGATTTATATAAATAAGAGATGAAATCATGTAAGTTGTGTGTCTATAATTGTGTGTATGATCAGAGTGTATATTGTATGTGTGAGAAATCAAATATATTATTCGGAAGTGTGGAAGAGAATAGAAGAGTTGTTGTGCAGATAGTATGCTTAACCAAAATTGTAACCAGGCATTTGAAGATGCTATTCTTTCAGTTCATGTAATCCATATTGTTGCATGATCTTTGTAAGGTAGTGAGCCTTCCCAAGCTTGTAGCCCTTTGTTGTTTTGAGTAGTGAGGTCTAGGCAGTGTGCTTGAATGCATGTGCAAGCCCCATTGTAATATTTTCACATACTACAATAGAATATCATCTTATTGTGGGTAGGTTCCCACCATGGTTTTTTCCTTAAGCAAGTTGTCCATGTCAAAAATCTATGTGTTATGTGTATTGTTGATTTGGTGATTATTTATGTTATTGTTGTTCCTAATTAGATATGAACTTAGAATTAATTTGGTTGAGTTTGGTGAAAACTAATTCACCCCCCATCTTAGTTTTCTTGTTGCTTTTTTGCCAACAATTGGTATCAGAGCTAGATTCTCTAGAAGGAGTTTGACCACTTGAGGAGATATAGGATGGTAGTTGTTGTTTTCAAGGAGTGTTTTAGGTTTGATGGAACTAACTATATATGGAAGCACCAGATGGAAGTTGACCTGAATTTTCTTGGAGAAGATTATTGGAAGATCACAAAGAATGCATACATTGTTCCTCTGAATCATCCTATTACTACAGCTAAGATCAAGGATGATGAAATTAATATAAGAGTTAAAGAAGCATTGTTGACTACCTTGATCAATGCAAATATGACTAATGTGATGGGATTGAAGACTACACATGAGATTTGGGTGAAGCTTGAAACCCTATACGGAAGAGATAAGCATGTGAAAGTTGGTAGAGCTTAAACGGAAAGTATGAGTTTGTGAGAATGGGAGAAGATGAGAATATTTCATCCTTTATGGATAAAGTGAATGATCTTGTGCTGAACATCAAATGTGCCAGTGGAATTCTTGAAGAAGATGAGATTGTGGCTAAAATATTGAGATATTTGCCTCTCACTTATAAACATAAAGTTGCTGCTATAGATGAGATCCGACTATAACAACTGTGACAAGAGATATGACGGTTGGAAATCTTTCTAGTTTTAAATTGAGTGAACTTGGTGAATCACATGGAAAAACTGAGGCTACATTTAAAGCTACTGTATCTGGGAGGTAGAAGTATGATCCAAGAGAAAGTTCAACTAGGGTGTCTAGATATGAAAGAGAAATGAGAGAGATGGAAGAAGAAGAAGAAAGAGAGATAGAAGAACTTGAAGCACTTATTTCCAGAAGATTTCCTAAGGGAGCTAGTAAGTATGAAGGGAGTTTACCTTTGAAATGTTTTTCTTGCAATAATATTGGTCATTTTTCTTCTAGGTGTCCTGAAAGAGTAGAAAAAGTATCAAAGTATGATAAGCCTTACAAGCCTAACCAAAGGTATAGATATCAAAAGAAGTGCTATTATGTTGTTGATGAAGGTGTGAAAGATGAGGAGTCTGAGAAAGGGAATTCTAAAGATGAATTTGTGTTCATTACTATTAAGGAAGATGATCTGGTATTTGTTGATTCTACAAGTTGTACTATTGAAGAGAAAGATTTGGTTGCTAAGATTGATGAGAAAGATGGATGGCTGATTGATAGTGGCTATTCACATCATATGACAAGAGATAAAGGTAAATTTGTGAATATGGAGAAGTATGATTGCAGTTTGGTGATATTTGGAGACAATAACACTTGTGTAACTTGTGGTAGAGGTTCTATTTCTCTTGATGGTAAGCACAATACTCATGATGTTTTATATGTTGAAGGTTTGAAGCATAAATTTTTTAGTGTTGGATAGATACTTGATAAGGGTATGATTTGAAATTCAAGAATGGGAAATATAAGATCTTGAATAGCTTCAGTATAGAGATTGCATTAGGTACTAAGACTAAAGGTAATATCTTTCATCTGAATGCTAGTGAGAAAATTTATTTGATTGCATAGATTGATGAGAGTTGGAATTTGTTTCATAGGATAATTTTTCATGTTAACATTGATTGTATGATTAAGATTAGTTCTACTCAAGCTGTTAGAGATCTGCCTAAGATTGTTAAGCCTAGTAATTGGGTATGTAAATAATGTCAATTGGGAAACAAAACAAGAATTCCATTCAAGAGAAAACTGTATACATCTAATTGATTATTAGATCTTGTGCATACTGATTTTTGTGGACCTTCTAAATTGAGAATCTTGTAGGGAGACAGATACTTTATGTTGTAAATTGATGAGTATTCTAGGATGATGTTGGTCACTTTCTTAAGGGAGAAATCTGAAGCACTTCAGATATTCAAAATATTCAAAGCTAAAGTGGAGACTGAGATAGGATTGAAGCTGAAGTGCCTAAGGTCTATTAGAGGAGGAGAATTCATTTATGGTGAGTTTAATTCTTTTTGTGAAGAGCATGGAATCAGGAGATAGTTATCTACTTCGAGAACCCCTTAGCAGAATGGAGTTGTTGAAAGGAAGAACATAATTATTTTGGATGTTTCTATAAGTATGATGAATGAAGGAAATGATCTACAAATCTATTAGAGAGAAGTTGTTATTACTACTGTATACGCATTCAACTGAGTGTATATGAAATTTGATTCTTGCAGGACCCCTTATGAGCTATGGTTTGGTCATGTTACTATAGTTAGATACTTCAAAATCTTTGGAAGGAAATATTATATCAAAAGAGATGGGGATATAGGTAAATTATATGTGAGATGTGATGAAGGAATCTTTTTGGGATATTCTACTAAGAGCAAAGCCGACTGGTGTTACAACAAGAGACTGAGAAAGATAGTGGAAAGTGTGAATGTGATGGTAGATGAGAGTCATGAGAAGAAAATTAGAGCATGATGATATGAGTCTGATTATTAGGATGTTAATTCAAAGCAAGTGTAGAGTCTAAGCATGAAGCCGAGTGATCCGGTAGAGGTAGAGATAGTGAATGTTGATGTTGCTGTCAGTGAAGAAGTTCAAGAGCTTGAAAATCAAAATAATTAGAAGACCCTGAGGTATGTAAGATTGATTCATTCAGAGAATCCGATTATTGGTGATAAAAATAAAGGTGTGATGACTAGGAGAATAATTGTTGTTGAAGAGATATGTTTGATTTCTAAAATTGAGCCTAAAGATGTTGTTGAATCTTGTACACATGAAAATTGGGTTAAAGCTATGAAAGAAGAGTAAGATTAGATTGAGAAGAACAAAACATGGGAACTTGTCCTAAGACCTAAGGACAAGAATGTAATTGGTACTAAATGGGTGATTCCAAATAAGATGAATGAAGATGGAAAAGTTCTCAAAAATAAAGAAAGATTAGTATGTAAGGAATATTCACAAATGGAAGGAATTTATTTTGAGGAGAGTTTTGCTTTGGTAGCTATAATTGAAGTTGTTAGACTATTTCTTGCATATGTTGCTCATAAGAAATTCAAGGTATATTAGATGGATGTGAAGTCTACCTTTTTGAATGGTAAATTGGAAGAGAAAGTCTACATTGCAAAACCGGATGGATTTTCATTGATAGATGAAGAAGACATGGTATGCAGATTGAAGAAAGCATTATATGGACTTAAACAAGCCCCTAGAGCTTGGTATGATAGATTAGATAGGTATTTGATGAAGTTGGGATTTTGTAAAGCTATTGCTGATAGTAATTTGTGCTTGAATATTTATAATGATAATATTTTGATTGTTGAAGTCTTTGTTGATGATATTATTTTTTAAGGAGGTCATGATTTGAGTAAGAAGTTTGCTGATGATATGCAAAAAGAATTTGAGATGTCTATGATAGGTGAGATGAAATTCTTCCCGGGATTGCAAATAACATAGATTGGTAAAGGCTTTTTTGTATCTCAATCTAAGTATGTGAAGGAATTGCTAAAGAAATTTGGGTTAGATGATTCAAAACTTGTTGGAACTCCTATGGTGACTAGATGTAAGATGACAATAGATGATGAATCTCGTAAGGCTAACTAGACCTTGTATAGATCTATGGTTGGCGAACTGCTATATTTGACTTGGACTAGACCTGACATTATGAATGTTGTATGCCTTGTTGTTATATTTCAAGTTGATCCTAAGGAAAGTCATGTTACTCCTATACAAAGGATATTCAAATACTTGAAGGGAACAACAAATTATGATGTGTGATATCCAAAGGATGATGATTTCACTTTAAATGATTATAGTAGTGCTGATTGGGTAGGTGATATTGATGATCAAAAGAGTACTATTAGTGGAACATTCTTTTTGGGAAAGAAGTAGGTTTCCTAGACAAGAAAGAATAAAGATTATATTTCTTTAACTACTACAGAAGCTGAATACATTGTTGCTACTAGCAACTGTACTCTAGTACTCTGGATAAAGAAGATACTAAAGGATATTATAGTTGTTTATAATGAGCCTATTATAATATATTGTGACAATTATGGTGCAATCAATATTTCAAAGAATCTAGTGTTGCATTCTAATAAAAAGAATATATCAATTAATTTTCATTTTTGGAGAGAGAAGGCGAATGAGAAGGAACTCAGACTAAAGTATGTGTCTCCAAAGGAACAGATTGTAGATATCTTTACAAAACCTTTGCCTGTAGATACACTTGTATATCTGAGACATAGGTTATGGGTGATTTGCCCTCCTGCTATGAACTAGATGCATTGAGCTGCATCAATCCGATAGAATTCATTGCCTTATCCTATTATATGGATTGATGAGTTGATGTTACTGCTCCGGGGGACTAGTAAAAATATTGTTCAATTGATCAAATTTGTGAGTTTATCCTAAGGGGAAGATATGTATTGTTTGAAATTAACACTCATTGGATTCATTTTGTTGTCATTGATGGCAACAAGATCAGATGGAAGTCATTTAGCGGCCCTAGGAAGCATATACTAGCAAATACAGACTTTGGAGCATTCAAGGCTACACTGGCATCAACATCAATACTTCATTGGAAGCCGACATCCAAGAGGATTTACTAAATAAATCATTTTGTAAATATTGTCGAGGCCAACATCGAATATCTTTTGTACATGTATTGTAAGCCGACATAAGGCATATTATTTGTAATAGGTATATAGGTTAGTCTACTAGGTTATTTTTGATATGATGAGATATATGTGAAAGATGAGATGTGTGGATATAGGAGAATATAGCAGAACTATATATTGTGAAATACATGTATGAAGATCATTTTGTATGCGAATGTTATATTATGCAATGATCTGTAGATAGCTTGGAAAGCATTCTTGGAGGAGAAGAAATACTGGTAGTAGTTCAGGGTTTATGAATCAGAACTCTATTTGGCATAGCAGATCCATTCTTGAGTTTATTTTTAGTAATTTACTTTAGCAGAAAGCTTGTAGTCAGCGAGGCTCTTTAGTGATGAGCAGTATGCTCTAGGCAGTGTGCCTTCCTACATGTGCAGGCCCCTATTATATGTAATATCTTTTCATATGGCCAGTGAACTGATATTGTGGGTCACAAATCCCACTGTGGTTTTTCCTCATTGAGGTTTTCCATGTATAATTTTTTTGTGTTATGGTGTTCATTTATGTGGATGGTTTATTTGTTTACCGGTTTATATATGCATGGTATAAAAGGATAAAAATTATTCATACCGACAGAACACTGATTCACCCCCCCTTGTAGTGTTCTTGGGTCCCAACAATTGGTATCAGGGCTTGGTACCTCAGAAGAAGTTTAACAGCTTGAGGAAGATCCTGAAATCAAATTATTTGAACATGGCTATGGAGAACCAACTTGAGATGGCTCTTGAGGATTATGTTGCTGAAAGGATGAAGAACTTGAAATTGCAAGAAGAATTGAATTCTGCAAATAAATTCATTCTTATGCCGGCAAGATCTGACTATGAGGTTATCAAAAGATATTGAGGATAGAAAGGAGAAGGAAGATAATCTTGTTATATCTGTGAAGAGCAAATTTGATGAATGCGGCAGATTGACTCATGAAAATAATTTGTTGAGGATTGATTTGGCACACTCTTGGAACAATGAACAAGAACTTGAAAGACAAATAACTACTCTGAGAGATGATCTGACTACTACAAGTGAGTATAAAGAAAATTTTAGGATTAGTGTTGCACAGTTAGATGACTTATTGAAAAGTCAAAGATAGATTGATGATTCTAGAGGACTTGGATTTGTACAAGGTGAAATCTCTGGAACTGCAAATGAAGACCAGACAACTGGTAAGGGAATATAAAGCTTATTAATTCAATGGTAGATGTTTTGTTTGCAATAAATTTGGGCATATGGCTAAACAATGTAGAAATAAATCAAATCAAAACTATAATTTTGTTCCCAGTCAATGCACAAACTGTAAGAAATATGGTCATAGATCATAAGATTGTAGAATGAATGTTAAATGTCATGCATGTGGAAAGTTTGGACATTTTGCTAATAATTGTAGGTTAAGAAATGATACTGGATATGTCAAAGCAATTCAAAATAACAATGTTACATGTTATGCATGCAACAAAATAGGTCATATTCCTAAGTATTGCAGAAGCAAGACTCAACCGGTTAATAATGATAAAGATAATGAGAAAGAAAAGAAAAAGGCAAATGAACTACAACAAGATCACACAAAGAGATGGGTTAGAAAATCTAAAAAACCAAGTGGAGATGGATCTACACTAGTAACTCCATCAATAGAGCAGAAGAAGGCAGATCCTAGAAGGAGACTTGTTAGAAAGGCAACTAAGCCTACTGCACCTCCACCACCGGCAAGCAAGCCTATGTAAAAGAGGAAACCAGTCACACCGGCAAGCACAAGCAAAAAGAAGAAAGGTGATGATACTGGAACCGGTAAGACCACAATGACCTGTGCTGAGCTTATTCATGAAAATACAAAAGATGGAATATTGAAAAATATATCAAAGTATTATGAAGATTTAGAAGAGAATGAGAAAAGTGAATCAGAAGAGGCTATTTTGTTGTATATAGACATTTATAAGAAAGCCTTAATTGAAATTTTGAAGGAGATACCTTTATCCTTGTATAATAAACTTGAGGCTAGGAGACTTGACGTTGTCAAGAGAGATAGGGAGATTAAGGATGTAGCACTTTGGGAATTATGTGGTTCTATAAATAATCAAGAAATGAAAAGATGTATAGACACTGCAAATAGGACAGTTTTCAGTAGTAAATCCCAACAGATAAGCCTTATGATGGGGAGAGTAAATGAGGTAATAAATGAGATAAGGGATGGACGAAATTATTTCAGAAAAACCCTAAATTTCTCACATCTCAAGAAGAATTTGCAAGGGAAACATCTTCCACCATTCTTGACAAATCAAAAGGGAAAGGTATTTTGGGCAGTTCAACTCCTATTTTGACACAACCAGCACTAACTATAGATACTCAAACACAACCGACATCCAAGGAGAGTGTAGAGTCTATACCAAAACATACCATTTTTGAGAAAGCCAATGTACAAGACACTGGAAATACTGTGGATAATACTCCACCGGCAGTAACCGACACTGCACCAAGTGGTGAAGCCACCGGTGCAAAAGAGGGTGAGATGGACAAGGTAAAAGCAACTGAGTCCCCAGCAAAGGTCTTGGCAATTGAGACTTCTCAGGTTGAGAAGAAAACAGTCTCTAAGTTGAGTCCAACTAAATTAATGATGATGGCTACTCAGAAATTACTGAAGGAAGGTACTACAGATAAAGGAATAATTGATCAATCGGTCACAGTGTTGCACAGATTATTACCTTACTATCAAATTGAAGACAGAGCAAGCCCTTCTGGTAAGCTCAATACTCTAACAGAGCATATCTCTAATAATTTTCAATCTCTAAGGCATATTACAGATCAACGGGATTTACATTATTTTACAGCAGCTAAAAGAACAACTTTTGATTAGATTATAGAAACAGAGAAGAAGAAAATTGAGGACAAACTTATTCGTATTGAGGTTTGTTTAAGACAATGTACAAATATCTACAAAGTGTGTTGTAACTTATAAAGTCTTACAACTAATGTAGATAGCAGATTGAAGGAGTTATATGGTAAGATGGATAAAATTGCTAACTCTTTTGATGGATTGAATGCACTGACCACATCTATTGATGGACATATTTTGTCCTTAGAGAACCATTTTTTTTATTTTGAGAAGGAGAGATAAAATTATGCGAAGAGAAAGAAATCTAAGAGGATTGGTAAGTCCTAGACTAGATTCATTGGGTGTTTATAAGAAAGAGTAAATGGACATGATAGCTAAACCCACACCAATAGATATCCAAGAGAAGGAAACACTTTCCCACTTACTAAGTGGACTTGCACCTATTTCTAGTACTTTCAAATCTAGCTGGGATACATATCTTCAGTTATTGCAAAAGGCATACCTGGAAATCTTGAAGATGACTAAGCTCTAGTGAAACTAACAGTATTTCTTTTATTCTTTCACCGGTCTTTGGCAATAATGTCAAAGGAGGAGTATGCATATATGTGAAAAATATAAGAGAATACCAGATAAAACACATGGGGAGGATATCAAATGGAGTGTATTGCTCAGGGGGAGCATACTGGTAGGGAATCCATTTTTCACATGAGTGTTTCCATCAATGCCAAAGGGGGATATTGTTGGCAATTGACACTCATTATATTCATTTTGTTGTCATTGATGGCAACAAGATTAGATGGATTTCATTTACTAGTACTAGGAATCATATACTGGCAGACACAAGCTTTGGAGAATTCAGGGCTACACTGACATCAATACTTCATTGGAAGCCGACATCCAGGAGGATTTACTAAATAAATCATTTTGTAAATATTGTCAAGGCCGACATTGAATATCTTTTGTAAATGTATTGTAAGCTGACATACGACATATTATTTGTAATAGGTATATAGGTCAGTCTGCTAGGTTATTTTTGATATGGTGAGATATATGTGATAGTTGAGATGTGTGGATATAGGAGAATATATAAAGACTATATAATGCGAAATATATGTATGAAGATCATTTTGTATGCAAATGTTATATCATGATATGATCTATAGATAGCTTGGAAAGTATTCTTGGAGGAGAAGAAATGCCAGTAGTAGTTCAAGGTTTATGAACAGGTACAAACTAGAGACAGATTTAGAACTCTATTTGGCATAGCAGATGCATTCTTGAGTTCATTTTTAGTAATTTACTTTAGCAGAAAGCTTGTAGTTAGTGAGGCTCTTTAGTGATGAGCAGTATGCTCTAGGGAGTATGCCTTCCTACATGTGTAGGCCCCTACTATATGTAATATCTTTTCATATGGCCAATGAACTAATATTGTGGCTCACAAATCCCACTGTGGTTTTTCCTCATTGAGGTTTTTCATGTATAAATTCTATGTGGTATGGTGTTCATTTATTTGGATGGTTTATTTGCTTCATGTTATATGTTTATATGTTTACCGGTTTATATATGCATGGTACAAAAGGATAAAAACTATTCATACTGGCAGAACATTGATTCACCCCCCCCTCTTAGTGTTCTTGGATCCCAACAATGTTTGAGAGAATAGTGATTTGTATGTGTCTTTTTCATTGGTATCAAAGGGGTAGAGATGCATGTGTCCTATATATCTATTGCAGATGAGCCATGCATGTATGATATTAGGGGGAGATGATCCTTGTGATTTTGAGGGAGATTGTTGGTTTTTGTTGTCCTTCTTTGCATTGATTGTTTTTCACATTCGTATGTTGACATCAATGCCAAAGGGGAGATTGTTGGATCATATTAGAATTGTTGGAATGTGTTGTCATTGATGTCAATGTATTCATGTGCTACAAATAATTAGTGTATTGTAGAGAGATGGTTTTGGTGTTTTGCTGTAGATGTGCTGATGTAGTTTATTGGGTTTTGAGATACTTATCTCTAGTTGATTCAATATAAGTTTCATGATTCTATAAGGTGATTCAATTGAGTTGTGTGATCTAGTGTAGTGACTAGTTTTTCTATGTTCTATGTTGTAGAGTTGTGGTATTTTAATCATATTGCTCCAAAATGATTATATCTTGTGTTGTGGATTTTGGATAGTGTTTGGGATTTTCATGTGTCTCCTCAGATCACATGGTTCATGATTTGGAACTTTGAAAGGATATCTTTCAATTTGTAAGTTGTTCCTCTTGATCTCTAGTGATGGTGTTAAAAATGATTATTATTATCCAAGTTGTTGTGGTGATTGCAATGGAATTAATGTTTCCTTTTTATGTCCTCTAATCATGTTCCATGTGTTTTGGTGGTCCGCATTGATCATGATGCACGTTATTGAAGATGTTATTAGTCTAGTGTTATTCTTTGTGTTATGCAACATATTCAGTGGTATAGCATGTTGTTGATGATCTTGGTGAATTATTTGGTGGTATTGCATGTTCAAGGATTTGATTTGGGTCCATTCTATGTCCTTTCTAGCATTGTATTGGAATGCTTATGGATTTATGTATCATGTGATGTAATTTTGTAAGTAGGTATTTTGTGTTGAGCCGACCTTAAGGGTAAGGTTGATGATTTGTATTAATAAGTGGTGTAATCATGCAAGGTGTGTGTTTGTAGTTGTGTTTATGATCTGAAAGTATATTGTATTTGCAAACAAGAAAATCTATCATTCAGAATTATGGAAGAGAAGAGAAGAGTTGTTGTGCAGACAATGTGCTTAACCAAAACTGTAATCAGGCATTTCAAGATGCTATTCATTCAATTTATGTAATCCGGATTGTTGTCTAATCTTTGTAAGGTAGTGAGCCTTCCTAGGTTTGTAGCCCTTTTTTTGTTTTGAGCAATGATCTCTAGGTAGTGTGCTTGAATGCATGTGTATTCCCCATTGTAATATTTTTACATACTACTATAGAGTATCATCATATTGTGGGTAGGTTCCCACCATAGTTTTTCCCTTGACTAGGTTTTCCACATCAAATATCTATGTGTTATGTGTGTTTTTGATGTGGTGATTATTTCTATTATTGCTATTCCTAATCAGATTTGAAGTTAGAGTTAATTTGGTTGAGTTTGGTGAAAACTGATTCACCCCCCTCTCATTTTTCCTACTCCTTTGCTAGCAACACCCTTATCAACCATCTGTCCAATGCTCAAAATATTATGTTTTAGGCCTTCAACATACAAGGCATCATCATTTTTATGCTTACTATGAAGAGAAATGGAACCTCTACCATAGATTATACCACCTTTGACATCTCCAAATATTACTACACCACCATCATACCTTTCCATAGTTACAAACTTACTCTTATCACCTATCATATGATGAGAGAAACCACTATCAATAACCAATTCCTCTTTCTCTTCAACTTTAACAACCAAAGCTAGCTTTCTCCTCATTAATGTAGCTAGGAGAATCAACAACCACTGGATCATCTTCCTTGATAGAAATAAACACCCATTCATCTCTTGAATTTCCCTTCTCAGACTTATTATCTGTCACACCTTCATCAATAAAAAATTAACACTTCTTTTGATACTTAGGCTTGTATGGCTTCAATGGCTTCTTAGAAGCTCCTTCCTGACATCTTGAGGCAAAATTTCCTATCTTATTGCATGAAAAAAAATTAAGAGGCAACTTTCCTTCATACTTACTAGCACCTTTAGGCAATCTTCTGGCAATCAAGGCTTCAAGCTCTGCAAGCTCTCTTTCTTCTTCTTCAAGCTCTCTCATCTCCTTCTCATATCTTGACACTCTTGTAGAAATTTCTCTTGGATCATATTTCTACTTCCCGGATATAGTAGATTTGAATCCAAATTGTGACTTTGGAAGAGTTTCTCCAAACTCTCTCAACTCAAAAGAAGAAAGCTTTCCAATCAACATATCTATAGTCACATCAACCACAGTCTAGATCTCCTCAATAGAAACAACCTTGTGCTTCTAAGTAGGAGGCAAGGATCACAACACTTTAAGCTACAATATTAGATTCTTCTAATACTCCATTGTCACATCGGATATTCAACACAAGCTCATTCACTTTTTGCATAAAGGAGGTAATGTTCTAATCTTTTCCCATCTTCAGCATCTGATACTTTCCCTTAAAGCCATGCAACTTAGCAACATTCACATGGCTATCACCTTCATACAAGGTCTCTAGCTTCTTCCAAATCTCATGAGCAGTCTGCAAATCCATCACATTAGTCATCTTAGAATTAGACAAGGCACTCAACAATGCTTCCTTATCTCTAAGATTGAATTCAACTTCCTTAATCTCATTCAAATTAGTAGGACCATTCAGAGGAGCATCATATGTATTCTTAGTTATCTTCCAATAATCTTTTCTGATGCATCTCAAATGACATTCCATCCAGTTCTTCCAAAGAGTGTAATTCATTCCATCAAATCTTGTACTATCCTTCTTGAAAGAAAAGGTTTTCATCCTAGATCACCTTAAGAAGTCAAGCTTCTTCCTGAGGATCTAGTTCTGCTACCAATTGATGGTAAAAATGTAATAGACTGAGAGGGGAGGTGAATCAGTTTTCTCACAAAGTTTACTAACCTGAAACACAAATTCAGATCTAATAATTAACAATGAAAGCACAAATCAACACCACATCAATAACACACATAGCACAAAGATTTTTGACATGGAAAACCCTATTAAGGGAAAAACCATTGTAATAACCTACCCACAATGAGATAACATCATGTTAGGAGTAAATGAAATATTACAATGGGGAATGCACATGCATTAAGGCACATTGCCTAGAGTTCATTGCTCAAATTAAATAGCAAGAAGGGCTACAACCCTAAGAAGGCTCACTACCTTACAAAAATATTTGGATTACATCCAGAGGATCATGAACTGATAGAATAGCATCTCCTCATCCCTGATTACGATTTTGATTAAGCACATAACACAAACTCTACTCTTTCACACTCCTTCACACTTCTTTTCACTTCTCCTCTTCTAATGAAAGATTAAATCAATTTTCACACATGCAAATACATCTCTCAAATGATTATTACATTTATTTATATAAGCATCCACCTTTATTTCAAGTTCAGATCAACACTCATTACAAATTACAAGGTAATAACCTCACATGCTACAACAATACATGTGAATCAAAACAATATTGTCTAATACATAGTATGGACTCAAACCAACACCTCAAACACACAACACTGTCAATAATTATGCCTCGGACATCTGCAATGTGCCACAACCATCATGAATGTCGCATAACATGAAGAACACCACCAGAATAGGAAAATGATCAATAATGAGCACAACAATCAATGTGAACCAATAACACAAATAGAACACAATCTAGAAACATCCACAATCAATATGAATTGCAACAACAACAATTGATCACTACTTATGAAAATCTTCATCATCATTATACTGAACCTTAAGAACATCAATTGAACTAACTATCAAACTAAAAAAATTCACTTGTGGTCTTCTAAATCATGAAACATCTGATTTGAGGACACGTATGAATGTCCAAAACACACTTCTAAATCCACAAACCAATATATTGCAATTCCAGAGCAATGCAAAGCAGAATCCAGAACACTGATCAACACAAACAACTAAAAAACCAACCATAATACGAGATCTCATAACTTGACAAACCACATGTAGACCTCTGAAACTTCTACTAAATCAAAAAGAGATACTTATCTCAAAACCCTTTAATCCATAACAATTCATCTACAACACATTGGCCAAACCAACTCATCCAATCTTATTGTAACATTGGAATACATAGAGGAATATGTTGGCATCAATGACAACACGTCATTCCAGAAAACTCCTCAACAATATCCAATAGTTACCACCAAGACCTGTGATCTCATTTACAACATCATCTATCTTTTGTAGGTAGCTAATTATATTGTCTTCTTCATCCATAAGAAAGCATTCATACTTAGTTTTAGCATTCCGCAACTTATGGTGTTCATTGTTTTATGATATTACATGTTTAATCTATGTTTCAATATGTATTTTCCTCATATTTTAACTAGTTAAAGACTTTTAAGAGAAGAATGTAACATCTCCCCCACTAGGGTAATGTTTAGAAGTGTTTTCCACACCTTTTCTTCCTTTCCATCATTACTAAAGTGAGTACACAATCTATTTTCAAAAAATTAATAGTTCTACAAAGTGGGTGCCAATTTAATAAACATGTACTTGTTTCTTGTTATGAATGGTAACCCATTCTAATTGAGATCTAGAATGCAAATGGGTACCAATTTTTACTTTTTCCTCTAGCTCCCAATGATACTAGTTTCTATTGGCTTTTTTAGTCAAAAACATCCCCTTGATGTGGAATCAACCATTTTAACTTACCTTTATCAATATGTACATGTATTATGATAATCTCCTAAAGGGTGAAAATAATGTAAATATCAAATGTAATGAGTATTCAAATAGTGAATGGCTTGACAAATGTTCAATTATCCACCATTATTGGTCATCATGCGATAAAAAAAATTAATGAGGTTGTATTTTTTATGAGATTATGATCCATTTGGTCAATGAAATGAGTTTATATCCATTTTAATTGAAATTGAAAGTTAATTAATCACTATAGGTTCATCCACAAGTTTTCTAATCATTGTCTCAATTAAAAATTAGTTGATATTAGTGTGTTATAAAATATAAATATAAAAAATAAGTAGAATGAAAAAGAACAAAAAATATATAAAAAATAATCACACAATGTGTGTAACATACTACTTTCCTAAGCCCAAAGTTTATATAAAATATATTCATTAATTAAAAAATAATCTATAAACAACAAAACCATATAGACATATAATGTTATGTGTTTATAAAAAAACAAATATGTATAGGAGACCCATAAAATCTTACAACAAATGCATATGGGCTTACAATGTTATATGTCAAGAAAATAAAAACATATGTACAATGTTAGCATAGTTTCTTACATTATTTTTATTACTATCATTTCTCACTGGCCACCAGTTCTTCAACGGTTTCCTACCATTGATCAATTTCTTTTGTCTTGTATATATTGCTTGATGTTGGTTATACAAGTCATTGGATTGAATTTGTTTCATCCTCTCTACTCTTTCAGTTGGTATGAGAACCATACATGGTTATCAGAGCAGTAAGGAGAAGAGAAGAAGTCATGCTATGAATAGTGAAGACCTATTCACATAGAGGATTATAGCCTATGCATAGAGAAGAGTGTATAAATGTTGCAAACCAATGTACATAAAGGCTTACACCCACATGAGTAAGATCATCCATGTTGTATAAGAGAAATACATTGAATATTCACCATGGTGGAGATTAGCCATAGTGAAGATCATGTGAGAAGTATTCCTTAATCTAGAAGACTTGTCTTTTAGATATATTGGGAAGAAATAAGGTCATAAAAATAAATTTTCTTTTGAATGTCAAATTTTCCTAATGATGCTAGTAGTGTTTTTAGTAAGCATGGTTCTTAGAATACAGTTCTAGATAGTACTGGTTTTTATTTTGGTTTCTTAGATTCTATTCAAAATATTGGTAGTTTACAATTGGATGAGCTTACATGACAAGCACTTCTAGAATAATTCATTTTTTATGTACATTGTCAAGCACAAAAAATATGTGTGTAGCTTGAAGAGGGTTATGATGATGATGCTACAAATGAGGAAGAATGCCCATATAAGCATCCCTATCTCATAGCATGAGCCTATCATGCTCACCTTAATGATTCTTATCATGCATATTATAATGTATTGATTTCAATAAAAGTGTGTATGTCATTACAGTATAATAAAATTCTTCTTTTTTTTATGAAATATATTTTCTTTTCATGATTATGATGTCTTCTTCAAAGATTATACTCTTAGATGCATAACTTCTTAAAGGATTCAATTATTCCACATGGAAGATTAATAAGCACATGATTCTTAAATTTGAATAAGTATAGGAGATTGTTGTTGGAGCCAACATATTTCCCAACGATGCCTATGAGGAAAAGAAGTTTGTGAAGGCTTATACTAGAGCCTTGATGTTAATAACACTCAACATCTTTGATGAAGTTTAATTGTATGTTTGAGATACAACAAAATCAAAGGCAGGTTGGGATGCACTTCCCACCATCTACAAGGCAAAAAAACAAATTAAGATTCTCCATCTTTAATCTACGATCTATACACTTAGTATGCAAGCTAGCGAGAAAGTTGACAACTTTTTGTATCATTTGTCATCCCTTCAAGAAAATCTTCTTGCCCTTGGCGAGAAAGTAGAAGAAAATTTGCTTGTCTCAATCAGCTTGCAAGCTCTTCCTTCATAATTTTTGACATTTGTCACAACTTTGAATATCACCAAATAGAAAGTATCTTTTTAAGAATTGGTGAATCTGCATCAACAAGAATAGGCCATTTTGTCTTTATAAGATTATTATGAAGACAAATCTCTAGTCTCTCAAAAATGGTGAGGAAACAAATCTCAAAAGGGACCCTCCAAAAAGAAACCTACTTCTTAGTAGTAGCCTCCCAAAGGGAATAATCGGTGTCACATTTGTCATAATAACACACATGATACTAATTGTTCTTGATACAATGGCCTTACACAAGGTAATTCTAGAAAGGAATGTCCATCTGGTTGAACTCATTCTCAACAATCAAGAGGACGTCCTCAACACCAATATAAAAGATGACATGTTGCTACACAACAAGATGAGGCATTTGATGAGGATACACCTAATGTTGAAAATTATGGTGTCAATTAGAACTTAGTTTTAGTCTCCCAAACCTCTCAATCATCAAGGTATCAATATTTGGTTGATTGACTTTCGTATGTGCAAGCATATGACTGGAAATAAAGAGTTGTTTGATACTTTGACTACTCAACCAACTGGTGATCTCATTTAGATAGAAGATGATAAGGAATATGTTACTAAAGGAATTTCTACTATCACCATTCCTCTTGACACAAGAAGCTATTCTCTCATTGATGTACTCTAGGTTATAAGTTTAACATCTAATCTATTGTCTGTCTATTAGCTTATCAATCATAAGCTTGAGGTGGAGTTTCAAGTTAAATATGTTATCACATCCTATCCAATATCCCAAGAAGGAAATGTTATTATTGAGGTTTTAAGAAGGGCCACTCTATTTTCCCTTGATGTCGTTTCCTCCTCTGAGGTTGATCTTTGTGATTTTATGGTAGAATTTACTTCTCTGTGGCATTATAAATATGGAAGCCTTTATTCTTTCTCTCCCCATAATCTTAGTTCCAATTGTTAATGCATGATAGCTTCAGTAAGATAAATGATTGAATGAGAGATAAATGAAGTTTCTCATTCAATCATTTATCCTATCGATAAATTATGATGAGAAACTTCAAGCTATTGATCCTTCATTTGATGACCATTCTTCATTTGTATATGATCAATCTACTTAGTTTGATAAATGCTTAACTATCGATAATCATCCTATAGCATAACTATCGATAATCATCCTATAGCATAACTATTGATAATCATCCTATAGCTTAGAATACCGATTAATATTGGTTTACATTATAACGTATGGATCCCAATTAATATTAGTTATCTTATTAACTATGATCACCGATTATTATCGGGCTAATGTATTCTGATTTGTATATTGGTTAATATATTAAATAGTGAACAATAATGGTTATCAGATTAACTAATAAACACCGATTGGCATCGGGTGGCAAATTAAGCATGCACCAATTGGTATGGGGTGGCAAGATAAACATACCGATTGGTATCGGGCTATTAAGTTAAGTATACACCGATTAGTATCGGTTTGCTAAGCATATACCAATTGTAATTATAGTGATAAGTCAAAGGGAGTGATCAAGTAATGTCTTGATCGGTCATATCTAAAAGACATGACCGATCAAGGCATTGCTTGATCCTCCCTGCTTGCATATACATATCAATCGGCGTTTGTGAGAAGGACATTGAAATAAATAAATGCTCCTCTCACCTGCAATATAAAAGAAGATAATCAGAGTTATCATATCAAATAGATAACACATAGTTGAAAGAAAAGATAAACTAAAATATAACTTGCATTTGAATTGAGAATTGAATAACATTTACATGGTATCAGAGCTATAGTTAAATCGAACCTGAGGCTGTTCAATTTTTTGGAAAATTCAAAACAATCATATATTCAACATTACAATTCTTCTAATGGCTAGTGCTATCAGATTTGAAGACAAACTCGGAGGAGGTGATGACTTCTCAGCATGGAAGTTCAAAATTCAGATGATTCTAAAAGAAAATAAAGTTGAATCACTTGTAAAAATTGAAACTGTAGAACCTAAGACTGAACTTGACAAAACAACTTGGAGAGAGGGAAATGATAAGGCCATCAAAAGAAGAGTTGATGGGGTGAGAAATAATAATATGCCCATCATAAGGAAACATGAAACAACCTACAACATGTTCAAAACACTTGAAGATGCATTTGAGATATTCAATGCTAGTAGAACCTTAGCTTTAAAAAGAGAAATAAATCACATAGCCATGATCAAAGGAGAATCAGTCAATGCCTACTTCATGCGAATATCAGCCCTAAGGAATGAACTAGCAACTCTCGGATATGAGATCCAAAGCAAAGAATTAACAATCATTGCTCTAGATGGGTTGCCTAGTATATGGGAGACATTTGTCCAAGGCATCAATGCAAGGGATGAATTTCCAAAAATCGATAGGCTAAAGGCTGACTGTCTCCAAGAAGAATCAAGACAAAATAAGAAAGGGATCAAGCAAAAGAATATAGATGAATATCTCCAAGTTCTAAATACAAACTCAAACAAGAAAAGCAAGTAGAAATAATTTAGAAAGAGAAAAGGTCATAATGGAAAGAACTCCTTCAAGAATGACCTTTCACAGATTCAATGTTACAGATGTGACAAATTTGGGCACTATGTTGCCAAATGTCCAGAAAAACCCGAACAACAAGCCACATTTGCCAAAATAGGAAAATCTAAAAGGGAAGAAGACCCCAAGAAGTATGTACTCTATTCAACACTCACAAACCAAGCATCAAACAAAGCTAACTCCTAGGTGATCAACACTGGCTCATCCAGATAGATTACAGGATTCAGAGAAGTGATAGACTCCATGAAATAGGAGAATGACAAGGAAGTAACTATCAGAGATGACTCCACACATCCAGTCATAGGAGTTGGAACCTGTACCATCAAAATAAAGTCAGGTGTATCATTACAACTTAAAGGAGTACTATATGTCCCAGGCATAAAGAGAAACCTAGTCTCAATATTAGCACTGGAGGATAATGGATACAGAGTGACCTTCATGGACAACAAAGTGTTGGCTTGGCCAAAGAATTCATCCATCAAGAAAGCCAAAACTATTGGTCAAAGACAAGGCTACTTATATGAGCTATGCACAGAGCCCTTCTTAGTCCTAATCCATGAAACTATAGATGCTAATGAAGTCTGGCATAGAAGACTAGGCCACCTGAATTTTGGAGCTTTATCATCAATGAGAGACCTTGTCACAAGCCTACCTAAGTTAAAGAAATATCATTTAGGGACATGCAAAGGATGTGCGCTAGGTAAAAATACTAAGGGTGCTTTTCAAAATAGTACTAGGAAAACAAGTAAAATTTTAGAGTTAGTTCATTCTGATGTATGAGGACCCATGTCCGTACCTTCTTTAGGGGGATTTTTGTATTATGTAATATTTGTTGATGACTACTCTAGGAAAAATTGGATCTACTTTCTGAAATGTAAAGAATCAGAAGAGGTCCTCAATAGGTTTAAAGAATTCAAATCACTAACAAAGAACTACCTAGGAAATAAAAATAAAACCCTAAGAACTGATAATGGGGGGGAATACACATCAAAATTATTTAAAGATTTTTGTAAAAATTTAGGGATTAAGAGGAAGTTAACAATGCCTTATAATCCTCAACAAAATGGGGTAGATGAGAGGAAAAATAGGACAATCGTTGAAGCTACCAAAGCTATGATTCTTGATCAAACTTTAAATGTAAATCTTTGGGCAAAAGCAACTAGCACTATTGTATATTTTCAAAATAGATGTCCTCACTCCTATCTTAAAGATAAGACCCTTGAGGAAGTCTTTACTAAATGAAAACTAGATATCAGCCACCTTAGGATATTTGGATGCTCTGTCTATATTCATGTACCTAGGGAGAAAAGATTAAAATTAGATCCTTTTGGAAAAAGGGGAATCCTTGTAGGATATAGTGAAACCTCCAAGGCCTACAGGATCTATATACCTAGTCAAAAGAATATTGATCTAAGTAGGGATGTGATCTTTGAAGAAGACTTAGCCTTCAAAAGATCCCAAAGCTCACTAGAACTTGAAGTCTATACCCCTACCTCTAGCATATATGAAGATCCTACTCTTGAGCTGCAGAGGGAGAATCCTAAGGAAACTATAGGTGAAACTCAAAACCCACCTAGAGAAAACCTCAAGAAAAGACCACTATGGGCCACCAAGACTGTAGTAGAAGCTCAGAAGTTTGTTTCTCCATCAGGAACCTTTAGGGAAAGAAAAAGGCCTAATAAATTCACTAGCTATGTTTCCCTTATGAATGATCTCTCTAAAGATGAACCAAACAATATATCCGATGCACTTGAACATCAACTATGGAAGGATGCCATGTCTAAAGAGTATCAGTCCATTATGAAGAATGATGTTTGGGAGATTGTTCCTAGGCCAACTAAGAAATCTGTTGTTTCATCTAAATGGCTTTTCAAGATCAAACATGCTGCAGATGGTAGTATTGAAAAACACAAAGCTATATTTGTAGCTAGAGGGTTCTCACAAAGGGAAGGAATATATTATGAAGAAACATTTGCACCTGTTGCCAGGTATACATCAGTAAGAGCTATACTAGCCATTGCAACAGCAAAGGGGTGGAAGGTACACCAGATGGATGTTAAGATAACATTTCTAAATAGTGAGATCTCAGAAGAAGTCTACCTAGAGAAACCTGAAGGGTTTGAAATTCATGATGCAGAGTCTCATGTGTGTAGACTTAAGAAATATCTCTATGGGCTTAAATAGGCTCCCAGGGCCTAGTATGAAAGAATTGACACCTATCTCTCAGAACTAGGCTTCTCTAAGAATGATGCAGATCCTAATCTCTACTACAAAAGAAATAAAGGTGATATGCTAATATTAATTTTATATGTTGATGACTTATTAATCACAGGAAATGATCACCTTATAGATCAATGCAAGAAATATCTATCAAAATAATTTTATATGAAGGACTTGGCACTTCTTCATTACTTCCTAGCATTGGAAGTATGGTAGAATTCTAATAACATTATACTAAACCAAGGAAAGTATACCTTGGACATTTTGAAGAGATTCAGAATGCTAAATTGTAGGCCCATGACCTCTCCTATGGAAACCAATTTACATAAACTTAAAGAAGAAACAAAAAAGTCACAACCCACTGACCCTACTCAATACAGACAGATGATTGGATCCCTGATGTACCTGGTAAATACAAGGCCAGATATCTATTATGCAGTTAATGCTCTAAGTCAATTTATGTGTGAACCTAAGGAGATACACCTAGTTACAATAAAATACATTATGAGATACTTACAAGGTACCCTAAAACTTGGTCTCAAATATGAGAAAGTTGATATAGACCTACATGGATTTACAGATTCAGATTGGGCTAGAAGTGTGACTGATAGGAAAAGCACTTCAGGGTGATGCTTCAGTCTAGGTTCAACCATGATATCTTGGATCAGTAGAAAGTAGTCTTTTGTAGCTCAAAGCTCCACCGAGGTCAAATACATTGCAGCTTCTATGGCTGCCTAAGAGGCAGTATGGGTTAAGAAGTTTCTAGTGGGGTTGTTTGGAGAGCCTATAAAACCCACTGTTATACATTGTGACAATTAGAGTTGCATAAAACTTTCAGTTAATCCAGTGTTCCATGATAGATCCAAGCATATTGATATTCCATACCACTATGTGCGAGATATGGTAGATAGGATTGTGATTCAATTAGAATATGTTTGTATAGGATATCAAACTATAGATATTCTGACCAAACCTCTTTCCAGAGTAAAATTTAATCACTTCAAAAAAGGTTTAGGTATGATAGAAAGGTAATTTTCTTTGTAATCTATATTTTTCTATCAATAATATGTTTAATGTGTAAACTTCTTTGTCATGATAGGACATTTTGGATTCTATCCCCTGGGTTCATATCCAAGAGGTGACAATCTCTCAACATAATGAACACTTGTATGTAGACATTATAAGGTGACGATCTTATGATGTTCAAACCAGTTATCCTGTTGGATCTCTAGTGTGTCATGGATGTGCCATGATTGTATTGTGGTAAACATTTGTATAAGATGTTAGTGCACATACCACAACTTGGATAAGATGAGAATTTAATCTTTCTCATATGATTATCCTTAAGTATTGCATGTTTAGGCAATACTGATATCACATGCTTAGGTGATATCTTGTCATCACAAGATTTATGTGATGAACATTTGTATCACGTGTTTAGGTGATACTTCATGTCATGTGATTAGATGATATGATTTTTGAAAGAGTTAGATTGTTTAAAGAATACTAACCATCATTTGAATTGTGATGCTTGATATATTGTTTTTCATTTATCTTACCTAGCTAAGAGGGAGTGTTAATGCATGATAGCTTTGGTAAGATAAATAATTGAATGAGAGATAAATTAAGTCTCTCATTCAATTATTTATCCTAATGATAAATTATGATGAAAAAATTCAAGCTATTGATGCTTCATTTGATGACCATTCTTCATTTGTATATGTTCAATCTACCTAGTTCGATAAATGCTTAACTATCAATAATCATCCTATTGCATAGAATACCGATTAATATCGGTTTACATTATAACGTATGGATCCCAATTAATATTGGTTATCTTATTAACCATGATCACTGATTATTATCGGGCTAATGTATTTCAATTTATATATCAGTTAATATATTAAACAGTGAACAATAATGGTTATCGGATTAACTAATAAACACCGATTGGCATCAGGTGGAAAATTAAGCATACACCGATTAGTATCGGGTGGCAAGATAAATACACCAATTGGTATCAGGTTGTTAAGTTAAGTATACACCGATTGGTATAAGTTTGCTAAGCATATAACGATTGTAATTACAATGATAAGTCAAAGGGTACGATCAAGAAATGTCTTGATCGGTAATATCTAAAAGACATGACCGGTCAAGGCATTGCTTGATCCTCCCTACTTGCATATACATATCAATCAGCATTTGTGAGAAGGACATCAAAATCAATAAATTCTCCTCTCACTTGCAATATAAAAGAAGATAATCAGAGTTATCATATCAAATAGATAACACATAGTTGAAAGAAAAGATAAAGTAGAATATAACTTGCATTTTGATTTGAGAATTGAATAACATTTACAACAATGAGATGCTAAGAGATATTCCTCATCTTCCTTATTGTTTGTTGGTATGTTATAACTATCGTGAAAGAAAACAACATCAAGATCCATTCAAGTCCATTACCTACCAAGCCATAGGGCATCTTGCTATTGTCCATACTGAGTTTGTGGACTATTTCCCATTACTTATCAAGGATGTATATACTTCTAGTTTTTCATGAATGAATTCTCTCACAAGGATTGGGTATATTTTCTTCGAAGGAAGAGTGAATCTTTTTCCTATATTTTACCTTTCTACCATCAAGTTGTCTAAGAGTCTGGCAAGCTTGCTCTCCTTTGCTCTAATTGAATGGGGAAATCACTTCTAAGGATTTTGTGGAGTTATTGAGGTCTCATGGCATCAAATAGTACTTGATTTATCCCTATACACCTTAATAAAATGGTGTTGTAGAATGACGCAATCAGCTATAATGGAGATTGCTCAATGCATGCTTTCTATAGTCAAGTTAAAGGATCATTTTTGGATAGAAGCGGTTTGAATAGTCATGTGTCTTCTAAATCAAGCTCTTTAAAAGATCATAAAAGACAAAACACCATAAGGGGTATCGAGTGGTCACAAACCATCGATTTCAAATCTGCAAGTATTTTGTTGTATTGCATATATGCATGTCCCAACCCACAAGAGAAAGAAACTTGATTTGAAGAAACTCCAATGCATCTTTCTAGGTTATAGTTTGACTTAAAAATATTATCATCTCATGGATCCTAAGAAACATAATATTTATGAAAGCAGCGATGTGGTTTTTGATGAGACATATTTTGGCTCCCCGCTACATAACAAAAATCCATCCTCCTCCCACAGACTTCTCTCATTGATGATGTGATTGAGAACTATTCTCTGCAAAAAATGAAGGCAAGGAGAATTATTTGTTGATCTTGGTGCTTTAGAGATTCATTTTTCAGAATTGCAACAATGTCCACATCTGAAATGGGCCCAAACTACCATCAAGGATTCCCACCTAATTGCACTTCCATACCTCTCCACAAGAGTAAGGACACAAAGTTAAGAAAGAAATGAGGTGAATATTGTATTGGTGAGTTCAATTGTGAGTAATATTAAACCTGCAGCAACTTGTGAGTCTCTCAGCTAGCCACATCAGAAGAAGGTTATTGATGTTGTATGAATCCCTAATGAAAAATAGAAATGTGGAATCTTGTTGATCTACCTATAGGAAAGGAACCCATAAGATGGACTTGGGTTTTCAATATAAAATAAAAGGTATATGGGTCTATCAACAAATATGAGGCACATCTTGTTTCAAAGGGATATGCTCAACATGAGGGTATTGATTATGAAGAGACCTTTCCACCCACTATAAAACTCAAAACCACGTAAGTTTAGTGTGCATTAGCTACATAGAAAGGATGGAGGTTTCATCAAATGGATGTTAAGAGAGCTTTCTTGAATGGTAATCTTAAAGAGGAAGTATACATGGTCAAACCTAAAGGATTCATCAATGAACACAATCCTCACAAGGTATGTAGTTTGATCAGGTCATTATATGGGCTTAAAAAAGCCCCTTGGGAATGGTACATAAAAAATAGATGTTCACCTTTAGTAGCTTGGGTTTATTTATAGCCATTCTAATTCTAATTTGTATATTAAAAAGGTTGGAAAAAAGATTGTCTTACTTGTATTATATGTAGATGAACTTGTGATCACAGTAAACTCTAAAGCTCTCACTTATTTTGTCAAGTGTGATATGAAGAAATCCTTTGACATGAAAAATTTGGGGCTACTTTATTAGTGTCTTTCCTTGGAGATATGAAATAAAGGACATCATGTTGGCAACAACAAGGAAAACAAAGAGGGGGGGGGGGGGGGGTGGTGAATCGGTTTTTTACTGGATGTGGAAATTTAAGCACAATCTCAAATTTGATCAACTTCAACAAGAATAAAGATAAACATAATAACAACAACACACATAACAAAAATATTTTTACATGAAAAACCTGGTTAAGGGAAAAACCATGGTGGGAACCTACCCACAATAAGATGATACTCTGTAGTATTGTGTATAAATATTACAATGGGGAATGCACATGCATTCAAACACACTACCTAGATCTCACTGCTCAAAATATAATGACCAAGAAGGCTACAAACCTCAGGGAAGGTTCACTACATTACAATTATATTTGGACTACAATCCGCTCAAGATGAATTGAAAGAATAACATCTCCTAATGCCTGAGGATAGTTCTAGTTAAGCACATTTATCTTCCTTGCAACAATCTCTACTTAATACACCACACCAAAAGATAAATTTTCTTATTCACATATACACCACTCTCTAATAATGTAGACACAACAATGATACCCAATTTACATGAATATAACACCTATTTATACAAATCATCAACCTTAACTACATGGTCCGCTCAACCCTCAACACCTAATTACAAAATTACATCACACAATACATAAATTGACCACCAGACCAATACAATTTCATAGATGACATAGAATGAACCCAAATCAACTCCTCCAACATGCAACACCAGCAAAAATCTTACCAAGATCAATCACAACATGTTACACCATCGAAAATACTAAATAACATGAAGAATATCAATAGACCCATAAGATCTTCAATAACACACACAAAGACCAATGCGACAAATGGGACATAACTAGGAAACACCAACAAGCTCATTAAAACCATCTGCAATAGCTGCACCAACACCACTTATTCAAATCTTCATCAATCAACATGCTGACACTTAAGAACAGTCAACAACAAAAACTAAGACAAGCAAGATAACTTGCGGAGCACCAAATCATGAACCATTTGAATTGAAGATACACATGAATATCCCAAACATTCTCCCTAATGCACAACCAAAGATATGAACATACCGGAGCACAACAGATCAATCACTAGAATACTTAAACACTGAACACTAAAAACACCAATCCTCATACCGAAATCCACAACTTGATCAAGTCACCACATAGCATCATGAAATAAATAATGAAGTATCTCTAGTTGATCCAGCATAGCAAACAGATAAACCAACTAGATCAACTCACTACAATCACTGGATCATCAAAGAAACTCTCTACAACACCGAAACATAGGATTATGTTGACATCGATGACAATAACATATCCTAGCAACAACAATATCCAACAATCTCCTCCTTTTGCATTGATAGAAACATATGAATGTGAAAAACAATCAATGCAAAGGAAAATAAATCATCACCAGCAAACTCCACCTAAAATCATGCACACAAAGCTCCAAAGATAAGGCCGTTTTTCACAGGCTTCTCTCTCCCTTCGATAGAAATTCCAAAGACAAAATGAAAATCATGCTCCTCTCCCACTAAGAAGGACAATCTCTCCCCCTTAGGATAAACACACAAATCTGATTAATTTAACCACTCATTGACTACTTTGGCTGAATAGCAGCACCATCTCATCAATCTGATTAAGAAGATAAGACTCTGAAGTCCATCGGATTGATGCATCTCAATGCATCTAGTTCTCATCAAGAGGGGTAGATACCCCTAACTTGTCTCTCAAATAGATAAATGTATTTGTAGGAAAAGGTTTAGTAAAGATATCTACAATCTAATCCTTTGTAGATACATACTCCATTTTGACTGCTTCATCACTAACTTTCTTCCTCAAGAAATTATACTTAATTGATATATTCTTTGTTTTAAAAATAAATACTAGATTCTTGGAAATATTAATAGCTCTTGAATTATCACAATATATAATAGTAGGCACATCATAAACAAATTTGATATCTTTCGACATCTGCTTCATCCAAACTACTTGAGTATAGTTGCAAACAATAGCAATGTATTCAACTTTAGTGGTAGATAGAGATATAGCATCTTGTTTCTTACTCACCTATGAAACCAATGCCTTCCCTAGAAATAAAGCTCCACCGGTAGTGCTCTTTTGATCATCAACATCACCTACCCAATCAACATCAATATAAGAACACAACATAAATCATCATTCTTCAGATACCATAAACCATTGTCAATTGTCCCCTTTAGGTATCTAAAAATCCTCTTCACAACAATAACATGAGTCTCTTTAGGATCAACCTGAAATGTAGCACAAAGACAAATGACATGCACAATGTCAGGTCTAGTCTGAGTTAGGTACAATAGTCCAACAACCATAGATATATACAGAGTCTGATTAGTTTTCTAAGATTCACCATTCTTAGACAATTTGCATTTAGTCACCATAGGAGTTTCAACAGGTTTAGAATCATCTAACCCAAACTTCTTCAACAATTCTTTCACATACTTAGATTGAGAAATGGAAATACCTTTACCAGTCTTTGTAATCTGCAATCCTAAGAAGAATTTCATCTCATATATCATAGACATCTCAAACTCCTTTTACATATCATTAGCAAACTTCATATTCAAATAATCATCACCTCAAAAAATAATGTCATCCACAAACACTTCAACAATCAAAGTGTTATCACTATCAACCTTAATGTATAGATTACTATCAATAGTGGCTTTACAAAATCCCAACTTCATCAAATACCTATCTAGTCTAGCATACCAGGATCTAGGGGCTTGCTTCAGTCCATATAGTACTTTCTTCAATTTGTATACCATATCTCCTTCGTGTAATGCCCGCCAAAATACCATAGAAAAATAAACCAAAATCTACTAACAAAAAGAGAATTTTTTTTTAAAGATAACCATTACAACTACGCTATTACTAGTATTTATTAATGCAATGTTACTACCATTATTCATCAATGCATTATTAACTAGATACATGAATACATAAATCAACAAAAACATAACCATAGGAACATATTATGCAAGTAGAACTTCTATTTAATCATTAACATATCAACATAATAAAACCATATAATGCATCTCCATTTCCTAGGGTATCTCAACATCACTACTTGACATTAAACTAGCACATCGCAAATCCATCTAGAACACCATATACTATCATCCAACTAAACATTTACCTCCCATGCAACTATGATAAAACATTAACACATATGTATAACTCTATTTCCGTTCATACTCTTTCTAAGGTTCATTTACATAAGAGCACATGGAGCAAGCACATAGTCTTTTTGCTACATCCCATCTTAATAATACAAGTTACATAGACACATATTCGTATTCCTCATTTACAAGACATCGTAATATGGTAACATCTCTAATACTTAGAAATCAGTACAAAAGGATAACCACATAATAAAGAGCCATATTTCCATACGAACCACAACTACTCAATTAACTTCCACATCTCAAGATATCTAACATTGGAGATTAACATCTTTCAAATCAAGGCATATATGATAATTAACATAATCAATACTATCCATAAAATTTACTCAAGACGTAGCATACATATCTGTAAATAATTAAATTCCTTTCTAATAAAGAACAACGTCTACAATTAGAATATCCATTTACAACAATCTTATTAAATACATTCCATTCATAAACCATCTTACTACATGTTCTATAATACATGATCTCAATACACTGATTACATAGTCTTCTTTACATTTCCATCTTTCATAACATGTGATATCAATTCTAATTACATAAATATGCTCCAAGAATCCAAGCTCATGATGAGATACTATATATCCAAATCCACACACGCTAACATCCAAGAAGAATATCCCAATGGTAGAAGGCATCAAACCACCTGACCATGTGTAACCAAATAGGAACCACCCTTTGTTCTAGGAGATGACATAAGGTTCCAAATCACACTCAAGACCTAAGTTGATACCTAACAACCATATGATACAACATGACACTACAAGACTCAATTATAAGAATATAACATCAAAATACATCACATGGCTAAATCAAAGCAATCAACCTCCAAAGGCATAATTCAAAAAATCAAGGCTTATGGATAATGGACACATGTGGGGTAGAGTGTCATCACATGCTAACCTTATGTGGAATCCATCTCCAACTTGGAGTCACTCAAGGGAGATCAGGTATACCAATCCAACGGTCTTCCCAATCTAGGATCCCGAAACCATCTCCCTGGGTCCGTCCAATTGGGGCATACAAAATCATATTCTAAAACTTTATCAGATGAATTCATAAATAACCAACCCACTAAGCAATTATTAATAATTTTATCACTTGGAAATTAAACCATAAACTCTTCATGTGGTTCCATAGGTCTAGACCCCCTTCCTAGAGATCTAGTGCTCATAACCTAGGTCCATCACATGCAAGAGACCACTCTCCCAAACATGGACCAAGACCATAGGGTAAAAAAAATAACAAGATACATCCTAAAATAACGTGAAACTCAACATGAGAAGCATCCAAACTTCATTACAAAATGGATACAACTGAATCCCAAAGATAGCCATCAACATACAACCAAGAGCCACTTAACAAGGACCAAGTCATAAGCTCGTAATGCCAAAATGCAATAATAAAAAGAGCCTCATGTATGTCAAATACACATAACTAGGGGAAATATATGAATCCAATAACCTAGAATGATCCTCCACAAGGAGGTAACATGTATTGGACAAATGAAAAATGTACACATATTTATTTCCTTGATGCAGGTGATAGATCCAAGGAAGATTGGATCAGATTGAAGACAGATTTGGTCACCGAGAAGAAACCCTAACTATCCTAGGTTTGAATTGTTTTTTGGCAGGAAGGCTCAAGTTTAAATATGCCAGCTTGAGACTCTGATTGCTGAAAATAGAATGTGAAGTAGGGTGATAATTATGCAGTCAGAACAATTAGCAAGAAAATTCTAAGTGACTGTGTGTGAAGATGATACCGAAGCAAAGGAAGGAAACTGGTAAAGTTGTTCATATCGGTAAAGTGTGTGAATAATACAGAGGGAAGGAATACCTATAGAGTTAGAATCAGTGGATGTGTTGCAGAGGTTAAGTGTGATCGAGAAGAGGTAGAGAAGTTTAAGCAGAGTGTGAGATCCGACAGAGAGGGAGAGAAGCAAAAGAGATTGTGAAGGCGACTGGTAAAGTTGAAACCAGTAGATAAGAGTACATAAGAGTTACAAAAAATTATTTGTAACAGGGATTTTGTTGGCATATGATGAAGCAGTGATAATGCATGTTGTCATTGATGTCAATAAGTGTTGATGTCAATAAATGCTCAAGCAGGTGAACCGGTATGAACCGGTATGAAGATCGGAAGCAGTTATGGTCAACCAGAATGAAGTGAACCCATGTCGGGGTTCACTAAGTGTGACTACCGATTGGTAGTCTCAGTTCAGCTCTAGTGTTACCGGTTTGGCTTGTGTGGTGCAACCGATGATGTTTTGTGACCAGTTAGTTAAGGAATAAGGATAAGGATCGATGTGAGGGCCCACCTTGACTCAGTCTGACATTTCAATGGTTTTTATATTGAGACTATTATGGATGCTTTATTTTTATGCATTATGGATTTAGAACTTATATGATTTCATGATTTGGATAACACTGCTATATGTTGATGATTTATTTATATGCTTTATGATATAGAACACTACATGATTTTTGAATAGGATGAATTTGCGGTGATAAATGTCATTATTGAATTTCCAAGACTTTACTCTGATAATAGAATTATGATGTATGTTTAAGTGTGGATCAACATTATGAGAATTAGGATGAATTGCTTATGTGAAATTGCTTGGATAAAAGATGTATTAAATTGTTTAGATGTAAATTGTATGCAAGTGATTATGTGTATTATTATTCCTGTGATTTATATTATATGTGGTTATTTGAAAGTTACTAATGTGTAAATTGAGATGCACAGGAAGTTATCCATGTGACCATGGAAATATTACGGAGAACCAAACCTAGACCTATGTATGTTCATAAGCCAGGGTTTATCTATTTGGAGAGACAACACCCCATTTGTGTTGTATTTTATTCGTAACAATAAATGATGCATGTGTGTTAAGTGTTATTTAATTGATTTATGTAAAATCCACAAGAGACGATTTCATGTATTAATTTGTAAAAGTGTTTTCTTTGTGTCACTTGACATATGTGTGGATTTAAGTTTGAATTTTTAAATTTGTCTCTTGGTGGGAAAGTGTTTAACTATAGCTTTTTCAATTAATGTAACGTGATGTCATAAATGCCTTGGGTAAAGAACCTTTGGGATGGTCAACATAGGTTTGACCCGAAAATAAACTTCAGAGGGCTTTAAAAAGGGTTAAATGGACACCTAGGGGTAGTTTAATAGGGTTTCCTAAAGCCCATAAGGTATACCTAAGGGTTAGGGGTAATTTAAGGCAAGTTTCTACTCCCATGTGACCTTTTAGACACCCCAAAAATTGACTTTTCTAAGTTGTGCGAAAATTGAAATTAGAAGATTTGAACCTAGTTGTAAACCTTCATTTTCAAATGAGAGTTCCCTTTCCCATTCTACCTTACCTTCCTCTTTAGTTTTTAGAAACTTGTGAGAACTCTCACAATGGGCTTCTTAAGTAAGAATTAGAAAATTAGTGGGTAATCACCCACTGTCCATTTTTGGAGACAAAAGAATTTGGAAAAAAGATTAAGCTAGATTGTTGAATAGAAAAAATTGGCTAAGGGTAGAAAGAGAAGAACCATGGAATTGGGCTGCTCATCCTCAACAAAACTAACCTACCTTTGGGTAGATTAAGGTTGGTTGCATTCTTCTTATAATGGCTTTCTTATTGCATGTGTTTGAAAGTAATGTTGGTGTAAAAGATTTGTTTCCGTGCATGTTCTTTTGGAAATTTTATTTGGTATTTTGTGTTATATATTGGATGTGATTTTGGGAGTCATCAAGACCTCTTACTCTTGGGAGAGAGGAGGATCTTGTGGGTGGTAGAAGTTGCAGCCCTCGAGTGAGAGACTCTCATTATGAGAGCGATCAAAAGGGATTTTGTGTGACCCTTGCTGCATGGCTTGTTTGTGCAATGGGGGTCATAAGGAGGGAAATAAGGCATGAATGCCTTGGGGGGCATAAGGAATAAGGGGTTGCTATACTTGATGTATTTGGTTTTCCATGAGATGGCTACATGTTTTTCCATACTTGCAGTTCTCCTTAGGGTATTTGGTCCACTACCACCCTTAAAAAGGTCATCACCAAGGTGTGGTGTAGTGTAGTCGGGTTGGGAGTGTGTTTGAATTTGTGTGCATTTTGTCCTTTGTGTTTGCATGTTTGTTTCTTGTCTAGGGCTTGGTTCTCCGAGCTCGAGGGTGGCTACCAATTAGCCTAGGTTGGGAGGTGAGCACTCCATGGTCGCAGCCCTTGATTTAATTGTAGGTTGTAGGAGAAGATATTAGGGCATGTAGATATGGCTGGAATTATTTGTTGCAGAAAATACGATGTAAATGTAATTTATGTTCTTGTAAGTCCTCACTTGAATGAAGGGAGAGACCTAACTTGTAAAGTGACTATAAAGTCTTGTGACTAAGTTTAAAGTTTTGTAATAATTATTCGTGCATTATTGTAGAAAAGAGAGAGGTATTTTTTGGTTTAGTTTCCTACATTTCTGGATAAATTACAATGTTGTGTTTTAGGACATTTGATAAGAAAAAGATTTATTTATTATTTTTATGCATTTATACTCCAATATTAGGAAAGGAAATGAAATTTGAGTGCATGCATGCAAAGGTTGAAAATAAAAGCATTTAGGACTATACAAGGAAATGTAAAAGTATTTTAATTAAAACTGTGATTATAGTTTATTTGTGATTTATTTTAAATGCAGAAAATAAAATCTAACATTTACATAACCATCTCTATAGTGTTATTTAATTTATTCTTTATTCAATATGTAGTTGATGTTAGATTTATTAAAAAATCTGTCATTTAATTAGTTGTTGTAGATTTTGCAAAGTCTGCCAAATTATTTATTGTAGAAAATGAAAATGAAAATCTATTATAGTTTTTATTTAACTAAAATCTAGATTTATTAGTTGCTAGTAAAATTATTAAATCTAGTCATTCACATAGCTGAAGATTGAAATAAAACACTTACTTACCCTTGCTGTAAAAGAATAAGAAATTTATTAATCCATTTATTTTATCTTTACATCTAGGACTTTTGCGAAAGAAAATAAATCAACTAGGAAACAAAATCATATTTCACTATTCTGTTTGAAAACATATCTAGAATTCAAAATACTAGGATGTATTCATTGCAAAATTGCTATCATATAAAAAATATATATATTTATATAAATATATAATTTATAGACATGCAGATTTCATGTACCTCTTTAAATATATATTTATATAAAATGCACTAATTTAAGGAATCACGAAAATAAATGTATATATACCTGCATGCACATGAAAAATGCATATATATATATATATATAATTTATATTTTAAAAAATATATAATAAATGAAATTAAAAAAAACAAATTAAAATTTAAAAAAAAAAATAATAATTTAAATTTTTTTGGGGGCTCGGCCCTTGCGGTCTTCCCCGTAGGGCGGCCCCTCCGCTCAATGGGCATGGGCTCCCCAGTGGCGGCCGTAGCCACCACTGTGGGCTGCAACCCACAGTGAAAGGCCTTAGCCTCCACTGTGGGTGGCGACCCATAGCGACGAGGCTGCCGTCCCTGTGGGGAGCAAGCCCCATTGCCCACCCTCTGTCATAAATGCCGACCCCCAGTAAGCGCTTCGCCCCCCTGCCATGGCCACCACCGAACCTCCCTAATTCAGCCCTCCAATAAAAAGTTGTTAATAAAAAAAAAAATGTAAGTATAAAACCCTAGCCCAGGTAGGGCTAGGGTAATGACAATAGAAATAATAAAAAAATTATAATTTTAGGGAGATTTTATAATGCAATTCCCTAACTAGGGTTGCATGACTTTATTACCCTAAAGTTTGGGAAATTGTTAAGGAAACTAAATTTAGAAATTTAGAAATATATTTGTTTATAAATATAATTAGTTAAATACACATATATGAAAATATAACTAGAAGGTTAAGGGAATTAAAGATTAAAGCAAATCTTTAGATTTAAATATTTTTATTATTAAATGGAGATGAACCTATATATATAGGTATTCACCTTGTAGGTCATATTATCTCTATGGATTTTAATCACCAATGAAGTATTATTCACGTTAGATTAAATAGAATGAAATGGGTACAAATTTAAATACTAATGAAGTTAATATTTAATATTTAAGTTCCAATAGATTGAGTTGTTTTGAATTAAAATTCAGTGAAGTGATATTTAATTTTAACTAAATAGAATTAGATGTTGTAAATTAAACAATTAGGAATTTAAGTTCTAAATGTAATTTATTGAGCTAGAGGGTTTAAATTTTTTTATCTCCCCTAGACGTAGGTGCACGTGATTTAACTCGAATAGGAAAATATTCAATTTGTGATTATGACCGACCCTTTAGTCATTTTAGTTAATCTACTACTTAATTATTGCTAAGTAAAATATTTTATATTTGTAAATTTAATGTTTTATAGTTATGTTTTAAAAAAAAAATTGTCCCGTTCTTGCCCTAAATTTTAGGCATGACAATCAAGATACCACATCAGTTGTGTGCACA
Organism: Cryptomeria japonica; assembly: GCF_030272615.1. Taxonomy (NCBI): domain Eukaryota; kingdom Viridiplantae; phylum Streptophyta; class Pinopsida; order Cupressales; family Cupressaceae; genus Cryptomeria; species Cryptomeria japonica. The sequence continues at coordinate 727,081,877 of NC_081414.1, forward strand.
TGAAGGATTTCTTTTTGGTTCTTGCGCATGAAGATTGAATGCATTAAATGCCTACCTTGGGAATGAGCATTTTTCTTAGTGGTGTGTGAAGAGCGCATGATGGGTTATTGATTTTCAGATGCAGTGAAGATTGGATGATGCAGAATGTCTTGCGATCTGTTTTAGATCGCTTCATCCTATGTAATGTGTTTGGATGGTCAGGATTGGACCGCTTATAAGTGTAAACTTGAAATATTTAGGGTTTAGGGTTTATGCTACCGACCTAGTTGTAATCTATAAGGTCAATGAGTTTTGTTATTACAGTGGCTAGCAAAAGTTGTATTTGTGTCTACATGTTGGAGATTTGATACTTGCCGAACCAGAGTGAGGAATCTATAGAGTGTGATTATAGAAGAGAGCAACTAAAAGGGATCTGCCTTAGCAAGAAGTGGTGTTATTAGATCGGTGTTTTACCTGTTGTCTTCTAACCATTTTAACATAAGGTAAATCCCTTGACTGGGTAGCTTTAATAGTCTTTGTTGTAAATCCTCTAACCAGGTGGCTCAAGGTTATTGAGTTATTTAAATCCTCTAGCAAGGTAACCCCTAACAGGGTTTCAACCTTTAATAGGGTATATAGTTATCCCTTAACCGGGTGATCCCTAACAGGATCGGTTCCTAACAGGACCTTTATTGTAAAGTCTTTAACCGAATTAGGCTCCTAATAGTGCGGACTTAAAAAGAGTTCACAAATAGCTTGTGGGTATTCATTCCCATCATGGTTTTCCCCATTTGGGTTTCCACGTGAAAAATTTGTGTGTTATGGGTTGTGGGTTTTTCAGGTGATGATTGTGTGGTTTTGATTAAGTTAGATATGCATGCATTGTTAAATGGTTGTGGTATTATTGGTACAACTCATTCATGATTATATCACTGAAATAGTTATCAAGGTTTGAGATCTATTGAATGTTCTTTGAAGTATTTTTGTTTAACCAGTATAGCTATGGTTAAGTTCAGTGGTGAAGACAACTGGTTAGCTGTGTTTTGATATGACAAAGTGTTGAAGCAGTTTTGTTTTGTTGTATTGATTCACTCCCCCCTCTCAGTACCAGTTAGGACCTTAGTAGTTCATCATTATTCATCAATTTCTATTGGAGATTATCTAGGTCCTCAGTGATATAATCTTAACCACTCGAGGAAAAATATTTTGTTTCAATGATGAAGAGGGAAGGTCCTAAGTTCAACAGGGACAACTTTAAAATATGAAAGGACAGGATGAAGATATATATCAAGAGTTTGGGTGCACAACACTAGAACTATGTTGAGAATGCCTATGTAATCCCCTCTAGTACTCTAACTGATGATCAGAAAAGAGAGATACAAAAAAATGGGCAAGTCATGGAAGCTCTTATTAGCATCTTGTTCGATGTAGAGTTCATTGATGTATAAGATAAGGACAATCTGAAAGAAATATGGGACAAATTGGAATCCATTTATGGCAGTGATGAACATGTCAAGCAGGCTAAGGAAGAAAGCCTTAGAGGAAAGTTTGAAGATATGAGGATTGTTGAAGGAGAGACCATTCAGCAGTATGGCATAAGAATCAAGACAGTGGTTGGAGAGATCAAGTGCACTGGTGGAATAATTAATGATGCCACTATTGTCAGTAAAGTTCAAAGACTTTTACTGGTCTATACAATCAGGGTTGCCACTATTTAGGAGCTAAGGTCTATCGATAAAACCATCGTATCTTTAGACTCTATTATTGCAAAGTTGACTGCATATGAATTGAATGGCTATGATGGTAGTGTTTAGAAGACCAAGTCATCCTTTAGAGCGTCTGCTTCCTCTGCAATGACCAAGAAAGTAAAAGAGGTCAATACCGATTATGAATCCAAGCCAAGTAGCGATATGGACGATGAGGAGATTCTAATGGAGTTTGAAGCTCTTCTTTCCAAGAGACTTCCAAAAGGCACCGGAAAATACAAAGGTAAGCTTCCTCTGAAGTGTTTTTCCTGCAATAAGATAGGACATATAGTTGTTAACTTTCCTAATAATGACAATAAGGATAAACCAGAGAGGTTTAGGAATTATAAAGGGGTAGGTAGGAGAAATTGTCTTGTTGCAGTGGATGAAGGTGTTATCGATGAGGAATCTGAGGATGAAGAGAATGAGGACATAGTGTTTGTGGCTGTCAAGGAAGAGTTGTCTAACCAGAAAGCCTTTGTCTCGCATATTGACAACTCTAATGAGTGGATCATTGATAGAGGGTGTTCTCACCACATGACCGGTGACCGGAGAAAGTTTCTATCTCTTTAAGAATATGATGGTGGTGTTGTTCGGTTTGGCAACAATGTACCTTGCATGGTGAAAGGAAAAGGATCCATCTCACTAAATGGAAAGAGAAGTGCAGATGATGTCTACTAGGTGGAAGGCCTTAAGCATAATCTTTTGAGTGTTTCTCAACTGAACAACAAAGAACTCATACTAGAATTCAAAGGTGGAGTCTGTAGAATAATTGGAAAGAGTGGTGAACTTACTGCCACTAGTAAGCAAACCAAAGGAAACCTGTTTCAGCTGAATGCCAAGATTAGTCAATGCCTGATGGAAAAATTTGATGACAGTTGGATATGGCATAGGAGACTTTGTCATATAAATTTTGACAATATTGTAAAGGCTAGTAAGATCAAGGCAGTAAAAGGATTGCCTTTGCTAAACAAACCAGAGAAGCCTTGTGCAGAGAATGCCAACTTTGGAAGATGCCTTCCTCAACATTCAAAGGTAAGTTTTTTTCTGCAGAGAGCTTACTTCATCTAGTGCACACTGATCTGTGTGGTCCGATGAAAACTAGAAGCATTCAAGGAGATTGATACTTCATGATTCTTATCGATGATTGCTCAAAAATGATGTGGGTCACATTCTTGAAAGATAAATCTGAGGCATTTGGAAAGTTCAAAGCCTTTAGGGCATTAGCAGAGAAGGAGAGCGGTAAAAGGATAAAATGCCTAAGGATCGATGAGGGAGGTGAATTCACTTCTGATGAATTCAATAAGTATTGTGAGGAGAATGAGATTAAGAGGCAATTGTCTACCCCAAGGACACCACAACAAAATGACAGAGCAGAAAGAAACAACGGGACTGTGGTTGAAGCGGCCAGAACTATGTTGATCCAAGGAAATGTTGCTCACACATTTTGGAGAGAAATAGTGAGCATTGTAGTCTATACCATGAACTAGGTACTCATTAAGAAAGGTAAAGACAAACCCCCTATGAGTACTAGAATGGGAGAACTCCCAATGTGAGTTATTTCAAAGTGTTTGGGAGTAAATGCTATATCAGGAGAGGTGAGCACCTGAGTAAGTTTGATGCTAAGAGTGATGAAGGAATATTTTATGGATACTCCACTAAAATCAAAGCTCTCAAGTGCTACAACAATGAGACTCAGAAGATTGTTGAGAGTATCAATGTCAGGGTTGATGAATCCCTTGAGAAGCCTGAGGAAAATGACAACAGGCAAATGGAAGATGGACTAGGTTTAGCCTTCTGGGAACCGATTCAGAAAGAAACAAGTGACAAACACTACAAAGACCTCAGTTTTTTTGTACCGGTAGAAGCTTCAGTGGGTGAAGAAGAAGATGAAGCGAAAAAAGAAGAAGAAAAGTAAGCTGAACTAGCTACGGTCATTCCTAGGTATGTAAGACTGCATCATGATCCAAAGCAGATCATAGGAGACAAATATGTAGGAATACTTACAAGGAGAAAGGTGAAAGAAAATTATTGCATGATTTCAAAATTTGAGCCTAAGACCGCTAGAGAGGAACCTACTAATGAAGACTAGATAAAGGCAATGGAAGAGGAGTTGGACCAGATAGAGAAGAATGCAACATGGTCTTTGTTACCCAAACCAGAACACAAGAATGTCATAGCTACCAAATGGGTCTTCAGGAATAAGTTGAATGAAGAAGGCACAATGGTAAGGAACAAGGCAAGACTTGTATGTAATGGATATGTTTAGGAAGAAGGAGAAGAATATGGAGAAACCTTTGCCCCAGTGGCTAGATTGGAAAGTGTCTAAATGCTACTTGCATTTTCAGCATTCAAGGGATTTAAGGTATACCAGATGGATGTGAAGTCTACCTTCTTGAATGGAATCCTAGATGAAGAAGTGTATATTGAGCAACCAGATGGGTTTTCCTTGTCAGAAGATAGTGACATGGTGTACAGATTACACAAGGCCCTGTATGGATTGAAACAGGTACCAAGGGCATGGGATGAACGATTACACTCTCATCTTGTGAAGATAGGATTTTAGAGAACAAGTGAAGATAACAACATCTACCTGAAATCTGAAGGTGGTTAATTTTGATATGTGAAGTATTTGTAGATGATATTATCTTCATTGGAGATGATGATATGAGTCATGCATTTGCAGATGAGATGAAAAAGGAGTTTGAGATGTCTCTGATTGGAGAGATAAAGGTTTTCATTGGTCTACAAATTCAACAGATGAAAGAGGGTATCTTCATTACCTAATCCAAGTATATCAAAGAGGTAAGACCTTTGGCATGGAGGAGAGAAAAGTGGTTGGAATGCTGATGGTGACCGACTACAAACTAATAGAGGAGGATGATACAGCATTGGTGGATGAGAAGGAGTACCAGTCAATGATTGATAAGTTGCACTATGTGGTGCACATCAAACCGGATATTGCTCATGCAGTGGACATAGTGGCCCTTTTTTCAGAAGAGTCCAAGAGAATCCCACTTCATTATGGTAAAGAGGATTCTTAGATACCTAAAAGGAATAGTTGATTATGGATTGTGGTATTCATACAATGGTGACTTTGATCTCAAAGTTTTTACCGATGCAGATTGGGCAGGTAATGTGGACGACCGAAAGAGCACAACCAGTGGAGCATTCTTCCTTGGTGGAAGACTAGTCTCGTGGACAAGCAAGAAGAAGAGCTATATTTCCCAGTCTACAGTTGAAGCGGAGTATGTGGCAGCATTTATGAACTACACTCAAGCAATCTAGATGAAGCACATACTGAATGGCTTCAAAGTGATTATATTTGAACCGGTTATATTTTGTGATAATACCAGTGCAATAAACATTTTCAAAAATTCAGTATTGCATGATAGGACCAAGCATATTGAGCTTAAGTATCATTTCTTGAGAGAAAAGGTTTAGAATAAAGAGGTTGTGTTAGAGCATGTTTCTAGTAAGGAGCAGCTAGTAGACCTATTCACTAAGCCCTTACCGAAGACTATATTTACATTTTTGAGAGGTGCATTAGGGGTTTTGCCCCTTCATGAAGTAAATTAAAGATGTGTGCCCCACATCAATCAAGTACTACTATGTTAAAGATTATAGGATTTATGTGTTGAAGGATGCTACTCAATAGGGGGAGCAACATAGTGGAGCCCAGAAGCTTGTGCCTCCACTTTGGCATTGTTGTCAAAGGGGGAGAAGATATATGTTTGAGGGTCAATATGAAAAGGGGAGATGAAATAAGTGCTGTGAGAAGTGATTGAGGAAAGTGCACACTAACCAATCCAAGTGGTGGTGGTGATAATTTAAGGTTAACCGGTATATGTTATTGAGAATGGTGCAGATACTGAGCAATGATACACTAAGTATTTCCATCAATGCCAAATGGGGAGATTGTTGGCATATGATGAAGCAATGATAATGCATGTTGTCATTGATGTCAATAAGTGCTCAACCAGGTGAGTATGAAGATCAGAAGCAGTTATGGTCAACTGGGATTAAGTGGACTGGTGTTGGGGTTCACTAAGTGTGACTACCAGTCGGTAGTCTCAGTTCAGCTCTAGGGTTACCAATTTGGCTTGTGCAGTGCAACCGATGATGTTTTGTGAATAGTTAATTAAGGAATAAGGATAAGGATCAAGATACCACATCAGCTATGTGCATGTGAAGGATTACTTTGTGGTTCTTGCAAGTGAAGATTGAATGCATTAAATGCCTACCTCGGGAATGAGCATTTCTTTAGTGGTGTGTGAAGAATGCATGATGGGTTATTGATTTTCAGATGCAGTGAATATTGGATGATGTAGAATGTCTTGAGATCTATTTTATATTGTTTCATCCTATTTAATGTGTTTGGATGGTAAGGATCGGACCGCTTGGAAGTGTAAACATGAAATATTTAGGTTTTAGGGTTTATGCTACCGACCTAGTTGTTGTCTATAAGGTCAATGAGTTTTGCTATTGTAGTGGTTGGAAAAAGTTGTATTTGTGTCCACGTGTTAGATATTTGATACTTGCTGAACCAGAGTGAGGAATCTATAGAGTGTGATTGCAGAAGAGAGCAACTGAAAAGGATCTACCTTAGCTAGAAGTGGTGTTATCAGATCAGTGTTTTACCTGTTGTCTTCTAACCATTTCAACAGAAGGTAAATTCCTTGATCGAGTAGCTTTAACAGGCTTTGTTGTAAATCCTCTAACCAGGTGGCTCAAGGTTATTGAGTTATTTAAATCCTCTAGCAAGGTAACTCCTAATAGGGTTTCAACCTTTAATAGGGTATATAGTCATCCCTTAATTGAGTGATCCCTAACAACATCAGTTACTAATAGGACCTTTATTGTAAAGTCTTTAACCAGACTAGGCTCCTAACAAAACAGACTTCAAAAGAGTTCACAAATAGCTTGTGGGTATTCATTCCCACCATGGTTTTTCCCATTTGGGTTTCCACGTGAAAAATCTCTATGTTAAGGGTTGTGATTTTTTCATGTGATGATTATGTGGTTTTGATTAAGCTAGATATGCATGCATTGTTAAATGGTTGTGGTATTATGGGTACAACTCATGCATGATTATATCAATGAAGTAATTATCAAGGTTTGAGATCTATTGAATTATGTTTGAAGTATTTTTGTTTAACCGGTATAGCTATGGTTAAGTTCGGTGGTGAAGACAACTGGTCAGCTGTGTTTTGATATGACAAAGTGTTGAAGCAGTTCTTTTTTGTTGTACTGATTCACCCCCCCCTCTCAGTATCGGTTAGGACCTTAGTATTTCATCATTATTCATTAGATTTATCACTGTATTTCAAATCTATCAGTTTGATCACTAAGTTGGTGCTTAGTGAAGGGGTGGTATCTCCTTTGGATAGGTGTCCATAAATTGGTAAGGGTTGGTGATCCTCTGAGTTGGTGCTCCTTCGGTTGGTGCCCTAAAATTGTATCAGATAGTTTTCATTGAGGTTGGATTGGAGATGAAGATCTGCAATAGTTATTCTCATTGAGGTTTTTCCCACATTGGGTTTTCCTCATATATGTGTTATATAAAGGATTATTATATGTGCGTATTCTTCCTACACACTTGGTTTGTATTGTTTGGTTAAAAAGTCTACTCATTGTCTATTTTATATGCTACCAGTATATCCCCGAGGCATGAAAGTCTTTAGATCATTCATTCACCCCCCTCTCAGTGATCCATAGTGTCCAACAAACCTCTTGTTGGAGCTACAATTAATCATCCTCAATGGCAATGAATCACTCAACTTGTTGGAGCAACATATCAAAACCCTAGTGGACAAGCACAAAACCACTTGTCGGACCCCAAATGGATTCACACATATCACTAATAAATGTCAGAGTGCCCCAAAACCATCAAACATAGTAAAACAAGCCTTTGGAATAAAGACCAAGCAGATAAATCAATTGAGGGACTCAAAAGCTAACCCAAAAATATGTTGACACTACTTTGGCACTATTGTAGCCCATAGTAGCGCTATTTTTCTCTATTTTATCACTATTATAATAAGGAACTAACTCATGAAAAATGGGATACAAAGATACTTAAATTTGCCCAGATTCAAGCATGAGCCTTAAAATGGCATAATATGACAAATAAGTCACTAAAAGCTAATAAGAGACCAAAACAAACCCTTTTTAAGGCCAACAATAAAATGCATCCAAGAATTCCAACATATACCAACAATAACTTACACATAAAAGATTATAGACATAGCCACTCCATATCTAATAAAAAACAAATGCACACAAGACAAGGCGTGCAACAAAAAATAAACCTCACAAAACCAACCATTACCACAATGCATCAACATATCAACATACACAAATGCCCTTTTCTAGTAATACAACACACAGATTCATAAAATCATATATAAATCTTTTTCCCAATTACTGATAATAGAATAATCATTCATTCCCAAATCTCCCCAAACAATCTTTTAGCAGTCACGAAGAAAACAACTCTTTTCAAAAATTAAAATGCAAGAATGGAAAAAGATCTCCAACCTGGAAGTAGAGTGATGGTAATGCATTCGTAGGAGCAAAAATCCAAACCAACAAGATTTCTAAAATTCAACCCAACCAAGCAATTCTAAAATCCAAAAGTCACAGAAAGATATCAAGAAGCACCCCACAAAAATGCTCACAAAGCAAATGAATAGAATCTCATTCAAAACTATAGAAGAATATCTGCCAATCAAAATATTCCAATAAAATATATTCTATACCAACCCCTCCACCAAAAATCAAGGTAAGAATATTAAATAATATTATTGACTTCCCCTAAAATCTCAACCAATAAAATAATAGGGTAGGTACAAACATAATATTTAATTACTCAGATCTGGCTTAAAAGCTTTTTGGGATGGGTTGGGCATGGGTTGGAAGTTTGAAATCTCCTTTTTTGATGTAATTGTATATGCTATATCCACCCAATGGTGGTATTGTTATGAGAAAGACTGAATTTTTTCTTTGTCTGGTTCTTTCCTATCAGTGGTCTTTGAACCAGGTTTGTAAAAATTTATAATTAATAAAATTAGTGGTTCTCCACTTTTATTGAAAAAATAAATAAATTAATTACTCAATTAGTAACATGAGAATGTAATAATAATAATAATAATATAATAAACAATAATAACAAATTAAAGCCCAATAAAATAAATCAAAGGCAATATAAATTAATTCTCCAATTAAATATAAAACCACAAGTACAATAAATAATATTATCTTTACAATCACAACTCCCAAGAGGGCCAATCATAACAAGGGGTAGGTACATTAATAATAGCAAATAATTAAATCAACAATGCATATAAATAAATAAATAATCAAAACAATAAATAATCCAACAATAAATAAATAAATAATCCAATAAATCAAAAGCTCAAATAATAAATCAAAACCAATATAAATAAATAATAACTAACCAATAAATAGATGAGCCAAAAATAAATAAATAGATAAACAATAAACAAATAATTAAATGTACAGATACATATAAATGCTCTAGCCAATATAAGTTAAACTCAATACTATAAAATATCTCCCGCATACATATAAAATAATCAAATAAATAATAAATAAATAAATGGATGTACTGATAAGCATAAATACTCAACTAATATAATTTCACCAATTAATTATTAATTAATTATAAACAGCTAGAAAACCAATATGTATAAATATATTGTATTCGTACTAACCATTATTTAATGATTTACGCCAATGGTTATATGTAGTAATTGATTAATTAATTTCCACAATTCCAAATAACCAATAAAATATAAATACATAAAATAAATATTAATGAGTAATAATTTTCCAATAATAATAACAATCACACATTAATATTAAATATTAATGTCATCCATTGATTTAATTTAATATTTATAAACTATAGAAATCGATTAATTATTAATTAATAAATAATCACAAACTCACAAGGCAACTTGACATAAGGTTGAACAACATACCACATGATGCAAACCAACGACTCAAGCCAAGACACTAATTGACAAGGGTATCAACATAAGCCTATAGTATGAGAGGCAAACACATGCCATCTCCAACAACTTGCCATTGAGATAAAGACACACTCAAACCTATGAGACTAGGTGGAGTCGATGTCTGGTACCTCCAATCTCATGTCCACCACTAAACACAATATAACATGTATACAATACATATACATCATAAATGATCAAGCAAGTGATAGAGAATTGCAACATCATATTGTGCTCGCAATGAGTGGTATGACATTGTCTCTAATCACAAAGATACTAGTAGACAATCACAAACATCGTAGCATCAACGCAGCCATCATAATCATAGAGTAGGGTTAGCATAATCATAATGTCATCAAAATCCCATAGCCAATATGATCCATCATGAATAATGATCAAATGTAGATCCATCATCCTATCCAATACAATCATGAAATAGGGTTATTACATAACATGATACCATCAAATCACCATAAAGTGGACTAAGCTAGATCAATATATTCCTTTGATGTACAAAAAGACAAGATAAATCAGAGAGGGGCACTACATCCTTCCCCCCTTAGGCTAGATTTTCTCCTAGAATTCGTCAAGGGTTAAGTTGAAAGCATACACACATCAACCCAAAACTTCTTAATTCAAACATTTCCTAGCCCAAAGTAAGATAATGACAATAAGATTTTCCATACTATGCTTCAATTATTCAAGTTAATGCAATACATAAGAGATAAAACAGGTCACAAAACTCTTACTATTTACAATAAGCATGCTAAATCCTTTAAATATCTTCAAGAGAACTTTATTTAACCACATTTTGCAAGACTAAAATTGTAATTCATATCTTCAAGTTAGCATCTATATCACAATAACTCACACCATTCAAGCACGACAATACTCCTTTAATGTCTAGTTACACGCAATTAAGAAGATAAATATGCATTTTACACAATATTTTACTCATAGGAACATCCTTATATTATTTAAGAAGTCACATGTCATTCACCTATATAAGGAAAATTTGAATAAACTTCCTTCCAGACCAAATAGAATCAATAGATTCTCACAATTACTAGAAATCTAGATCCTATAGTTTCATGGAAAACATGATTTACAGTATTCAAACTACTTAGTCTCTACCACACTTCTGCTATGCTACTTTGATATAGACATTCACGCATCTTTCATCCAATCAAGTTATTCAAGGCACTCTAATCCATTAATTATGCATGATATATATACACATAAGCACTCATTGAAGGTATGAAATCAACAATTGTTTCACATTAAACTATTTCATATATTACAAACTTCTCAAATCCAAATATATTTCTATCTAAAATTCCATAAAATCCTAAAATTTACTGGTACATTTCATCTTATTAACATATTTCATTTATTCAACTAATATTGACATTATCTAATTGTTCCTTAAGTCTAGTGCACTTCTTTCTGGTGTCCTCCTTTGCACACAATATGAGAGGTTCAAAATGAACATGATAGAATCAACACTTGACTCACGATGAGGGCCCATAATACTTCAACATTCAGAATGACCACTATGGACAACAATAGAAAGAAAGTCAAAGGAAAGATCATTAAATCCAAGATAAAATCATGAAAAGAAACAAAATTTTCCAGCAAAATCAATCAAGAAATGAAGTGTGACAAGTGCCACCACAATAACAAAATAAATGAAAGAAGAAATTAGTGGTTAGTCCTAAAGTAAAGAAATCCAAAAATCAAATTAACTCAAATGATACTTCACACAATTCACAAAATAACTCAAAACAAAATAACCAACTTATCCAACTCTACATCACGAGGTGACCAATGGGTAAGTGCACAAAGATGGTGGTCAAAAAGGGGGATATAAGTGGACACTTTTTTTCTAAAATCGGGTGAACCTGAACTTGGAGGCAAAATTTGAAAGTCATACACTCAAGATATGAAGATAATCAAAGAACAAATATTGTACTACTCTGAATCTAGTTTCTAAACTATTAAAGATTTTTAAAATTGGATAAGATTAAGGGGGTCAAATCCTTCATACATGAAAAATAGACCCTGATTTTTTCAGAAAAACATAACATAGTGTCTGATGTGTGGATCAGAAACATCATAGTTAGATTTAGTATTTTGACAAATCCTTTGGCAAAAATATAGTTAAGAGTGAGCACTAGAAGACGTTTATTTTTTGTAATTTTTTCTTGAGTATTTTTTTTAATGATTTTTCCAATCGAGCACAACTAAAAATTAGGTACCTGTTTGTGAGCGAAGCATAAGTTGCACTAAACAAATAAAAAATATTTTTTTTTTTAAATTATAAAGAATCAAGTGCACTACAATACTATATAAAGTTTTTTAAATTTGGATAATTATATCAAAAGTTATTAAAAAAATGGTGCACCTATGTCTATGAGAACTATGGAGACACTGGTAAAAGAAATTCAATAATAATATGTTATTGTTGTTCAAATTGAAAAAAAAAATAATGGTTAGAAAGCTCAGAAGATGGGTGAAAATATGGTGGCAATTTTAGAAATACCCACTTGATGAAGTGTAAACCTGATGATGACAAAGTCGATAAACCAAGGTGATAAAATAAAACACATCAAAAATGAGAGAAATGGAGGGAAATCAAACTTCCAAACCGTAGCTTTGTCATCTAGGCCTATTTCCAAGCCTAAACAATCAAAAGCGCATACGAGGTACTTATGGTTTAAGAAGCACGTACGAGGTCTTTTTACTATAAATAGTGCGTACGTGCTAGTGTATTATATGATATTGTATATATCATATGTGTATATACATATAATATATGTAATATATAATATGTGTATATAATAATATACACATATATTAAGTATATATATACACATATAAGTGTATTGTCTCCCCCTCTCAAATGCATACAAGGTCTCTCTCTCTCTCTCTCTCTCTCTCTCTCTCTCTCTCTCTCTCTCTCTCTCTCTATCCCCCTCTCCCTCTCTCCCCTTATCCCTTCCTCCATACCCCATCCTTCTCTCTCTCCCTCCCTCTCTCCCCTTCTCCCTTCCTCCTTACCCCATCCCTCCCTCTCTCCCCTTATCCCTTCCTCCATACCCCATCCCTCTCTCTCTCACTCTCTCCCCTTCTCCCTTCTCCCTTCCTCCATACCCCATCCCTCTTTCTCTTCTTCTCTCCCTCCCTCCCTCCATACCCCACTAAAACTATGTCTGCACTTCTATATAAGTAAGTGAATTTATTTCTTGTCTACAACTTCCTCTTTGATTTTTATCGTGTATGCTCTCCTAAGAAAATTGACTGATGGATTTGTGTGTGTATATTGAAGAGGAGGAATAGGGTTTGAAATTGAACCATGGGTGCATTACCGTGACAAACAAGGAAACCTGTAGCAATATTCTTCTCAAATGTGTTTTTAATGAGCAGAGAAGATGTGGAAAATAGTGTCAACAAAGCAACATGATGAGTCAGAGTACCTGCAATATGTTTTTCAAAAGGAAACAACCGGTAGGAAGAGAAAGAGGGAGAGTAACACAGATGATGTCCTGGAGAATGATAGTGGTGGGTATGCGAGAGTTCCCATGTTGTTACACAATGCCTGTCACCTAAAGAAATTAAAGTTTGTTGTATGCATGGCAGTGGTAGTATATGATGATCATCACTTGCCAAACAGCTTGGAATGGTACATACCCATGAAAGAAATCAAGTGTGTAATTCCTATAGTCACAATTGAGATCATTCCTATAACCATGAAAATTTAATAGAATCATATGTTTTAGAACTTAGGAAGTACACTTAGGGTTAGGTCAAGCTCTTACACTTTCTTTTTATCAAAGCCTCGTAGTTTGTTTGCTTGGAGTCTCTCTTATGCTGACAATGGTCTAACTTAGCTATATCAAAACTAAACTACTAATGTTCTATTGTATGATGTTCTATTCATAACTTTAAATTTAACATATCATTTTATTATCTTACCATATGACCCCTTAGGTGTCATTAGAGGTCGTATTGTTTCCTAAGAGGTCATATGGTGTCCTGTGACCCCTTAGGACACCATATGACCCCTTAAGACACCATACGACCCATAACAACACCATATGGTGTCCTAAGGGGTCATACGATGCCATATGACCCCTCCAGACACTATATGATGTTCTAAAGGGTCATATGGTGTCCAATGACCCCTTAGGACACTATTTGTTGTCGTTATAGATCCTATGGTGTGCTAAGGGATAATATAGTGTCATATTACCCTTTAAGACACCCTATGACCCCTTAGATGTTGTTAGGGGTCTTATTGTATTCTAAGGGTCATATTGTGTCCTAGATTTGATCTCTCTTCCTCTCCCTCCCCCTCCTTCTTCTCTCTCTCTCTCTCTCTCTCTCTCTCTCTCTCTCTCTCTCTCCCCCCATACCCCATCCCTCTTTCTCTTCTTCTGTAATTCCTATTAGCCCACTATATGAGCCCTTAGGTGTCATTAGAGGTCATATTGTTTCCTAAGAGGTCATATGGTTTCCTGTGACCCCTTAGGACACCATATGACCCCTTAAGACACCATACAACACATAACAACACCATATAGTGTCCTAAGGGGTCATATGGTGGTTTATTCCCCCTTAGGACACTATTTCGTGTTGTTATAGGTCCTATGGTGTGATATTTGGTGTCGTTATAGGTCCCTCCCTCTCCCCTCTTCTCTCCCTCCCTCCCTCCTCTTCTCTCTTTGTCTCCCTCCCTCTACCTCTCTCCATCTCTCTACCTTCCCTCATCTCTCTCTCTCTCTCCATCTCTTTACCTTCCCTCCTCTCTCTCTCTCTCTCCATACCCCATCCCTCATTCTCTTCTTCTCTCCCTTCCTCTTTCTCTTCTTCTGTAATTCCTATTAGCCCACCATATGACCCCTTAGTTGTCATTAGAGGTCGTATTGTTTCCTAAGAGGTCATATGGTGTCCTGTGACCCCTTAGGACACCATATGACCCCTTAAGACACCATACAACACATAACAACACCATATGGTGTCCTAAGGGGTCATATGGTGTTTTATGCCCCCTTAGGACACTATTTGGTGTTGTTATAGGTCCTATGGTGTGATATTTGGTGTCATTATAGGTCCCTCTCTCTCCCCTCTTCTCTCCCTCCCTCCCTCCTCTTCTCTCCTTGTCTCCCTCCCTCTACCTCTCTCCATCTCTCTACCTTCCCTCATCTCTCTCTCTCTCTCTCTCTCTCTCTCTCTCTCTCTCTCTCCATCTCTCTACCTTCCCTCCTCTCTCTCTCTCTCTACCTTCCCTCCTCTCTCTCTCTCAATCTCTCTACCTTCTCTCTCTCTCTCTCTCTCTCTCTCTCTCCATCTCTCTACCTTCCCTCCTCTCTCTCTCTCTCTCTACCTTCCCACCTCTCTCTCTCTCAATCTCTCTACCTTCTCTCTCTCTCTCTCTCTCTCTCTCTCTCTCTCTCTCTCTCTCTCTCTCTCTCTCTCTCTCTCTCTCTCCTTCCCTCCTTCTCTCTCCCTTCCCCTACTCTCCCCTCTCCCTTCCCCTACTCTCCCCTCTCCCTCTCTCTTCCTCCATACCCCTTCTTCTCTCCCACCCTCCCCTCTCTTCTCTCCCTCTCTCTACCTTCCCTACCTCTCTCTACCTTCCCTCCCTCCTCTCTCCCTCTCTCCCTCTCTCTCCCTCTCCCTCCTTCCCTCTCTCTCTCTCTTCCTCTCCCTCCTCCCCTCCTTTCTCTCTCCCTCTCCCCCCTTCCCTCTCTCTCTTTCTTCCTCCCCCTCCCCCTCCCTCCCCCCTCTCCTCTCCCTCCCTCACCCCTACTCTCCATCTCCCTTCCTCCATACCCCTTTTTCTCTCCCAACCTCCCCCCTCTTCTCTCACTCTCTCCCTCCCTCTACCTCTCTCCCTCTCCCTCCTTCCCTCTCTCTCTCTTCCTCTCCCTCCTCCCTCCTTTCTCTCTCACTCTCCATCCTTCCCTCTCTCTCTCCTCCCCTCCCCATCCCTCCCCCCTTTCCTCTCCATCCATCCCTCCTCTCCTCTCCCTCCTTCCCTTCCGCCCCCCCTCTCTCTCTCTCTCTCTCTCTCTCTCTCTCTCTCTCTCTCTCTCTCTCTCTCTCTCTCTCTCTCTCTCTCTCTCTCTCCCTCCCCCCTCTCCTCTCCCTCCCTCCCTCTACTCTCCCTCTCCCTTCCTCCATACCCCTTATTCTCTCCCACACTCCCCCCTCTTCTCTCCCTCTTCCTCTCTCTACCTCTCTCCCTATCTCTACCTTCTCTGCCCCCTCTCTCCCTCTCTCTCCCTCTCCCTCCTTCCCTCTCTCTCTCTTCCTCTCCCTCCTCCCCTCCTTTCTCTCTCCATCTCCCTCCTTCCTTCTCTCTCTCTTCCTCCCCCTCCCCCTCCCTCTCCTCTCCCTCCCCCTTCCTTCTTCTCTCCCTCTCTACCTCCTTCCCTTTCACCCCCCTTCTCTATCCCTCCCCCTACTCTCCCCCCTCTCCCTCTCTCTCTCTCTCCCCCCTCTCCCTCTCTCTCTCTCTTCCTCCCCATCCCCGTCCATCCCCCTCTCCTCTCCATGCCTCCCCCCTACTCTCCCTCTCCCTTCCTCCATACCTCTTCTTCTCTCCCACCCTCCCCCCTCTTCCCTCCCTCTTTCCCTCCCTCTACCTCTCTCCCTCTCTCTACCTTCCCTCCCCCCTCTATCTCTCTCCCTCTCTCTCCCTCTCCCTAATTCCCTCTCTCTCTCTCTCCCTCCTCCTACCCCTCCCTCCCCCCTCTCCTCTCCCTCCCCCCCTCTTTCTTCTCTCCCTCTTTCCCTCCTTCCCTTTTTCCCCCCCTCCTCTCTCCCTACCCTCTACCCTCCCCCCTCTCCCTCTCTCTCTCTCTCCCTCCCTCCCTTTTCATTCACATTTTTTCTACTACCAATAGCACATATTAGTTCACTACCCTTTCATAACTTTTTTAAGGTGTAGGAGCATGTACATGGTACTTATTACTTGTAAGTGCATATGGGGTACTGAGCCCATTATTTGCTACCCTGCGATAACATTTTTTAGGCTTAGGAGCACGTATGCAGTACTTATTAGTAAAGAATGGAAAAAAAATACAGTTGGGCTTGCCAACATTTTATGGACTAACAACACATTTGCAATTATTAATGTAGCATGTGCACGTTACATAGACATAGTTTTAGTTACCCAAGAGCCTCAACGGCCTCAAAAGAAGTTTTTGAGGTCGTTGAAGGCCCCACTGGAACTATGTCTACACTTCTATCACTATATTATACATAGAACTAAGTGAATTTTTTGTTTTTACATGATTTCAAATAATTGAATTGTTGTTTTTATTAGTTTTGTCAATAGTATTGTGATTGTTTAATAGTTTGATTCCAAAAAATAGTGATAAGATTCATATTTATGGTTATTTGTTTGTTTATAAACTTTTGTTTACATATATATGTAATATGATTCTATTTAGGACAACCGATATCAACATGGGAAAGAACAAGTGAGGAATGATGGAACACTAAGAGGTTGAAAAGGAAAGACAAAGGCAATGTATGAAGAAATTACGTAACATAAGAACAATGGGAGAAGAAGGTATGTCATCCTCAATATCTCAATTCAATTTACCAAATGAACATAATGTACGTAATGCAATTCAAGAAGATACATTTGATTTACCGTATGAACCTAATGCAATTGAGGAAGATACCGCATTGAATAATCAATTAAATGATAAACATACACCTTCTCTATTTGATGAATTGAATGTACATAATGCACCGATGTTAACACCTCCTAAAATCATTTGTAGGAAACCAAAGTATCTAATTCACATTGATGAGAATATATTGAAGCCAATGCCCAATAAAATGAATGAAAAAACTTGCAGGAGAATGGTTAACAAAATATGGCAAAACTATTTTGAAAACTTAAATCAAACTGCAAGATGTCAATTAATTGTTCAAATGATTAAAAGATTGAATTTTAGAGAGACAATGAAAATTCTAGGCCTAAGATCATCTAAAAGTAATAGTGAAAGAACTATTGTGAGAAATCTATTTGATGCATATCAAGCTATTGGTTCAAAATCACGTACTAAAGATTCTAATGCTACTCGACATGAAATTACATCAACCATAATGAGCAAGAAAATAAAAAAAAGATCGTTTGATAAGGAAAACAAGTAAGTCATTAAATGTTAGTAGAACAATAGTAAGTAAAGAATTAAAGAGGTGAGAAAAAATAGAGGAACCTAACAATAATTCTCTTTGGGCATTCTCGGATAGACTACCACACAAAGACAAGGTTGATGTTGATGCACTAAGAACATTAATTGAAATTTTTTGGCATGACAACACAATAGTTTTGCCCAACCAAAGAGATGTTGTTAAAAGGCGAATTGGGTCTAAAAATTGTGAGCCACATGCCAAAAACTATTTGGATATGACTCAAACTAAATTTTATGAAGGATTTCTTCAAAAGTTTCCTCAAATAAGAATTTCTCAAAGATTTTTTGAAATGACAAAAAAAATTTATATTAAGATTAATCATGTACACACCACGTATTGTTGTAGGATGCATATTGAATTTTCCATGTACTATGATATTTTTCGTCATATTTGTTCTACTTTGCACAGTAACGATGTTTTGCGAGAATGCAATACACAAGCATCTCCTAAGTCGGTAAGAGAATTTATTTCAAGTGTGCTATGTAATAGACATGATGGTTGCATTTATTATAAGATTCCTTGTTTGGAAGGTTCTTGTGCTATATGGGGTGGTTTACAATATTTACCAAGATGTGTACATTTGGAGAGCACACATGAAATTGGTACAAAACTAGTTTCTTTGGAAAATACAAGACAATCACATATGGAGTTAAAGATGGAAAAGATTTGAAGAGATGTGAGCTAGTGAAAAATGATATATGTGTAGCTGAATTTATGAAAATGTTTCAAGAGAAACTAGTTTATGAGTACATAATACATACACATAGAGCTCGATGGTTAGATGAGAAATTCAAGTTATGTAAGGACACATTTCCTCTTGGCACCATTGTCTCTATCATTGATTTCGCTGAAAATTATACACTACAACCTCAAAATGAAGTGAAATCTATGTATTATCACTCTACACAAGTTTCTATTTTTGTACATATAGCATTCATGCATGCAGATGATAGCGCAGAGGAGGATAGAAAGGTTGTAAGAGAGTATCACTTTTACATAAGTTATGATCGTACTCATTCATTGGAGTTTGTACAAGGATGCTTTAAATTTTTCTATGATAGTCTAAGGGAAAGGAACATATGATAGAACCAACACTTAATATGGTCAGATAATTGCACCGCACAATTCAAGAATGAAAGGATGTTTTATTGGTTGACAAGGATGCATATAACAAGTGGTGTACAACATTTTTGGAATTTTACTTAGGTTGGACATGGTAAGGGAGAGCACGATGGTGCATGAGCATGTGTGAAAAGAGCCCTAACTAGAGAAGAATTGAATTACGAAGGTGGTGCTGAGTTGATAGATGCTTAGACATTGTGCAATGGTGTAAGTCTATGATTCATCAAGGTAATCCAGGTACGTCAATGGTTCATAGATATTTTTGGTTGATCACTATATCTAACATTGAAAACTATCTAGATTGTTCTACAATTGTAGGATCGAGTGACATGCACTCATTTATGAGTTCAAATTCAAGTTCACTGGTAATTTATACGAGACAGATGGTATGTTTTTGCTCTTCATGCATGTATTGTTTGTGGGAAGAATGTGAATCACAAGAGTGGGTTGACAAATGGTCTTGTAGACCGTTGGTTCCCATTGATTCATATCAAATTCCCAAAGCACTACAATTGAGCCAGATGGAGACATCAGTGGATTTTGATCATGTATCCGACCTAGTATATTCAAGTGATTTTTTGAGTTAATTTTTTTGTAAGTATTCTTTTTGGTTCATTTTGTTGTACATCATACTTTATTTTTGGAATTAATTAACACTTTATAAAATGTAGGTCATGTGTATGCAGTTGTTGCAGAAGAGAACAATGAAGAAGGAACAGATTACTATTTGTGTCATTGTGTTGAGCCAAAAAGAAAATTGACAACCACAATCATTTACAGAGAGGGTATTGATTACTCAATAGAGTTTGTTGTCGTGACAGGAACATGGCTTCGAAGATACCCTATCAAGAATTCTGATGTTTGGTTGTTCAAGGACTTTGAAACACACATACATATTCTTCATTCCTCTAGCCTTGTTGTTGCAACAAATATTCATTTGATTAAGTATCATGGTAGACCTCATAACAAGATTTTATGGAAAGTTCATGAATCTGACCATGAGGCAATACTTGAAACAATACGGGTTAGAGCCAATCCTTTGGGCTAACTTGATTGATTCTATGGTTCAGAGTAGAACGATTTTGAGAATTTTGTATAAATCATCGACGAATTGTTCTATATTCATTTTTTGTATATATAAATGCCCATGAGGTGATTTTTACATGTTTAGGGGCATAATTTTGTATATGTAAATGGCAATGAGCTGATTTTTACATCTATACATGCCAAATTTTGTATAAAAGCCCATGAGATGATTTGTATATTAAAATGGCGATGAGCTGAATCGCACATATTGTAATGCCAAATTTTGTATAAATCCCCTTGAAATAATTTGTAAGACATTTTTTTGTATAATCAAATAGCCAAGAGCTGATTTGACCATATTTAGAGGCAAATTTTTGAATAATATCTGACAATGTTTTGTGACTATTCTGTGTGTCAATGTTTTGTGACTATGTTTTGAGTATATGTGATGTGTCCTGGGTCAATCATGAGCATTATTGATTCTTGTATAATAATGGAGAATTATTTGAGTCATTATCGGGTCATAGGGGTCATAGATTGAGACTAGATATAATTTGAGCAAAAATTGTCATTGTTGTCAAAACAATTTCAAAAACGTTGTCAAGCAACTTCAACATTGCATCAGTAGGGTATGACTCTTGATGTTCCGATGCTTTTGGGTGCATGACAGGGGCATTCCTAGTGTAAACATGCCCACCTGAACGCCCTCGCAACGTCGGTTTGTGCACACGATGAACTGAATAAATTCTAGCCAATCTTGCAACTTTGCATTGCATGCAACTGATGGTTTTTGCAGCAGGCAAAAAAATGCTACCAATTGAAAATTGCTTCGAGTCATGAAAAACCAAGATGGAACATTGTAGAGGAGCCTCACATGACCCCACGAGTTCAAACAGATCAACCATATGTGTCCTAGATTGGAAGAAATAGTCCATCAATTTTTGACAATTTTTTGGACTCATGGCACTTGAGAGATGCCCCGATACGAGGTGGCTCTCGACGTTCTGGCACTTTGGGATGCACAAAAGAGGCATTCCTAGCATAAAATTTCCCACCTAGACACACTCGCGATGTCAGTTTGTGCACATGACGAACCAAAGTAATTCTAGCCAATCTTGCAACTTTGCATTGCATGCAACTGACAGTTTTTGCAACATCTGAAAAAATGCTACCAACTGAAAATGGCTCTGGTTCATCAAAACCCAAGATAGGCCATTGTAGAGGAGCCTCACATGACCCCATGGGTTCAAATAGATCAACCATATGTGTCCTGGATTGGAAGAAATAGTCCGTCAAATTTTGATAATTTTTTGGACTCATGGCACTTGAGAGATCACCCCGGTACGGTATGACTCGATGTTTTGGTGCTTTGGGATGCAAAAAATGGGCATACCTACTGTAAACCTGCCCACCCAGATGTGCTCATGACATTAGTTTGTGCACATGACGAACCGAATCAATTCTAGCCAATCTTGCAGCTTTGCATTGCATGTAACTGACGGTTTTTGCAGCAGGCAAAAAAATGCTACCAATTGAAAATGGCTTGGATTTATCAAAAATTGAGATAGGCCATTGTAGAGGAGCCTCATGCAACCCCATGGGTTCAAACAGATCAACCATATGTGTCTCGGATTTGAAGAAATAGTCTATCAAATTTTGACATTTTTTTGGACTCAGGGCACTTGAGAGATCGCACCGGTATGGTATGACTCTAGACGTTCCAGCGCTTTCACATGCATGATAGGGGCATGCCTAGCGTAAAACAACCCACTTGGACAAGCTTGTGACATCAGTTTGTCTACACGATAAACCGAATCAATTTTAGCCAGTCTTGCAACTTTGCATTGCATGCAACTGACGGTTTTTGCAACATGCAAAAAATGCTACCAATTGAAAATGGCTTTGAGTCATCAAAAAATGAGATAGACTATTATAGAGGAGCCTCACATGACCCCATGAGTTCAAATAGATAAACCATATGTATCCTGTATTTGAAGAAATAGTCTATCAAATTTTGACAATTTTTTGGACTCAGGGCACTTGCGAGATCACACCGGTATGGTATGACTCTCAACATTCTGATTCTTTGTGATGCACAAAACATGCATGCCTAGCATAGACCTACCCACCTAGATGCACTCATGATGTCAGTTTGTGCACACGATGAACATAATCAATTCTAGCCAATCTTGCAACTTTGCATTACATGCAACTGATGGTTTTTGCAGTAGGCGAAAAAATGCTACCAGTTGAAAATGGCTCCGAGTCATAAAAAACCAAGATAAACCATTGTATATGAGCCTCATGTGACCCCACGGGTTCAAACGGATCAAACATATGTTTCCTGGATTTGAAGAAATATTCTGTCAAATTTTGACAATTTTTTGGACTCAGGGCACTTGAGAGATCGCACCGATATGGTATGACTCTCAAAGTTCTCACTCTTTGGGATGCATGACAGGGGCATGCCTAACATAAACCTACCCACCCGAACATGCTCGCAACATTGGTTTGTGCACATGATGAACATAATCAATTCTAGCCAATCTTGCAACTTTGGATTGCATCCAATTGATGGTTTTTGCAGCAAGCGAAAAAATGCTACCAATTGAAAATGGCTTTGAGTTGTCAGAAATCGAGATAGGCCATTATAAATGATCCTCACGGGATCCCAAGGGTTCAAATGGATCAACCATATATTTCTTGGATTTGAAGAAATAGTCCGTCAAATTTTGACAATTTTTTGGACTTAGGTTAGGTGAGAGATCGCACAGGTATGGTATGACTCTCGACGTTCCAACATTTTGGGATGCATGACCAGGGCATTCCTAGCATAAACCCACCTACCTAGACATGCTCATGATGTTGCTTTATGCACATGATGAAAACTTTTTGACTATTGTGAGCATGAGGGTGCTCTCGCACCAAACACATATTGTTGTTTATATTCATATTGTCAATTTTTGTTGTTTATATTCATATTGTTGATTACATATAAAAATATTCATTTAAATTTATAAAAGGGAAGCCATTAAATACAGCGAATACACAATAATGAATTGAATACAAGGAGTTTTGTAAGGTTAATTCAACATTTTAGAAATTTTATCAAATCATATTCCATGATTGTAATGTTTTATATCATATATTTTTATTGTTTATATTCATATTGTTGATTACATAGGCAAATGATCAATTAAATTTATAAAAGGACAACCACAAAATACAATGAATACAAAACAATGAACTCAGTACATATTTATTGGATCAAAAATTGACATGTATATATATATATAAAAGGCATGTATGCCATGTCAATACAAGTATTACAAAAATGTGGCAATGCCATGTCCAAATCGATATACAATAAAAATGTAGAATATATCTACATGTATTGGTCATTCTATGACCAAAACTAAAACTATATGGTCCTAAACTTGTGGTGGATCATCAAAATCAAGCCTCTTCGATGTAGTACATGGCTCTGTAGATGGCTATAAAATGACAATTCAAAAGCCAAGTTAGAATTCTTTTGTAGAAAATAGTTCACAATTAACAACATAACTATGCATTTAATTATAATTCCTTTGCAATTGAAATGTAGGTTACGTCATTGCCTGATCTAGGAGCTAATGTCTTTACTCTCCTCTCCATATCACTCTAAGGAGTTTTCTTGAAGACGTACTTAAATGGATCCACGTTATGGTCGTACCACCAAGGGGACTATTGCAGATTAAATGTAGAATTAATACAATCTACTAACATAAATATATCAAAAATAGTTAAAAGCTATAATATAGAGAACAATGACGTACATGTGCCTAAGATGCTTCTCCACTGGACTGAGGATGGCTCACCATCGATGGAGAAACTATCACTATTACCTATACAAAAAAATCTCAAAGATTAAATATAATTAATATAATGATAAGTATTGTAGATTAAAAACAATTAATTTTACATATCAAACAAAAGTGTACCGGATCCCTTGACGCTTCTCCAGTGCACAAAGGAGGGTTCACCATTGATGAAATAGGTATGGATATTTCTTGTATGAAAAAATTATAAGTTTATAATATATCATAAGTTCACATGTACGCGTGCATATAATCATGAAATCAAGAAAATAAAGTAGAGATAGATACCTTCGCCCTCTCTTGATCTACGGGCGAATCAGGTGCATTCAACAAATCCACATAGCTCAATGGCCGTTGTACATGTAAAATAGACAAAAAACACTAATCAATCTACAAACCCCAACGAATACTTGATTTCAACATTTTCAAACAATTGTACAACTAAAAATGTGTTCAATTACCTTCTTCTCACATTTTGGCATCTTCGAGGAATTCTTTTTCTTAGGACGAGCCCTAGATGTGCAGGGGGTACCCTAAAAAAACAAAATTAACATGAGATACTAGTACATATAATAAATTAAACATAATTTTAAAAATCTAAAATGAAATGACTTGCATATTCCATCAAAACAATACATAAAAAGGGTTATACAAAATATGATACCGTATAGCCTTGTAGGCCAAAATCGATCACTGAGAGTGTGATGTCATCAATCTGGGACATTTGGTCCCCTATCAACACCTACAAACCAAAAATTGGACCAAGCATTAAAGATAGTTAGTATATCTTGTACTGTTTTGAATTCAAAGTGTACTATTCTATTTTAACATGTTACAAAATTTATACCTCAGGCATTGAAGTTGCAGCTACAGTAACTAGGGGAGGAGTATGGGATAGTGCTATTGCATCCTCAAATGCATATTATTTGTCTCAATTTAAATTGATGTATAAATTAAAATTCATTTATATAATTATAAATTTAAAGTGACTGATAAATAAAATGCTATGAATTCAAATAAACACACCTATGTCTATCGCTCATGGGCAAACACCATGTCCATCAACTCATCTATCAGCATGAAATCCTCAGTTGTGCGGGCCTGACATCTACTCCTACAATTCATGCACATATGAGATAAGGATCCATGTGCACTGGTTGCATCATTTATCCCCGAGTATATCCTTGAGCAAGTGACACACATATGTTGGATGGGCTCTCTGTCACCACCTAGAGCACCTAATGGCTCATCATCCAATACAATAGGGTGTGCTAATGATGTCCCATGTTGGATGATGGCACCAGTCAACATTGTGGATGCCTGAAGAGTCTGTAGCTCCATCGACTCTTTTAGCTCTACTGGGACAACCTGATGCACCTTTGGTTTGGGTGCTAGGGGGCGGCGACTCTCCATGGGTATTCACTTACGAGCTCCAAGTCTATCTTGGGAAGAGCCACCACCTCTACCATGGAACTCTCTCATGTCAAAATAGTTTGGGCGCACATTAAGCACAAACTCACAATATACTTTTCTCAAAAATTTATAATGGCACCTCATAATTATTACAAGGTGGATCATCAAAGACCATCCACCACCTCTGCCAAACAATATTCTTCATCTGCACATTGGTACACCAATGTATGGGAAACCTCTTTGCATTAAGAGGTAATGACTAACCAGTTTTGGGATCAATGAAAAGGACACATATTTGTTGTTTACTAATATTTTTCTTTTTTACTCCCTCGTATGATAGCCCATCAGCATAGAATTAATAACACCTATCCCTAAAGCTTCCTCATTTGGTAATTTATGTGGAAACAATCATGGCACCACTAGCTAATTTTTCTAGGATAGTGGCGAGGGATTGATGATGCTCAAGTTCGGATGTTTTCAATTTAACAATCAGTCTATTGATTTTAGACGTATTTTTTCCTAACTAATTAATTAATTGCTCTTGTGTTTTGGGTGTGTGGTCAAAAGGAGGAATTGGGGGTGTATCTTGTGGGTTTTCAGGAGGTGCATTTGGTTGTTCTTGTTATGGATTAGAAGAATCTGGTTTTTGAAACAAAAAATGAAAAAACCTAATCAAAATTAATGAAATTAAATTTAAAATGTAAAACAAATTGAGCAACAGGGAAAGAAAGACAAAAATAAACAAAAACTAACCTTGATCCATAGTCTAGAGGAGAAATCTAGCACCCCGTTTGCGGTTTAGGAGAGAAAATGAAGAAAAAACAAAGTTAAAATGTGCTATTCATAGGAAAATAAGACCCAATTTTTTTTAAAACTTTTTTGACAGGCACCGCATATGCAGTTATCTTGGGATTATTAGCGTGTACGTGCTCATTTTCCTATAAGTAGTGCATATGCACTCATTTTCTTATAGGTAGCACGTACGTGCTCATTTTCCTAAAAGTAGCGCGTACGCGCTACCTTCTATAGGCTCGAGAATAACAAACCTAAGCGTGTATGTGGTGAATTCAAATTTTAGAACCGCATACGCGCTTCTTGTTTTTCCATTTTTTTTTGGGTGGTGTCCACTTTTCTGACCATGATCTTTGTGCACACACCCCAATATTGATGACACCAAAGGGAGTAACCACTGCACAACACCCTGAATGTGTTAGAGAGTGTGTACTAAACATTTAAAACCATAATTTTATTTTTCTATATTCATTTTAATGTAATACAATACTTTACGATATTCTAGACAAGTATCCTTCATGAAAGATAATATATGCAAGGATGAAACACTGTGTCTCATACATACAGTCATACATGATTAATGTTCAAGATATCCTATCTATAAATGGATCATATTTACTGAGTTATAATAGAAACAAATGTTAGAACTTCAATTAATCACTTGATGATATACTATAACATACACCATTTAAAGATCAATGCTCAATAAATAGCATGCATATGATCAGAATATTGTCATGATATCATTAAACAATTTAATCAATCATATATTCACAAAAGTAAATTACTCATAACAAATATATCTCCTTATTTTAGGCCAAATTTGTTGGTATTATGGATGTGTTTGTTGGCATTTCAATAGAAGGAGATTGTTGATATTCATTAAGGATATTGAGAAGGTTGTTGAAGATTATTTGATATAACTTAAAAAGGATGATAACTATCTTTATAACATTATTTTGTCATTGATGTCAAGAAATTGATTTTCTGATTCAGTATGACGTTGCCATATCTTGAGAAAATTGATTTGAAGAGAATTATGATGTCGATAAAAGACATAGAAAGAATGTGATAAAAAAGAGGAGGAATAAGATATTCAATGGGCAACTATTACCAAGTTAGATAATGATGAGATCATGATTTTTAGATTGTTTTGATATCCTACATATGTTGTTGATTGTAATTTTAATACTATACTATGTCACCGAGCAAAGAACCTAGTCGGTAAACCCTAAGGAACCTAGTCGGTAAACCCTAAGGTTATTGATATCAGTTGATGAAGTCAGAATGTCTACCGAGTAAAGTTTAGTATTTACTAAGTTGCAACTGAGTTATGACAAATCGCATTGGATGGATAAAAGCATTATTTAATGAAGGACAATGATAAGCTGGAGATGTATAAATGATTGGTATGCCACGCATGGGGTTTGTTAAGGATCTATGGCAATGGGAGATTAGCAGGAAAATCTACAGCGCAGATTGAACCGCAATAACCTTGTGCTAGTTCCAAGAAAGGAATGCACATCCCAAGGTAAGTAAAACATTTTCAGATTGAAAGGATACATTGAACCTAGTAAATATTGAAGATTTGATGGCTATGATTGATCATGGGAAATGTGATCAAGGAGATTCAGCGGTTAGCAAATTGTTTATAAATAAGAAATTATTGATGAACAATGTATGTGGGCAAGTGTAAGCATGGGGATGTTACATAATGATTACCGAGCATAGAAGCTTGAAGACCTATTTGAATAATAGAGTAGAGAGCCTAGCAGAGGGACAAGATAAGTCCTATGACAAGATTGTTTTGAGCAAATAGGAATCTTCTTTAGCATTTTAGGTGTGAAGTTGCAGATATATTTTTATTACTGTTATTTTGTAAGTGACAAAAAATCTCTTAACCGAGTGGACTTAACAGTCTTATTTGTAAACCCTCTAGCAAGGTAACATTCTAAATGAGTGTTTGAAATCCTTTGACAAGGTCACTTCTCACAAAGTGAAGATCCTAACAGATCTGAGGGAAATCCTTTAACCAGGTCACATCTAGCAATGTGTTTGTAATCTTTAATAGGATTTGCTTTTAACTGAGTCTACTCTAGAAGAGTATATTTCTTAGTGGGTCCAAAATCTCGTAGTGGTTTTTCCCTATTTGGGTTTCCACGTTAAATCTGGTGTTATATGTCTTATGATGATTATGTGTTTATGAGTTTGCATATTTAGCAATTTTTGGTTATATTGTTCAAGTATAAGTTACTGAGGTTGAATCTATTGACTTTATGGAAGATTAAGTTTGTATGATTCACGCCCCCCTCTCATCTTGTTAGCTATTGGCATCAGAACTTTACAGTGTTGCATTGGTTTTCTCATTGATGTCAACACTTATCCTTTTGGAGATCTACATTATTGATTTGGCACTATGGTTATATTGGTTTACTGTTGAACCGACACAATGTGTTCATCAGCAAGGTCAGTGACTTGTGCACAGTCACCAGTATATGCTCACTGGTAGGTTATATGGTTCACCAATACTGATGATGACTTGTTATCATCTGGAGATCACTTGATTATGTCTATGACATGGTTTGGATACTTGGTTTTGGTGTTTTGGTTATTGGTCTAATTGGATTGACATATTTGTTGTTACCGGTAGATTGGTCTAGGTTATGGACCGGTATACGTTATTTATTCCAGATCAGCATGACACATTATGGAGATGATTTATTGATTGGATATTGTTGTAAATGTATAGAGCTGACATGTTGTATCACATCAAGACTTATTTTTAATTGATTTAATTGTAATATTCTTAGTGAGTTGATCTACACATTTGGTCTTAGGTTTGGTATAAATGTAAGATCTCATTTATGATATGAAGTGTGGAATTGTGGTATGGTATGGTCTGATGGTATGATGAAAGAATAAGTATCCGGTAGAATACTGAGAGGGGGGGGTGAATCATTATATTGAAAAACTGATACAAATTTCCCAAACTCAAGTTCAGTCAAACAAAGTAAACATATCTCAGTCAAGATCAATATTCATAAGAATACTTGACATCAACCTGTTTGACTGTTAAGACAACTTTAATAGTAAACAACTTCAATCTTATAAACATCAACTATGATTAATCATAACTCAATATATTCATCTTTCAATTCTTCTACTTAACATGCCTTATTAGAGATTAACCAAATCAACAAATAAGATCACAACCACAAAAGCATTCACCACTTGACACAAATGTTTATATGTGGAAAACCCAAATAGGTAAAAACCACGGTGAGATTGGACTCACAAGGATAGCTATCTGAACTCTTTCAAAGTTCACCCTATTAGGAGCCAAGCTTGTTAAATCTTTACAATAAGTCATGTTAAGAACTAATTCTGGTTAGGAATCACCCAGTTAAGGGATTTACAAATATACCTTGATGAAAAGCACAATACCCTATTAGGAGTAACCTCACTAGAGGATTTAAGAATCCAAGCTAATAAACCACCTTGTTAGAGGATTTAATGAGTAACCAAGCTTGTTAGAGCTTACCTGGTTAAGGGATTTTACTTTTGCTGTAGTCGTTAGAAAACAATAGGTTTTCTTGATCTATCTGAGTAGCACTATATTTGCTTGATTAGATCCTTCTAAGCTTCAATCTACCTTCACTCAAAGTGCAAATCCATTCACTAGTTAGGCAGCTACACACTCAATGTGCTTTCATCAATCTTGCCAACAACCTTTACAAACAACATCATTGACCTTAAATAGAAATCAATTAGGTTAGTAACACAACAAAAACCTAATTCTCATCATTGAGATTACAAACAAGTCGATTCAATCTTGACCATTAGAAATCATGACAATCTCTTCACATTCTTCAAGAAAATTCCAACCGCTCGATGATCACCACTCCATTGGACTTTGTAACTCATCACATGTTGTGAATTAAACGCAATCCACTTTTCTCCTTCCCTAAACAATAAGCAAATGCACCAATTTGAATTTATCCTCATACAATGATGACATGTGTCATCATCATTACCACTTATCAGATAATAAACCAACACACTCGATCAGTTATGATTTAACAGTTGATAGGGTTGACTGGTTACAATGCATATAATGGTTTAACCCTTTACACCGGTTCACCGGTTCAATTCACAAACTTTACATATCGGTTTACAACATCTTCCACACATCTCTTCTTACTGGTTACTTAGCCAATATCAAAAACAACAATATCCACAATAACAAGAATACCATTATTGGCTCAATTGACATCAATGACAACATATCATTAATGCAATCTCTATTCAAAATGCCAATCAAACTCAAAATGCCAACAATCTCCCCCTTTGGCATTGATGGCAATACAAATATCAATGCCTCAGATTGCTACTGAGATTGGTGAATAGGAATCCTAATCAAACACATAATTCTTCTCCTCAATCACATAATTCTTCTCCCCCTTTGATAGAAATGCCAAAGTGAAAGTAAAACATGTAATTCTACTCTCAATGTGCATCAACATCATTCTACAACTTGATGCTCCCCTTGTGGAATACATCCACTTCTTCATCAATCCATGTAAATTGCACAAGTGATTCAGGACTGATGCAATAACATCATGCTCAACTAACTTCATGTAGAGGGACAACCCCTAATTGACTTCTAAGATACTCAAAAGTGGTCTTAGGCAGAGGTTTGGGCTCCTTGGTAGAAACATGCTCCAAGATAACATCTTTACATTGAACTTTTTCCCTCAAGAAGTGATATTTAAATTCAATGTGCTTAGTCCTTGCATCCAAAACATGATTTTTAGAAATATTTATTGCACTTGTATTATCACACAAAATCTTTATACGTTCTGAGATTTTTATCTTCAAACCTTCAAAAATGTGCCTCATCCACATAGCTTGTGTGCAACTCATATAAGCTGCTACATACTCAGCTTCAGTAGTAGATTGTGAAGTGCAACTCTACTTTTTACTACTCCATGAGAATAGCCTTCCTCCTAGAAAGAATTCTCCACCAGTAGTACTCTTTTGGTCATCAATATTTCCTGCCCAATCAGCATCTGTATATGCTTTCAAGTCAAAATCTCCACCATATGGATACCATAATCCATAGTCAATAGTATCTTTCAGATATCTAAAAATTCTCTTGGTTTCCATCAGATATGCCTCCTTTGGATTCTTCTGAAATCTAGCAACAATACCAACTGCATGGGCAATATCTGGTCAACTATGAACAACATAGTATAATTTTCCAATCATTGACCTGTATTCCTTTTCATCTATAGACTTAGATGCATCTTCCTTGGACAATTTACAACCTGTAACCATTGGGTTCTAACTAGTTTAAAGTCACTCATACCAAAAGCCTTCAAAACCTCTTTCACATACTTGGATTGAGTAATGAAAATACCATTCTTCATTTGCTGTATTTGTAAGCCTATGAAATTTTTTATTTCCCCTACTAATGACATCTCAAATTCACTCTTCATTTCATCTACAAAACAATTACTCATGTCATCATTACCTCCAAATATAATGTCATGTACAAATACTTCACTGGCCAATATATCATCTCCTTCAGACTTGAGATAAATATTGTTGTCATCACTGATTCTATAAAATCCTATCTTCATCAAATGAGTATGAAGTCATTCATACCATGCTTTGGGTGCCTGATTTAATCCATACAAAACTTTATGAAATTTGCATACCATGTCTTCCTTATCTATCCATGCATAACCATCAGACTGCTTTATATAAACCTCTTCTTCCAGTATCCTATTAAAGAATGCAGACTTGACATCCATCTGGTATACCTTAAACTTCTTATGAGCTACAAATGCAAGTAGTGTTCTGACATCTTCCAGTCTTGCTACTGGTGCAAAAGTTTCTCCATAGTCTTCTCCTTCTTCTTGCGCATAGCCTTTGCATACTAGTCTTGCCTTATTGCAAATTACAACACCATCTTCATTTAGCTTATTTTTTAACACCCATTTAGTACCTATAACATTCTTGTTTATCGGTCAGGGTACTAGGGTCCAAGTGTTGGTCTTCTCAATTTGATCCAACTCCTCCTGCATAGCTTCTACCCAATGATCATAACCAAATGCCTCCTTAGCATTTCTAGGTTCAAAGGTGGATATCATGAAATAGTTCTCTCTTATTCTCCTTCTAGTTAGTACTCTAGCATCCTTATCCCCAATTATTTGTTTAGAATTGTGATTCAGTCTCACATATCTAGGAATAACATGATCATTCTCTTCAGGTTCAACTTCTTCATTGTCATCTTCTTCTGAATTCATTTGTTCCGGTTGAACAAGTACATAAGGATTTTCATTACTGGTTTCTAATTTAATAGTTGTAGGTTCCAAAAGAAAAATGCAAGGATCTTCATCCCTCTTCTCAAAATTGGTTCCTTTTGAAATTTCAGGACATTCATCTACACAAACATCAACACTCTCAACAATTTTTTGTGTCCAGTTGTTGAAGCATTTATAGGCCTTACTCTTGGTGGAATAGCCAAGAAATATGCCTTCATCACTCTTAGCTTCAAACTTTCTTATGTAATCACCTCTTTTAATAAAACATTTGCTTCCAAATATCTTAAAATAGCTAACATCAGGTGATCTCCCATACTAGTACTCATATGGGGTCTTGTCCTTACCTCTTTTTACCAAAACTCAGTTCATTGTGTACACAATTGTACTTACAACTTCTTTCAAAAATGTTTTTGATACAACTCCTTGTATTGAAACATAGTTCTAGCAGCTTCAACCACTAACCGATTATTTCTCTCTTCTATACCATTCTGTTGTGGTGTCCTTAATGTAGAAACTGTCGCTTGATACCATTATCATCACAATATTTAGTGAACTTTATAGAAGTGAATTCACCGCCTTGATTTGTTCTTAGACATTTTATCTTTTTGCCACTCTCTTTCTCAGCTAAGGATCTGAATGCCTTGAATTTACTAAAAGCTTCATTCTTATCCTTCAAGAATGTGACCCACATCATACTTGAACAATCATCAGTGAAGATCATGAAGTATCTATCACCTTGAATGCTTCTTGTTCTTATTGGTCCACATAGATCTATATGAACCAAATATAACAAGTACTCTACTAAGAAGGACTTGCTCTTGAAATTTGAAGAAGTAATCTTCCCTAGCTAACATTCTTTACAAAGAGCATTAACCGGTTTGTCTAGCTAAGGTAGACCTCTTACTGTCTTAGACTTGCTTATTTTAACAATATTGTCAAAATTTATATGACAAAATCTCCTATGCCAAAGCCAAATATCATCTATTTTTGCAATCAAACAGTTGCTAACTTTAGGATTGAGATAAAATAGATTACCTCTAGTTTGTTTCCCAGTTGCAATCAATTCACCTTTGTTGTCAAAGATTTTGAACATTCCATTTCTAAACTTCAGTGGGTATCCTCTGTCATTAAGTTGTGTCACACTTAACAGATTGTGCTTTAGACCTTCCACCCAGTAGACATCGTCAACAATTCTCTTCCCATTAAGAGAAATGACTCCCTTACCTTTAACCATACAGGGTGAGTCATTGCCAAATTTGACAACACCGCTATCAAATTCCTTTACGGAAGGAAATTTTCTCTGATCACTGGTCATGTGATGTGAACAACAACTATCAATGATCCAATCATTAGAGTTATCCATTCTGAATACTTGTGCCTTTTGATTTGATATTTCTTCCTTAATTGCTACAAACACAATATATTCACTAGCATCATCATTAGATTCATCATCAATAATACCACTATCAATAGCTACAAGAAAATCTCTCTTGCCTTTACCCTTGTATTTATTAAACTTGTCCCTCTTGTAATCATTTTCACCATTAGGGTAGTTTGTTGCTATATGACCAATCTTGTTGCATGCAAAACATTTTAAAGGTAGCTTACCTCTATATTTACTAGTGCCTCTAGGCAGTCGTTTTGCCAACAATGCTTCAAGTTCCACTAAGTTGTCTTTATCATCAACATCTCTTCTGGATCTAGATTCATAACTATGGCTGGTATCTCTACTTCTTCTCATATATGGGTTAGAGACAAAAGCTCTAAATGCAAATTGTAATTTCTATACACTACCTTCATAGCCATTTAGTTCAAAAGTAGTAAGTTTGACAATAATAGAGTCAGGAGTTACCTTTGTCTTGTCAATGGATTTCAGCTCCTAAATAGTTGCAACTCGGATAGCATAGACCAATAGCAGGGTTCTCAGTACCTTACTGATTACTATGTGTAGACACCTAAAAATGGTCAACACTTGTGGAGTCATACTTTAACATTTGCGTATTACCTTATTTTAGGGTTTTTGTGTCACATTAACATTTCTGCTATGTCACGCACTTGGTCTTTATCATTTGCGAGCATCGAGTCTTTCTTCTGCATTTCTTCATTTATCTCACTTTCGAATTTGGTCTTGTCGACAATAATCCTCAGTCATGATTTTGGTTAATCTTATCCTGTCGCATCAATGTGTGCGCTAATTTGTCATCATTTTGGACATCGTCAATCCTAATTAGGGTTTTGTCCTCTTTTCAATGTTGTCATTTTGCGTTATCATTTTCAATCTTGTCATTTTGTGATCAATTTGTCATCGATCGTCATCCTTCTCAATTGTGTTAATTTGGATCAATTTGTCATTATTCCTCATAAATTGGTGCATTTATCAATCAAATCACTTATCAGTATGAATCCTTTGTCAATTCAAAATCATGATCGAATCGACATCAAATCAATTTTATATCAAGACCTAATTATCATCCTTGCATTTCTAATTTAACCTTGTTTGG
The DNA here is from genome assembly GCF_030272615.1 of Cryptomeria japonica. Taxonomy (NCBI): domain Eukaryota; kingdom Viridiplantae; phylum Streptophyta; class Pinopsida; order Cupressales; family Cupressaceae; genus Cryptomeria; species Cryptomeria japonica. The sequence continues at coordinate 727,116,894 of NC_081414.1, forward strand.
CATTTTCTCTCCATTTTCCCTCTAGGTTAAATAATTTATTTATTTATCCTAAGTCTTCTTGTCACAATTAAATGTTTATTTAATTGGCTAACTAATTATTCCTGTTTTTGTGAATTAATTAATAAATGACAAATTATTAATTGATTTACCTAATTTCCTAATTTTTCATCAATTTCCTAAATTCCAAGTTATCATTCCTAAAATGTCTACTTCTATTTCAAAATCTTGTCATAAGTCCTTGCATAGCAATTTGTCATTTTTTCTATTCTTGATTTGAATTTCTATTTGAATCAATATCATGCTAATTTGATCATTTCTCCAATTTATCTATAAATTGGATGAATTTCTTCAATCAAAGCCCCTGATCCCCAATAATCACTTTGTTGAATCAATCACGCTTTGAGTACTCTTGTGCCAATGTCAATCTTGCTTTCACATTAGGTTTATGCACTTGAAGGTGAGATCCACAAATAAAGGCTATTTGGAGAAGAAAGAAGGACAATGGAGCCGCATGAAGGAAGCATTTAGATCTACATTTGGTTTGCATAGTCTTTAGTTTTGAATGTTTCATTTTCATGTCTTTATTGAGTGTGTAGGATTAATCGTTGCATTTGAGCTTTCGTGACTGAGCTAGATTAGTATTTTGATTTTCTTTTGATGATTTCCAATTTCCTATGCTACATTAATTGGTGAACCTGACATGAACACTAACCACCTAACTCCTTAACTGTGTTTTTGAGTGCTTTTGAGTTGATTTGCAGGTCAAAAACCCAAGAAACAGGGCAGTGCAGGGTTTTTTGGGGACTTCTGCGCCTATGTAAGACAACTTGTGCCTGTGTTAATCATTCTGCACTTGTGTTAAAGACATTTTGCACTTGTGTCATGAGTTCTATGCCTGTGTCATGACTTCTGCGCCTGTGTAAAGTCCAGAAACAGAGGTAAAAATGCAGTGTTTTACTTGAAAATTATTTGTTTTGCATTCTGTTTTCTGCTTTTTGGTTTTTGGTACTAATTCTCTGTGCAGCACCTTGGCATATGCATGACAAAGACAATAAATGAAACTACTAACATGTTTTTGTGTAGGTTCGATAGTCAAAGACTAAACATATCAAACTTCTGACTTGGGTTTTGTAGGTTGCCTTGGAATACAACTAAACTTTGTGTTTGCAATTAATATTTAGGCACCTAGTGATTTCTAAATAGGATGGAATGAATCTATGCTTGATTTGATTGTTGAGTTTGACATTGGAGTAGGAGAGTATACTCTCATCCTTCTTAAGGTGATCAGAAATCCAGATCTTCAATACCATGCTCATGTCTTTGATTGTGTGTCACCTTTAGAGGGCCTGCCTTCCCGACCATTTGCTTTTGCAAGCAAGTGATAATCATGAGAAGGGAACGACCCAAAGTGAGTACGGCTAGAATACCTTGGCATTCTAACTCACTATAAACAAATACCTAATGGGAAAAAGCTTTGAAGGAAGGGTTACGTGGGAATTGCAATTACTTGGGAAGTGATGACCCTTGAACTCTTTCTCATATCAACATCTAAGTAGAGCCTCATGGGTCTAAATCATGCTTGCATGACTACATTTGTTTGGTATCTTGATGGGCTTAATGTCTCAATCACACTTGCGTGACATCAAGGAGTAACGCTTAACAGAAATCCTTACTAAACACCTTGTTTTTAGAGGCCAAAAACCCTTCTAGTTGCTTGAGAAGGACAAGTTCGGATACTTGGAAGAGATACTAAGTTCGCCATGGGGAGATTTCCATGGGGACTGATGCTTGGCTCCCCTGAGAAGTGAGTGCCATGGAGGGGAGCCCGTGGGGTCAAGCCTCTATGTATTCTCCTTGAATTCCATAACAGTCTACCTCTCAAGTACCTAATGTCCTTGCCATCCATAAGACATGTGTGAATGAGCATGATTGTCTTGAGTCTAAGTTGAGGTATCTTGTCTTCTTTGCTTGTCAAAAGTTGAATTGCATCTCAAGACAAATTGATTCAAAATAAGGTTAAACATAAGAGACATTCATCCAACAAAGTTCAAGTTCAAAGCACCTTCAAACATGGTTGTCAAACATTGTTCAAAATTTTTTCTCAACATTCATGTCACTTAGATTTAGGTTCTTCCTAGTTTGCATTTTGCAAAGTCATTGTCAATTACCAAGGTTAGGTTTCACCTAGGTCATACTCCTTTGCATATCAATAAGAGTCATCCATTTGCATGTGTCCTCTTGCATTAGAGTAATACCATTGTCATACATTCATATTTGCATACCCTAGGTCTCTTCATTAAGCTTAGGTCATTATCATATCATATTAAGGTCATTTGCATAGTAATTTCCCCTTTGCATATAGTTCCAAAACTAGGTTTTGTCATACCTGAGTAATTCCAAATCTTTGATAAACCCTAAGTCATTGTTAGGAAGTCTTGACCTTATCAAACTTTTGTCTTTTTGTCATCCATGTCATTTGGTCAAACCTAGCTTAGTATCCAAGCATATAGGGGAGACATTGTCATTTTGTCCTTTTGTTACTTGGTCCTTTTGTCCTTTAAGGTCTAGACATCATTTCAATTTCCTAAGGGTCTCTTTCTTAGATTTGCATTCCAAAAAGTTTGTCAAAATCTCGAAAAACAACAAAAACATAGGTTACATTCTTGCCATAGATTGCATTCTCATCTATTTTAGTTTGCATTTAGTTGCATATCATATATTATCCTTGAAAAATTCCAAAAATATTGCATTTGCATAGTGACATGTCTACTGAAACAAGGTTCCAAGCACCAATGATGCAACAAAGTTTGACATATCAACCAACAAGGCAATCACAATTATATCCAACCCAACAGCAAGGTAATATCGATCAAACTTTTTATGATGAAACAAATGTCCAAATACAAAAACTAGAGGAGAAACTAGCTCAAGAAAATGAGATTTTGGAACAAAGAGTGAAAAACATTGAGAAGAATAGATCACAAATGTCCAAAATGTTTCAAAAATTTCCAGGTCGAAATCCAAAGATTGAGCCAATTGATGTAAGATCACTTCTTGAACGATCAGACATACCAGCTCTCCTCTCCCAAATAGAGATGATGAAACAATTTCAAGAAAGGAGACAACATCAACAACAACATTATGTGCCTCCACAACAAGAACAAGAAGGTGTTTACTATCAATCACATTTTCAACCATCACAACCAATGGTCCAACATATACAACCAACACAGCCAATGGTCCAATTTCAACAATATGTCCAACCAACTATACAATGTCAACAAATGGTTCAACCAATGGTGGAATATCAATGTCAACAACCACAACCAAACATTCAAAAACAAAGGTTGCAGCACACACCAAGCCAAGTTTCAAACATGTTAGAACAATTGAACCAAGTCCAATATCAAAACATGACATCAAACCAAGACCAAATTCTTGCCAAACAAGTTCAAAATCCAGATACAACCATGTCAAAACCTCGAAAGAAAGGTGGCTTTATTGCAATGATCTTATGGAAATTACCAAGTGAGTTCTTTGAGGAAGATCAAAATAGTACAATTTTGTCTAGCAATGCCTCATCCCCCTGCAAACAAATTGGCTCTCTAGTGGCATCTATCCCTACACCTCTAGGAGTTTCACAAGAACCTTCCATATTGTCCTCATCAAACAATACACCCAAGGATGCAATTATCCAAGGGCTATCCATAATTGATTGCCAAGATAATCCAATTCATGATGCACATCCTTGTCATGTTTCAGAAATACTAGACCCAATGCAACCATGCACTTTATTGCCATTACCTGTTTTAGAGGACCCCATTCGAAGTCCCTCTTCCTCATGTTCAAGCATTGATTGCTTGCCAGAATCCATCACAAATGTTCAAAGTGCATTTCCTTCACGCCAAAACATTGATCCCTTGTCAGAATCCCTCGTGCATATCCAAAGTCCAACCTCATGTCAAGAGGATAATTTAGAGCATGAAGAAACGTGTCTTAAAATAGATCAAGATCAAGATCCCAAAACCTTATCATCCCATCCAATTGTTGACTAGGATCTCATCTTCCCAGAAACTCATGATAATTCCCCTATTCTTGTCCATCCTATCCAAAATCCTATTGACACTCCATTCCCCAGGCAAGATCAAGATATCCTAGTTCATCCAATCCCAAACGATCCCCTTCCATTTCATGAACACAATGTCCTTTTAAATCCCATTGACATTCCACTTCCTAAGAAAGATCAAGATATCCCTTCCATCCTTTCCGATGATCCCATTGAAAGTCAAGAGCAAAGCACCTTTAAAGAGGATTCCAATGATCTTCCTCCTTGTCAAGATCAAATTATTCCTTTAAATCCTCCACAAGATCCTCTTGTTCCTCCATCTCCTTGTCTTAATCCTCCATATACACTCCAAGATCGCATTTCTTTTGATGATCCCATTATTTCTCCCATTCCATCTCTTGAAGAGCCTGTCATTGAACCATGTCCACTACACAATCCTAGTCTCCCTCATGATCCTAATCCCCCTCATGATTCTAACGTGTCAGTGCAAGATGTTCATGAACCCTCGACATGCATAATGGGTTCTTCCACTTTGGTGCAATCTGATCCACTTCAAGATCTCATTATTTCTCTCATATCATATCCACCTCATAATGGACTCGCGTCTTCTTCCCAAAGAAAAGAGTATCCTACAAGTCAAGATATTCATAAAGGCAAAGGAGTAGATCTCCATAAGAAAGAATCTCTCCATATCAAAGAAGATCTTAAGGGTCATGTCTACACAGCTCACTCTCAAGACATTGGTATCCCTCCATCAAAATCAAAACATACACCTTCCCCATCATACTTTCCATCCATATTAGGTCCTTATATCCCTTCGTCCTCTATGCAAGTTCAGAAAAGGCACACATCCTTGAGTAAATTTCATCAATCCAAAAGAAGTCCATTTCATTCATATCCATCCATACATTCCTTTCCTCCTCCAAGCAATTTGAATGCCAAGTATACAAGTCATAAGTCTAGCAATCCACATGTATTCAAGGATCAACATGTCCAATATAATCAACATGTCAAAAGAAAGCAAAATATGATCTCTAAAGAAAAAGAAATATCCAAAAGGCCACAAAGGCCCACTGAGCAAAATAAAGCAAAGTCATAATATATATGGGTTCCTAAATCCCTTGTGCAAGCAATGCGCTCCAAGGAATCACAAAAGCATGAAAAATCAAAAAACATGTGGATCCCTAAGCGGCTCCTTGAAGCACAAAAGCCTAAAGAAACATCCAACTTGGCATCCAAAGTTGCTATTCCTCCATCACCTTCTTCATCCATTTTGGGCCCTTATGTCCCAAAATCCATAGCCTTTCCTTCCTCAAAGTCCCCATATCCAAAGCACATCTTTCCTCCATCAGTCTATCACCCCTCAAGGTGTGTGCCATTGTCAATCTTGCCAACATTTGTGTCTACTCAAGCACAGTTCTTCCAATACCCTATCCATTATCCAATGCATATTTTCCATCCTTCCATCCCTTTGATCCAATCCTTTGCATAAATCCTCGCCTTAGTTTCATCTTATTTTCCATGTCCTTATCCTACCAACGTCTTTGAGCATGCTTTAAAAGGTCATGGTCCATTAATTTCAAGGCTACTATCCAAACAAAAAAGACGCTTGAGTCCTTCTTCCATCCCCTATCATGTGTCCATCTTCTATTGAAAAAGTCAAAATACAAAAAAAAAGTGGAAAAAAAAAAAAAGACAAAAGAAAAAAGTAAAGCAAAAATAATTCGTCCACTGGTGAAAACCTAGCAAATAGGTGCCTTGGGCAAGTATCGTGATGAAAACTTGGCAAATAGGCATCATGCATAATTTATGAACTTCCTGCACACCACTCTTTGGGACAAGTTTCCTCCTTCATATCCTATTGCCCTTCATTATCCTATCGAACCCCTGTCATTACCCTTCATATCCTATTGTCTAGTTTCCCTTTCCACCTTTGATCTTGACAAGGCTGAGGATCTTCATGAGTATCACGCATCTTGTTTGCAGCTTTTGGTCATTTATCCATTTGCTGATTACAAACTTTCATCCATATTCCCTAGCTTATTGCAGCTTTCTGCCACTATCCCTTAGCCTATCTCGACCTTTAGTCCATGTCCCTTATCAATACACTTTTGCATTCCTTGATCTTGATCTGACATAAGGACACAAAATTTAAACATAGTTTCAAAAACCTCTTGACATGTCCCTCATGCCATGTCACTACTTTACATTGTCATATCCAGTCTCTTGTCCCATCATGCCATAGCCCTTGAAAATTGTATCCGCATTGTCTCCATGATAAAAGGCCTTTGTCTTCCCTCTATCCACCATCATTTCAGAAAGCCTATTTATTCACCTATCATATTCCTTGCCTTGCTAGACACTAGGGGCAAAAAAATCATAAAAAATTGAAAAATGTCCTGAAATAATCTCAAAAAAAATTGAAAAATGTCTTGAAATAATTCAAAAAAATTGAAAAATGTCCTGAAATAATCCCCAAAAATTGAAAAATGTCCTGAGAAAATCCCTAAAAAGTCAAATAAAGTCCTAAAAAAAAAATGAACACAAAAAAATTGCAAAATCTTGAAACGCAAAACAAAAATAAATAAATATCCCCTTTGTGCATAGACAGATCGCTAAGTATACATCCAACGGCATGCAATTCAACATTGTGCTTTAATGAAATCATGCATTAACAGATGAACTTTTTCAATCAAACTAGACATTCCAACTGATCAAAATTGTCAATCAATCAACCTCAAAATTGTTTGTCCTTGTCACTAATATCATGGGTCTTATACAGGGTGTGGTATACTTGAAACCAGACTAAGTCCTGTCTTAGACGGGGTACCGCATGTCCTGAAACCAGACAGCATGATCACCCTATCAGCACTTTCAACTTTTGACAATGAAGATCAAGATGTTTGTTTGACTTGTTGGAATTTGTGCATCTTATCTTTTTACTGATTTATCTTTGGCTTCGATCATGTTCCTATGTTGCTCGATGATGTCACTGAGTGATTTAGAGTGATCGGGATGGTTCATGGTCCCTTTCTTTTTTGGTTGTGATTACTGTTTGTCTGTGATGTGTCTATCTTTTGCAAAAAAGGGTTGCATTTCAGCTCTGGCCTTCAATGCCATGATGCTTTGCATCCGCTTTGCTACATTAAATAAAGGTTCTCACCTACAAAGTGCATTATTGAAAGCAAGTTTTTCTTCGTCTCTAACTATCCTCTATCTAATTTCTTCTTACTAACATTTCTTCCATCACTCTTGGCAATCTGTTCGAACCTATCGTCTTCTATCATTCTTATCAATCACTTGGCCTCTTTTCTGGATATTTTCGGCCAATTCCTCGAGGGGGCATGCATATGTCATTATTATTGTCTAGGGCATTTTTATTATTGTTCTTTGAAACAACGCTTAAAATCGCATTGTCTCAAAGAGGGGCAAAATGTAGACACCTAAAAATGGTCAACGCTTGCGGAGTCATACTTTAACATTTGCGCATTGCCTTATTTTAGGGTTTTTGTGTCACATTAACATTTCTCCTATGTCACACACTTGTTCTTTATCATTTGCGAGCATCGAGTCTTTCTTCTGCATTTCTTCATTTATCTCGCTTTCGAATTTGGTCTTGTCGACAATAATCCTCAGTCATGATTTTGGTCAATCTTATCCTGTCGCATCAATGTGTGTGCTAATTTGTCATCATTTTGGACATCGTCAATCCTAATTAGGGTTTTGTCCTCTTTTTAATGTTGTCATTTTGCGTTATCATTTTCAATCTTGTCATTTTGTGATCAATTTGTCATCGATCGTCATCCTTCTCAATTGTGTTAATTTGGATCAATTTGTCATTATTCCTCATAAATTGGTGCATTTATCAATCAAATCACTTATCAGTATGAATCCTTTATCAATTCAAAGTCATGATCGAATCGACATCAAATCAATTTTATATCAAGACCTTATTATCGTCCTTGCATTTCTAATTTAACCTTATTTGGCATTTTCTCTCCATTTTCCCTCTAGGTTAAATAATTTATTTATTTATCCTAAGTCTTCTTGTCACAATTAAATGTTTATTTAATTGGCTAACTAATTATTCCTCTTTTTGTGAATTAATTAATAAATGACAAATTATTAATTGATTTACCTAATTTCCTAATTTTTCATCAATTTCCTAAATTCCAAGTCATCATTCTTAAAATGTCTATTTCTATTTCAAAATCTTGTCATAAGTCCTTGCATAGCAATTTGTCATAAATTCTCATAAATCATCATAAGTCCTTGCATAGCAATTTTTCATTTTTGCAATTCTTGATTTGAATTTCTATTCGAATCAATATCATGCTAATTTGATCATTTCTCCAATTTATCTATAAATTGGATGAATTTCTTCAATCAAAGCCCTTGATCCCCAATAATCACTTTGTCGAATCAATCAGGCTTTGAGTACTCTTGTTCCAATGTCAATGTTGCTTTCACATTAGGTTTATGCACTTGAAGGTGAGATCCACAAATAAAGGCTATTTGGAGAAGAAAGATGGACAATGGAGCTGAATGAAGGAAGCATTTAGATCTACATTTGGTTTGCATAGTCTTTAGTTTTGAATGTTTCATTTTCATGTCTTTATTGAGTGTGTAGGATTAATCATTGCATTTGAGCTTTTGTGATTGAGCTAGATTAGTATTTTGATTTGCTTTTGATGATTTCCAATTTCCTATGCTACACTATGGCATCTTCAACTTTCCGTGCTACACTCTTTATCTCTCCAACTATCTCTTTAATCCTTTGACTGTACTGCTAGATGTTCTCACCTTCAGACATTCTCATGTCGTCAAAATTTCCTCTTAAACCCTCCTCTTTGGCAATCTTAACATGTTCATCACCACTATAAATCTCTTCTAATTTCTTCCATACTTCATATGCAGTTTCAATACCATGAACATTTACATATTTGACATCAGACAGGGAACTGATAGTAGCTTCTAATGCTTGGTGATTTTCTTGTTGTTCTTTCATCTGATCATCAGTCAGGGGTCCAGTAGGTGTAGTATACTTATGTTCTATATGATCCCAATACTGACTACCAACACTCTTAATATAAATCTTCATTTTGTCACTCCATATTCTATAGTTATCTTTGTTGAACTTCAAACCTTCTTTCTTCATCATGATCTACAAGATCTTTTCCTCAAGCTGTTAGGCTTTTAGATTAAGAGGACCTGAGATGCTCTGATACCAATTGATGGTATGATGAAAGAATAAGTATTTGGTAGAATACTGAGAGGGGGGGGGGATGAATCAATATATTGAAAAATTGATACAAATTACCCAAACTCAAGTTTAGTCAAACAAAGTAAACATATCTCAGTCAAGATCAATATTCATAAGAATACTTGACATCAACCAGTTTGACTGTTAAAACAACTTTAACAATAAACAACTTCAATCTTGTAAACATCAAGTATGCTTAATCGTAACTCAACATATTCATCTTTCAATGCTTCTACTTAACATGCCTTATCAAAGATTAACCAAATCAACAAATAAGATCACAACCACAAAAGCATTCACCACTTGACACAAATGTTTATATGTGGAAAACCCAAATAGTTAAAAACCATGGTGAGATGGGACTCACAAGGATAGTTATCTGAACTCTTTCAAAGTTCACCCTATTAGGAGCCAAGCCTATTAAATCTATACAATAAGTCATGTTAAGAACTAATTCCGGTTAGGAATCACCTGGTTAAGATATTTAAAAATATGCCTTGATGAAAAGAACAATACCTTGTTAGTAGTAACCTCGCTGGAGGATTTAAGAATCCAAGCTAATGCTCCACCTTGTTCGAGGATTCAATGAGTAACCAAGCTTGTTAGAGATTACCCGATTAAGGGATTTTACTTCTATTGTAATTGTTAGAAAACAATAGGTTTTCTTGATCTATCTGAGTAGCACTATATTTGCTTGATGATATCCTTCTAAGCTTCAATCTGCCTTCACTCAAAGTGTAGATCCATTCACTGGTCAGGCAACTCCACACTCAATGAGCTTTCATCAATCTTGCCAACAACCTTTACAAATAACTTCATCTACCTTAAATAGAAATCAATTAGGTCGGTAACACAACAAAAACCTAATTCTCATCATCGAGATTACAAACAAGTCAGTTCAATCTTGACCGTTATAAATCATGATAATCTCTTCACATTCTTCAAGAAAATTCCAACCGCTCCATGATCACTGCTCCATTGTACTTTGTAACGCATCACACATAATGCATTAAATGCAACCCACTTTTCTCCTTCCCTAGACAATAAGTAAAAACACCAAAACAATTTGAATTTATCTGCATACAATGATGTTAAACAGAGAATACCACTGAGAGGGGGGTGAATCGGTGGTTTCTAAGCTTTTTCTTTTTCTAATCTAACTTCAAAATACTAGTTTTTCACTTAACCACTAAACAGTCATACCGGTAATACAAGAAAGAAATCCAAAGAGATCATTCACACACAAGTAACTCACAACACCAAATTTATGAGGAAAACCCAATATGGGAAAAACCTCGGTAAGAAAAGATGCTAGAGACTACTGCTCCAATCCAGCCTCATAGGTAAAACACTGACTTACAAAGATTTTGGGCACCAAACAAAGGAGCACCAACCCTTGCACCAAGCTTCAACTTGGAAATTTATATTGAAATACTATTTGAATACAATTAAGGCTTCTGTTTCAAATGAGTTCTGCAACTCTTTGATCAAATAACTCTCTGTCGGTTGACAATATTTTCTCCTCCACTAAAACTTACACTACCAGTTGTGAGATTGTTGTCTATGTTTCTTGACCTCTATTATCTTTCTCCCCCTCTCCCACATAGTCTCTCAACACACTATATCACACTATGATGTTGCCTGCTCTGCCACACCTTATCGGTTGGGATTTGCTGCAAGACTATAGTACTACCGGTAGAATCCTCTAACCGGTATGCTTGGTCACTCCCACTACAACCCTTTTAGAACTCCTTCTTAAGTTTTCTCCTTTCTCACTCTCTCTTGTCTTCTCTGCTTCACCTTCATAGCATTAACACCTTCTATCTTGAGCTCTCATTTGTTATACTGTGATTTCCCGCCAGAACGCAATTAAAAAAACCTGAGCGGTAAAATGTTTCATCTTTCTCACACTATCTTCATGAGATCGAATCCCACCCATCTTGGATTGATCACCTATCCTTGAAGAATGAACCCACACATAGTTTCCATTGTCTAATGCACATTTTTCTAGAAATGGCAATCTCAAATCAGATCTTCTATCATGAAGTCAGTCGACACATAAAATGCTTCAAAAGTTTCCTTTTCGACAACATCCTGAATCAGATTTCCTTTGCCTTGATTTAGGTGCCAACTTCTCCCCAATCTTCCTTTGTAATTCCTTCTTCCACGCGCCATAATTAGTTAGATGAAATCCCATGATTTGTGGCTCCTTCATTAATGGCAATTATCTATTTCATCAACCCTATCAATGAGGCTCCACCAACCACAACACACTTGCCACCTCTCCTCCACATGGCATCATAGTGATCAAGAGATGGCCCACCAACACACAGTCGGTCTGGAAAACACATACTAGTACATCCCTTTCCCAGATGAGTTTTGTTCTTCTATTAACCAGGAGAGTACCCTATACTGGTAACACATCTTCACCTCTAGTGGTGTGAGACAACTTTAACATTCTGCCTCTTCATCATAAACAAGCAACCATCCTTCAAACCGGTTTGTACTTTACCGATAGACCTTCATTCTTATGACAACTTAGTGAATATTACCCTTTATGTGAATCTCCATCATGTCGGTTGACATCAATGACAACTTAGTGCCAAAATGCCAACAATATCCTCCTTTGGCATTGATGTCAACTTCTCACGATTCACTTCATACCGGTACATTTCTTCCCCTTTGACACAATGACAAAGGGTACAGTGCACTCCCCCTTGATCCATACCAAACTCCCCCTGTGACCACTATCAACTCCCCCTGAGCTACATAAGATCGGCCTAGGAAGAAGACACAACTCCCAACTTGTGTCGAAGGTACTCAGAAGTGCTTACCAGTAATAGTTTGGTGAAAATAGCTACTACTTGTTCACCAGTGGGAACATATTCCATCCTTACCTCTTGTCCTTCAACCTTCTCTCTGAGAAAGTGATATTTGATAGCAATGTGCTTTGTTCTGGAATGCATGACCAAATTCTTTGCTATCTTGATTGCACTTGAATTGTCACACTAGATGAGAATAAGATCAGTGATGTCCACCTGTATATCTTTGAGAGTATGCTTCATCCAAAGCACCTGAGAGTAGCATGTAGCAATAGCAATGTACTCAACTTCACCATTAGATAGGGAGACTGAGTCCTCCTTCTTACTATGCCAAGAGACCAAAAGGTCACCTAGAAAGAATGCACCACCACTTGTGCTCTTTCTATCTTCAATGCATCTTGCCAAATCAACATCAGTGTATACTTCCAAGATAAAATCTCCCTGTTTCGGATACCACAAACCATAGCTGAGCATTCCTTGTAGATACCTAAAAATTTTGCTAACAACATTCATGTGTGACTGCTTCGGTGCAACTTGGAATCTAGCCACCATGCATACTGCCTAAACTATATCCGGTCTTGAAGCGGTTAGATATAGTAGACTGCCCATCATGGATCTGTATAGAGTCTGATCCACCACCGATGATTCATCATTATTACTTAATTTGTTGTCGGTCACCATGGGGGTACTTACTGGTTTACAATCTTCCAGTTGAAATTTCTTCAACATCTCCTTTGCATACTTAATTTGAGAGATAAATATCCCTTTATCTTGATGTAATATCTCCAAACCAAGGAAGTAAGTCAATTCACCAAGCATTGACATCTAAAATTTTGACTGCATCTGATCAGGAAACTCTTTGTAGAGGGTATCCTTGTTGCCTCCAAAGATTATGTCATCTACATACACAACCACAATAATCATGTGATTCTCATCTTTCTTTATGTACAAATTGCTATCAAAACTTCCATTTTTGAATCCCTACTCCTTTAGATACTGATCTAATCTAGAGTACCATGCTCTAAGAGCTTTCTTTAGACCATGCAGAGCCTTCTTTAACTGACACACAAATGTCTCATCATCATGTAGCAGAAACCCTTCTAGTTGCTCCATGTATACTTCTTCCAAATTTCCATTTAGAAAAGAATATTTTACATCCATTTGGTATACTTTAAAGTCGTTGTAGGCAGAGTAAGCTAGAAACATTCTAATTGCTTCTAGTCTAGCCACTAGTGCACATGTTTCTTCAAAGTCAATCCCCTCTACTTGAGAGTATCCTTTGCACACTAATCTAGCTTTATGCCTTACAATTTTACCTTCTTCATTCATCTTGTTCTGGTAGACCCATTTTGTGCCAATGATATTCTTGTCTTTCGGTCTAGGGACTAATTACCAAGTCTTGTTCTTCTCAATCTGGTGCAGTTCTTCTTCCATGGCATCCATCCACTCTTGTCTCTTGCTGGCCTCATAGAAAGTTTTCGGTTCAACTTCAGTCATACAGCATAGGTTAACTTGTTCATCATTCCGGGAAAGTCTTCTTCTAGTCTGCACACCATCACTCTTATTTCCCAAAATTTTCTCTTCCGAGTGATTGAGTTGTATATACCGGTTGGGAGCCTTCTTGGATGCTACTTCTGGTTCAATATTAGACTGAACTTCATCATGTTCATCACTAAAGTCATCATATCAATTAATGTGTGGTTGACATCCTTTATGCATATCCTCACCAACTCTTACGTGCACACTTTCAACGACTCTTCTTATCTTTTATTGTAGAATTTGTAGGCTTTACTGCTAGATGAGTAACCAAGGAATATTCCTTCATCACTCTTGGAGTCAAAGCTTCCTAGACCATCCATATCTTTCTTGATAAAGCACTTGCTTCAAAATACTTTGAAGTATTTGATTGATGGCTTCCGGTCATACCATAACTCATAAGGTGTCATTTTGTTGTTTGTTCTTAATTGAACCCAGTTCAAAGTGTATACAGTAGTATGAACAATTTCTTTCCAATAAGTGTCTGATAGACTAGCCTCATTTAACATGGTTCTGGCCATCTCCTTGATTGTCTTGTTCTTCCTTTCTACCACACCATTTTGTTGTGGCATTCTAGGAGTAGAGTATTGCCTTCTAATTCCATTCTTTTCACAATAATCTTCAAATTCATTTGATGTGAACTTTCCACCCATGTATGATCTTGGGTATTTTAATGTGTGCCCACTTTCCTTTTCCACCATCTTTTGAAAGATCTTGAATCTTTCAAATGATTGTGATTTATCTTGCAGAAAGGTGGCCCATGTCATCCTTGAGTAGTCATCAATGAAGAGCATAAAGTATCTTTCACCGGCAAGTGCTCTTGTTTGAGTTGGACCACACAGATCTATATGTACAATTTCAAGTGGTCTTGAGGTGTTGTGCTCCTTTGTCTTGAAACTCACTTTTGTTTGCTTACCTTTTACACATTCATCACAAAATATGTTTACTGGTTTTATGATGGGTGGAATATTCCTCACACACCCCTTTTTTCTTACTGCAACTAAGTTATCAAAATTTATGTGGCCTAATCTTCTGTTCCACAACCAACTTTCATCTACTTGTCCTAACATACATTGGGATTCATAACATTCCTTCAGATTATAAACATTTCCATCAGTTCTCTTTCCTTCTACCACAACTTTACCGGTATTGTCTTTCTTTATCTGGCAACCAGTTGAGTCAAAGGTGAATTTGTAACCTTTGTCACACATCAAACTCACACTTAGTAGATTATTCTTGCGGCCTTTCATATAATTTACATCATGTGCCTTCAGTTTTCCATCAATGCTTAGAGTTACTTTTCCCTTTATTTTGATGGAGGAATTGTCTCCAAACCTTATTAATCCACCATTCCAGTCTTCAAGTTTGATGAATTTCTTTTTGTCACCAGCTATATGGTTTGAACAACCACTATCTACCACCCATAGATTTTTCCTTTCAACGTGCAAGGCAGTCTGCACTATGACACTTGATTTTGCCTTTTCCTTTTCTTTCTCAACCCAAACTGGTTTGATTTCCTTCTTCTTGTCAGCTACTATATTCAACTCAGGTTTAGTTACCAGCTCTTGATCTAGATTTTCCTTCATTTTCTTGATCTTCTTGTTTTTGCATAATTTTGCTATGTGTCCAAATTCTCGACAGTTATAGCATTTTACATTCTCATTAAAGGGGATGTCCTTAAAATTATTGCAGGGTACCAGTTTGTTCTTTCTACAATCAAAAATTTTATGACCATATCCATTGCACTGATATCAGACAACATTCATATCCTAGAGTGCATTAAATGAATTTTTACTTTCAAAATTCATAGAAGGCTTATTCTTTAACCTACAATCAGCTATTTTGTGCCCAAATTTATTACATTAGTAATAGTAACCATGAAAGTTTGAAACATACCGGTTAGGTTGTCTTGGTCTTGAATGGAACTGCCTCATTAGGGGTCTTCCCTTCATGTTGTTAAATCTGGTGAATCCTTAATGGTCAATTCTAGCATTCCTCCTTGGTTCTACATATTGGTGCAATAAATGTGGCCTCCAATTCATTTCTGCATGCCGGTTTGAGCGATGATTTCCAACAGTATCTGCATATGTCTTTTTGTTGGTATCCTTGCCTACAATGAATATCTTCTTTCATTCACCTTCAATTGAAGAGGTGAACATTATTTTTCTATCAGATTTATCTTTGTGGGTTGAACTTTGACCTTCTTCAAAACCTAAGCCACTAGTGTCTTTGGATTGATTTTGTTTGCTCAACATCGTATCTAACGCCTTAGTGTTGCCTTCATAATTGCTCCTTATTTTTATTTCTTCCTTGCTTTCTTCAAGCTCCTTTCTGAGCTTTATTATTTCTGCTTCTAGCTCTTGATGCTCCTTTTATTTCTTTGTTAGATCAAAGGTTGTAGCTTCACTAATCCTCTTAGTTTCTTCCAGATGCAGTTTCAAGTCAGATATGACTTGACCAGACTCTTCCAGAGACTGCTTCAAAATATCTTGTTCATCTACTGCAACAAGCTTAACCCTCTTGATTTCTCTTCTTGTTTTACTCAATTCTTCAAGAACACTGATAAGTTCACTCTCCAAATCCACTTTAGCCGCAATATGCTCTTCTTCCTCATCTTCATCAGTTGTTCTATCAAGTGCTATGAAGAGATTGACTTTTCTGTTGTTCTCATGGTCATCATCTTCTAATTCATTTTCATCATCTATTGTGTCATCCTCAATGGTATATAAGTTGTTCTAGTTCCAGTAGCCTCTCCTTCCCTGCCGATAGTAATTCCTTTCACTATCTTTGCCGGCAGATCTTCTGAACTCTCTTGACTCATCTCCACTAGTTTCTTTATGAGGACAATTTGCAGCAAAGTTTCCTACCTTTCCATAGTTGAAGCACTTAAGTGGTAGCTTTCCTTTGTACTAGCCAGATCCTCTTTTGATCTTCCTGACAATTTTTGCTACTTTTGCATTAGAATCTTCACTAGATTCTTTATGAGTAACAACTTCTTTGCCCTTTTTGGTGATGTTGAATGCTGCTTCTTTCCTTGAGGAAGTATCACCGGTTGTTCTCATCTCATAGGCTATTAGAGATCCAAATAGCTCATCCACTGTAAAAGTCTTCAGATCCTTGGCTTCTTCTATGGCTAACACCTTAGTATCATATTTGGGAGTAAGAGATCTAAGTATCTTCTTGACAAGAATCTCATCTGCAATCTCTTCTCCAAGTCCTCTAATGGTATTCACAGTTTCATCAAATCTGTGAAGATAGTCTGCAATATTTTCATCATCTTTCATTTTGATGCTTTCAAGTTGGCCTCTTAGTGTTTGCAGCTTGGCTTCTTTGACTTTTGCATCTTCCTCAAACAACCTCTGCAATTTGTCCCATGTCTCCTTTGTTGTAACATGGTGCATGACTTTTACAAATTTATTATCGAACAATCCACTCAAGATAGCATGTTTTGCCTTTACATTATTCTCATACTCCCTTTTTACATTTGGATTAGATGGAGGAGTATTAGGAACAACAAACCCATTCTTGACTGACATCCACACATCAAACCCAAGAGATGAAATATAGGTATCCATTCTTCTGCTCCATAAGGCATAGTTGGATCCATCAAACATGGGGGCTTTTGAGGAAGCAGACTCACTTCTTGCCATTATGATCAAAGTCTAGAATCAACCCAAGGTTTAAATATAACTGGGAACCTTGCTTTGATACCAATTATTGAACGCAGAATACCACTGAGAGGGGGGTGAATCAGTGGTTTCTAAGCTTTTTCTTTTTTTGATCTAACATCAGAATATCAGTTATTCACTTAACCACTAAACAATCATACTGGTAATACAAGAAAGAAAGCAAAAGAGATCATTCACACACAAGTAACTCACAACACCAGATTTATGAGGAAAACCCAATATGGGAAAAACCTCAGTGAGAAAAGCCGTTGGAGACTACTGCTCCAATCCAACCTCATAGGTAAAACACTCTCTTACAAATATTTTTGGCACCAACCCAAGGAGCACCAACCACTGCACGAAGCTTCAACTTGGTGATGTATATTGTATTACTATTTGAATACAATTAAGGCTTCTATTGCAAATGAGTTCTACAACTCTTTGATCAAATAACTCTCTATCGGTTGACAGTCTTTTCTCCTCCAGTAAAACTTACACTGTCAGTTGTGAGATTGTTGTCTCTATTTCTCGACCTCTATTATCTTTCTCTCCCTCTTCCACATAGTCTCTCAACACACTATGTCACACTAGGATTCTTCCTGCTCTGCCACACCTTACCGGCTGGGCTCAACTGCAGGACTATAGTATTGCCAATAGAATCCTCTCACCGGTATGCTTGCTCACTCCCACTGCAACCCTTTTAGAACTCCTTCTTAAGTTTTCTCCTTGATCACTCTCACTTCTCTTCTCCACTTCACCTTCATAGCATTAGCACCTTCTATATTGAGCTGTCATTTGTTATACCGTGATTTCCTGCCAGAACGCAATTCAAAAAACCTGAGCGGTAAAATGTTTCCTCTTTCCAACACTATCTTCATGAGGTCCAATCCCACCTATCCTGGATTGATTACTTGTCCTTGAAGAATGCACCTGCATAGGGTTTCCATTATCCAATGCACATTTTTTCTAGAAATGGCAATCTCGAATCATATCTTCTATCATGAAGTCAGTCGACACATAAAGTGCTTCAAAAGTTTCCTTTTCGAGAACATCCTGAATCAGATTTCCTTTGCCTTGATTCAGGTGCCAACTGCTCCCTAATCTTCCTCTTTCATTCCTTCTTCCTCGAGCCACAATTAGTCAATTGCAATCCCGTGATTTGTGGCTCCTTCATTAATGGCAATTATCCATTTCATCAATCCTGTCAATGAGGCTTCAACAACCACAACACACTTGCCACCTCTACTCCACATGGCATCACAATGATCAAGACATGGCCCACCAACATATTGTCAATCTGGCAAACACATATTGGTACATCCCTTTGATGGTTGAGTTTTCTTCTTCTATTAACCAGTAGAGTACCCTATATTGGTAGCACATCTTCACCTCTAGTGGTGTGAGACAAATTTAACATTCTGCCTCTTCATCATAAATAAGCAACCATCCTTCAGACCAGTTTGTACTTTACCGGTAGACCTTCATTCTTTATGCTCACCCTTATGTGAATCTCCATCATGTCGGTTGACATCAATGACAACTTAGTGCCAAAATGCCAACAAATGATCACATGTGTCTTCATCATTACCACTCATCAAATAATAAACCAAGAAACTCGATAAGTTAGGGTTTAATAGCTAATAGGGTTTATCAGTTACAATGCATAGAAAGGTTTAATCCTTTACACCGGTTCACCAATTCAATTCACAAACTTTACATACCGGTTTACAACGTCTTCCACACAACTCTTCTTACTGGTTACTTAGCCAATATCAAAAACAACAATATCAGCAATAACATGAATACCATTACTGGTTCAATTGGCATCAATGATAACATATCATTAATGCAATCTCTATGCAAATTTCCAATCAAACTCAAAATGCCAACATGGTCATGGTATGTGCAAATATTGAAGATCATATGAGAAAATCATAGAGCGAATCAAGTAGACATCATTTGAAGGTTAAAGGAAGGTTTGAAGGTGTTTATCAGAGCTTAAATTGGTACTAAATATAGCATTGCAGATGCACTTTGAAGAAGTACTGTAAAGCAGAAAAATCGAACCCTAGTCGTTCTCCCCTCCCCAACTCCAAGGAGAGAGAAGGGAGAGTCACTAGGGTTGATGGTTTTCACTTAGGAGAGACTTTACATTCAAAAGAGGGGTTGAAACCCACAAGATCCAATCCCATGCAATGCAAGATTGGATTCTAAATGAGTTTCAAGGATTAAGACATCAAGGATACCCTCTTTTGTAAAGAATGTAGATAGAAAGATTGAACTAGGAATGCATGTAAAGTAGGAAAGATTCACTTATAAATAGAGATAGGGATATGGGATGAAGTTGCTGACCTGGAATTAGTAGTAAAATGTCGAGACGGTGCTGTTCTGCAAATTTGAGCGAAAGTTGACAGGACGATGGCGCCCGGCGTGCACACGATCCTCCGAAAAATCCGTGAAACAAAGGTGGATATGTCCGTCTCTGCACAAGGATTCCAGATCTTCAATTACAACTGCGTACCTGCAACCTACACACAGAAAAGAGAGGACAATCGGGGGGTTAGGGATGAGGGGTTTTCCTTTAGGTCAAACCCCGGTTTTGGAATTAACCAAGAAATGAGAATGCTGTAAATGTAAATGTTTGTAATGTAAACAAGTACTGATACCTTGTTGTAAGAATGTTTGTATTCTTACATGCGAAGGTGTAATGTATGTAGTATGTTTTATGTTATCTCCTATTCAATGGTTGAATCCTTGTCTTGAATGAAACACTTAGCCTTGAATGGAGACTTAGAATGCTCAATTGCTTGAAGGAATGCTTGAATGCTTGAATGTTTGAATGTTTGAATATTGCT
The DNA here is from genome assembly GCF_030272615.1 of Cryptomeria japonica. Lineage (NCBI taxonomy): Eukaryota > Viridiplantae > Streptophyta > Pinopsida > Cupressales > Cupressaceae > Cryptomeria > Cryptomeria japonica. Next base: position 727,137,104 of record NC_081414.1, read on the forward strand.
TCGGCATCTTGCTCTTTCTTATTTCCTTTTTTTCACCTCCTCAAATGGGAGAGGAAAATTAGTTTATATACTTGTCAATTAGGGTTGATAGATTGATTTTTCCGACCTTGGGCCGACCAGGAAACAATATTTTCCAATTTGCAAACTTAAAGACCCGAAACCCCAAAAGAGACCGGGCCCAAAATAGGGCCAGGGACCAGGGCACTGGGCACCATGGTCCTGGGGGACTAGGGCGCTGGGCACCCTAGTCCTAAAGGACTAGGGTGCTGGGCGCCATGGTCCCATCTCCCGGGACAGTAGGGTGCAAGGAGGGATCAGGCCAGGGTGCTGAAAAATGCAGTTTTTGATGTCATGAACAAGTTTCGGGGTCTCCATTCAGGTTCTGTGTTGCATCGCCATTGTGAAGACCCAAATGTAGTTGAAATTGCAAGTGTCACAATTTTAGGACTCTACATTTAGCCCCCACTTTAGCGGGAGTATAAGCATACGCTCATACTTCCGGTAAAGTACAAGGAAACAACATTGAAAAACTTTCACCACGTCAAGGAGGCAAGATACACCAAGCCCCCAGTGGACTAAGGATCTTATGACTTCGATTGACAAAGTAAAAGGGAAGATCATGAGGCAGAACCATGACTGTCAGTAGTAAGGTTCCCTCACTATGAGTCATGCAAGAAAGATATCAAAAATTTTCAAGGCAAAGCTAAATTTGTCAAGAAATTTTCAAGTATCTTGAAAAGATATGAATGGGATGTATGCCCCCCTACGTTAAAGCGATCGTACACGCCTCACCGGGGGTGATTGCTTTAAGGTAGTGATACATATAAGAAATGAGAAAGGAGCATGTTATCACAAGGATTTAGCCCCCAAGTGTGAGATAAGCCCAAGGATAATAGACACAAAACACAAAGCACAAGGTGACTTCACTTTCCTCGGGGTTAGTATGCTGTATGATAATTCATGTATGTATGCATAATTGTTCTTCATTCCCCAATCAAGGAAGGTCACCTAGAAGAAGGGAACACATGTGTCTTTTGAGTCAACATGAGAGAGACCAAAAGAGATCTCAATGCTTTGCATCGTCCTCAAGTAGACAACACTAAGGACAACAAATAGAAGAATGAGAATAACACATAGAAGAAGTAACAAAAGAGAGGAGGAGAGAATCTGCTATGCTAATGAACTAGTCTAGCACGTCATCTACCCCCCGATCTTGCTGATCAATATTTCGGGAAGGAAGGAAATAAGATAGAGGAGGAACATCCAACACAGCAGATGGAGCTATCACAAGATCCAAACAAGGGCTATGTTCATATCCCAAGCCACGGTGTTCTTGTCTAGGAGCTAGGATAAGTGCTTTAGAAAATTCGTTAGATAGATGGTTATCAACATCAACATATTCATATTCACTATCAAAATGAACAGGAGTAATATTTTCATCATGAATAACATTTTCATCTATATCATCATCAAGATTTATAAAAATAGCATCTTTAACTCGCACAGGATCAAGACCATCATGCATCTTATGTTCAGGAGATTTCGGCTCAATCGTCGGCTCAGGAGAAAATGGAATAATACTGGCTGAAGGTGTTTTTGGGGATTGCAAAGTTTGAAAAGCAGCTGCCTGAGCTCTAAGATGACGCTTTCGTCGGTGTTCACATGCAGAACGATTTCATCTAGTCTTAGTAAGAAGTTGAGAAGATTGAGGAGGAGGAATGTTCTCATCCTTTTCACTTGGGTGTTTAGGTTGTGGTCTCTTAGGTTGAACAATAGGAGAAGAGGAAGGTCTCTTCTCTCCATAAGAGGAAGGAGGAGGAACTGCTCCATATAAGGGAGGAATATTCGGTTTAGGAAGGAGACCAAGTCCATCATGACGAGAAGGTATAGGTCTACTTTTAGGAAGTTTATTAGATATAGGCATAGTCACATTCATAGGAATGGGTTGGGAATATTCTTGAGGAAAGACATTAGTTTTATCTTTCAAAGGAAGAACTTCCTTCTCAAGAATGATAGGAATGTCAAGTTTGGGTGTTCTAGGTTCACTTAGAGATAGGATCATGTCTTTTTTCCACTTTTAATAAGATTTGAAAAGATGATCACTTCATGGAGGAAGAGATTGGAATTGTTTAGGCCAAAAGTAATCAATAGGAGCGCTAGAAGTTCTTTCAGCTGGTTTAAAGAGACTATGATTGATAGTAACAACTTCACCATTATGGGGAAATTTCAAACACTTGTGAATAGGAGAAGCAATAACTTTCATGGAAGATAGCCAAGGATAGCCTAGCTTCACACGAAATTGTTTGGATGATGGAATAATAGCAAAGTCCACATCAAGGGATTTGTTATGGACCTCAATAGGTAATGTAATAGAACCAATTGTAGGAGAAGAAAATGCATCAAATAGTTTCACAACCACATTTGTTTCGTCATAGATCACTTGATTCAATTGCAAAGTAAAAAGAAATTCTTCAGTAATGATATTAACCATACAAGAAGGATCAATAAGCACTCCACGGCAAGGGGTATTCTTGACTTTTGCAACTATATATAAAGGACCATCAGGTGCCTTGATAGTTTCACTGGAATCAAATGTGATGGAAGGTTCTTTAGGGATTTTCTGCTGCTCTACAAAGTTAATCACATTCGGAGTCATGGACACAAGATCATCAGGTGAGACAGAGGAATCAGTAGTATCAATCGCATTAGAGGTATGAGAAGGTAATGGATCAGTAAAAATCTGAAGATTTTGGTTAGGAGGAGCTACAGATGTGTTTCCTTTATCATTCACACCAAAAACAGAGATAGTATTATTATCAATCAAATCTTGAATTTTACCCTTTAAAGCAAAAAAATTTTCAGTATCATGCCTAGGATGATGATGAAATTGACAAAAAGATTTGTTATCAAAATAGGGTGAGTTAATCTTTGTAGGATCTATTTACCTTATAGGAGGAAGAGTAAGCACATTTTGTTCCAATAACTTATTCATAATACTATGCAATGATTCATTCAAAGGAGTAAACTTTCTTTCTTTCTTGAAAAACTTAGAAATAGGAGGCACACCTGATGCTGCATTCACATTGTTGTTGACGATGTTTTCATTGAATTTAATGGACTCTCTGCTCGGTTTAAACTTCCCAAATGGTTGTTGAATACTATCACCCTTATCACTCGGAGCCATAGGATTTGCTTGTTCCATTTGACTCACAGTCAGTTGATAATTGTGAAGAGTTGCACACAACTGTTGGAAAGAAGTAAACTCAGAAAATAGGAGTTTTTCTCTAATATCTTTTTGTAAATTAGAAATAAAGATTATTTGTATCTCATTATCAGGCACTGGAAAAGAAATTTGAGCATACAAATGCTTATATCTACAAATGAAATCAGTCACTTTTTCTTTAACACCTTGTTTACAATGCATTAAATCAATCAAAGTAACTTTAGGACTTATATTGTTTTGAAATTGTTGAATAAAAGCATTTGCAAGTTGTTCGAAAGAAGAAATAGAATAGGAAGGTAATGAGAAATACCATTGTAGGGCTTTATCTCTTAATGTTCTAGTAAACAGTTTTGCAAGCAACCTTTGGTCATAAGCAAAATCAGTACATATTGTTTGAAAGGTCTTAACATGTGTTAGAGGATCACCTTTACCATTATAAAGCTCCAAATGTGGAATTTCAATGTGTTTAGGGGGGATAGCTCGAACAATGTCAAGAGAAAGTGGGCTCACAACATCAAATGTGGGCACACTAAACTTAGATTGATTCATAGAGGCAATTTGTTGCTGTAAAGAAGAGACAGTTTGTGCAAGATTGTTAATGGTCGCTTCAGTCGAAGAGTTCATATTAGACGTGTTAGATTGTGATGGAGGTATTATGTTATTGAAAGAAGGTATTGATTGAGAGTACGGTGGTGGGACACTATGATAGTTAGTCATAGGAGATGATTGGAAAGGAGGAACACTACAAGGAGGAATGGAAGGGTTAAATGAATTGCCCCCTTGTGTCATGTTCATTTGTGGAGATATAATAGGAACACTCATTGAAGGAATGAATGAAGAAGTTGGATTGAATGAAGGAAGAGGATTGATTGATGAAGAGGGATTGCCCCCATGACTGGTGATCATAGGGGGAATGTCTTGTATTGAAGTAGTCATTATGTATGATGTAAAAGTAGGCATACTAGCAATAGGAGTTGTCAAAGGAATAGAATGATTAACTTGAGTAGGAGGTTGTGTGTAACCTAAGGTTTCGGCACAACTTTTCATAGGCATCACATTCGAATCCACAATGTGTGCAATACCACGCAAAATATCAATTCCATTCTTATCACTTTGAACCATACGTTTTAGACCCTCAATTAAAGGAAGAGCTTGACTATCAGGGTATTCTTGAGACATCCATTGTCGAAAATCATCAAATTGGTTATCCAATTTTGAAAGTTGTTCTACAGAAACCTCATGGAGAGCTTCTTCATCATTAAGAGGATTAGAGGAATTACCCATTTCCTCGTTAAAAAGGCCATTCAAATTAGGTTCCATCTCCTTGGTAATCACACCTTGGAAAGACTTAATTCTAAGGCTTCGTCTAACGGGAATAGTGTAAGTAGGGCTTATTGTTGTAAAACTCATGCACTAAAGAAAGAGAGAAGATTTTGAATTTTAGAGGTAGCAAATTTCAATAAAATCAGCCAATCTCCTAGATTTAAGCTGTTAAATGCAATCAGGACAATCTCCCGAAATTTCGGAAAAAATGTCCGGGACCATGGCGAACGGAGTGCACACGGTCCTCGCAACTTTTTTCGAAATTTTTAGGGATGAAAGTTATGATGATTTTAGAACTAATCTGAAAAAATTGAGTGATTTTACGATTTGTAGATAGGCCAAATTAAAGTTGCAATCTCAAAATTGAACCCTATCAAGATTGTTGAAACATGTAAAATTTGAATTTTGAAAAAGAGGGGGAAACTGAAATTTTGAATTTTATGATTTTAGAGGGAATGCTGAAAGCAATGCAAGTGTTGAAATTTAAAAGTTGACTCGATTTCATGCAAAATTCAATTTTGAAAGTGGAAATCAAGGTTGTTGCAATTAAACACTTAATTTCAAAAGTCACAAATTGTAAAAATTTGAATAAAGCACTAAAATTTTGAATGAATGCCAACACACTTTTCAGATTTAGGACTGTAAGAAACACAATTTTGATACAAATTTCAATTTCAACAATTTTTGAATGATTAGAAGCCTCAATCCAAGCAATCGCTAGACCAACTTTGACTTTAATTTTGAAGGTGTTAAAATTGATAAAATCAGCCAAAATTTTGGATTTTAGCAGAAAAATACAGTAAGATCTAGCTCCCGAAATTTCGGAAAAAATGTCGGGGACGATGGCGCTCGGGGTGCACATGGTCCTCGCAACTTTTTTCCAAATTTTCAGGGATGAAAGATATTGTGATTTTATTGCGGAATCCAAAGTTACAGCCGATTTGGAGATGTTTTGATAAGTGAAATTATCAGTCAAAGGTTGAATCAAGAAGGTCTTAAAAATTAGGGTTTTGACATTTAACCACTTAATTTTCAGAATTAAAGCACAAATATGAATTGAAAATTTGCAATAGAAGGGTAGATCTGAAACAAGCATTAACAATTAAACATTTCACAAGTTTAATTACTAAAAGAAAATTTTAGGGTTTTTATGCAATTAGCCTCTAAAATTTGCAAAAGATCAAACATGGAAATTTAATTAAGGAAACAAAATTTTCAGATCTAACCATGAATAATCAGAATGAGGATGTTCACGTCAGGTTAACCAAAATGTAAAGCGGAAAAATCGAACCCTAGTCATTCTCCCCTCCCCAACTCCAAGGAGAGAGAAAGGGAGAGTCACTGGGGTTGATGGTTTTCACTTAGGAGAGACTTTACATTCAAAAGAGGGGTTGAAACCCACAAGATCCAATCCCACGCAATGCAAGATTGGATTCTAAATGAGTTTCAAGGGTTAAGACATCAAGGATACCCTCTTTTGTAAAGAATGTAGATAGAAAGATTGAACTAGGAATGCATGTAAAGTGGGAAAGATTCGCTTATAAATAGAGATAGGGATATGGGATGAAGCTGTGGACCTGGAATTAACAGTAAAATGTCAAGATGGTGTTGTTCTACAAATTTGAGCAAAAGTTGATAGGACGATGGCGCCCAGCGTGCACACGGTCCTCCGAAAAATCCGCGAAACGAAGGTGGATCTGTCCATCTCTGCACAAGGATTCCAGATCTTCAATTACAGCCATGTACTTGCAACCTACACAGAGAAAAGAGAGGATGATTTGGGGGTTAGGGATGAGGGGTTTTCCTTTAGGTCAAACCCCAGTTTTGGAATTAACCAAGAAATGAGAATGTTGTAAATGTAAATGTTTGTAATGTACACAAGTACTGATACCTTGTTGTAAGAATGTTTGTATTCTTACATGCAAAGGTGTAATGTATGTAGTATGTTGTATGTGATCTCCTTTTCAATGGTTTAATCCTTGTCTTGAATGCAACACTTAGCCTTGAATGGAGACTTAGAATGCTCAATTGCTTGAAGGAATGCTTGAATGCTTGAATGTTTGAATGTTTGAATATTGCTTTGGCGTCTTGCTCTTTCTTATTTCCTTTTTTTCACCTCCTCAAATGGGAGAGGAAAAGTAGTTTATATACTTGTCATTTAGGGTTGATAGACTGATTTTTTTGACCTTGGGCCGACCAGGAAACAATATTTTCCAATTTGCAAACTTAAAGACCCGAAGCCCCAAAAGAGACTGGGCCCAAAATAGGGCCAGGGACTAGGGCACTGGGCGCCATGGTCCTGGGGGACCAAGGCGCTGGGCACCCTAGTCCTGAAGGACCAGGGCATTGGGCGCCATGGTCCCACCTCCTGGGATAGCAGGGTGCAAGGAGGGATCAGGCCAGGGTGCTGAAAAATGCAGTTTTTGATGTCATGAACAAGTTTCGGGGTCTCCATTCAGGTTCCGTGTTGCATTGCCATCGTGAAGGCCCAAATGTAGTCGAAATTGCAAGTGTCACAATTTTAGGACACTACAAGTACATTATTCTAGGATTTAACCATCCTATTGTAGTCATTGTGATTCCCATTTGAGTAGTGTGCTCTAGGCAGTTGGCCTTTTTGCATGTGCAAACCCCATTTATATACACATACTATCGATAGTAGTATCATTTGATTGTGGGTAAGGTTTCCCATCGTGGTTTTTCCCCTTATAGGGTTTCCACATCAAAAATATTTGTGCTATGTGTTGTGGATATTGTTTCTCTTTTTGTTTCATGCATTAAGTTTCACCAGTATTGATATTAATTGCTAATCTATTAACCGACATTAAGTTTGGTTTACCGGTATTAAGTATTAAGTTGACTTAATTTATAATTGGGTTAAAATTCACTAACAACTGATTCACCTCCCCTCTCAGTTGCCCTTTCGGTTCCTAAAAATTGGTATCAGAGCAGAGTCCTCTTTTTGCAGAAGTCTAATAGCCTGAGGAGATCCTGTGGCAACGAACATTTTCAGGAAGGATAGTCTGAAACTTGATGGAACTAACTATGGTATATGGAAGATCAGAATGGAGACACATCTAAATTACATTGGAAGAGATATATGGGAAGTTACTAAGAATGGCTATGTTGGTCCTACTACGAATCGACCTAATCCACCGACATTGGCTAAGCTTCAAGAGAATGATTGCAAAGAAAGAGAAGCACTTATGAGCACATTATCAAATCAGCAAATAATGGGATTATGAGACCAATCTACTGCTAAATCTATTTGGGATAAATTGGAAACATGGAATGAAGGAGATACCACTATCAAAATCGCAAAACTGGAATGCTACTTGGGTCGAGTATGAAAATTTGAAAATGGAAGAAGATGAAAGAATTTCTTCTTTTATGGAAAGAGTTAATGAAATTATTTTGGTAATACAATGTTGTGGAGGATCCTTAAGTGAAGATGAAATTATTTCTAAATTTTTAAGAGCTTTACCATCAGCTTACAAAATGAAAGTAACTACTATTAATGAGTTGAGAACAATGCCTAATACATTAGTATCTAGAGATACCTTGGTTGGAAAACTTTCAACATTTGAACTTAAAGAATTTTGTCCTATTGCTATAGTTAAGACTGATTTAGCCTTTCAAGAATCATCATCTACATCATCATCATCATCATTTGATTGGAAAGCACTTTATGCTAAAGAACTTGAAGATATCAGGAGGGAAAATGAAGAACTGGAAGAACTTGAAGCACTATTTGCAAGGAAGATGCCTAAAGGTCCAGATGGAAGTAAGTATGAAAGTAAAGAACCATTTAAATGTTTTAATTGAAATAAAGTTGGTCATATACAATCTAGATGTCTTGATAGACATGCAAGATTGAGTGAAGAAGCTAAAAGAACATATAAGCCTAACCCTGAATATCAGAGATACAGATTTAAGAAGAACAAAGATAAATCATGTTACTATGTTGATGACAGAGTTATAGATGATTCTGATGAAGAACTGACAAACAATGGATGGGCATTTGTTGCAATAAAATAAGATCAATCGACACCTACTATCCCACTAGTAGACCAGGCTCTAGCAGCTAAAATTGAGAAAAAAGATGAATGGATCATTGATAGTGGATGTTCACATCATATGACTGGTGATAAAAGTAAATTCTTATCTTTTCAGGAATATAATGGAGGTCTAGTAAGAATTGGCGATGATAAAGCTTGTTTAATCAAAGGAAAAGGAACTCTATCTTTGGATGGTAAGCACAATACTGACAATGTTTATTATGTTGAAGGTTTGAAGCATGTTACCGCATCATATTTCCTTCGTAATGGGGACAAATTCCTTTTTAAAATTCCTTTCGTAGTACTAGTCTTTCTTGTAATACCTCGGTTCAAGCCCTTAGTCCATTTGTAAATCATCTTTCAATAAAAAATATCACATTTTAGTAATTGGTTGAACTCTATGAATGCTTTGAACCATCTTGAATCAGGTTCAACAGGTTCATTTAGGTTCCACAGGTTCCTAGGTGTTCAATGGATTTTTCATACTAACATTTTCTTTAAGTGTTTTGCAGCGGCTCTTTAAGGGTTTTTGTTTGGGGATGTTTTATGCCATCTCTCTCCTAGTGTTGAACTCATTGAACCAAGTTCAAAAGGTTCAAACATGTTCAACATGTTCAACATAGCACAAATGGTCAGCAACTTAGCATAATTAATATTCTCAGCAAAGTTTTTCCCTAAGCGCGGTGTACACCTTGAACTACTTGAACTCCAATGAAGTCTGTTCAAGATGTTCATATGTGTTCGAAGTTGGTGGGTTCCATTGGTTAAATGATTTGATGGTGCATTGATTGCCAAATATGAGGAAGGTGAACCATGTCTTAAGTGACATCAATCCTTGGCTTTTCAAAGTAAGTAATCATTTCGGGAACTGGTGGTTACTTAAAAAATGACGAAATGCATTTAATGCATGCATGCGATGTAAAATCCACAAATTTAGCACACTCAAAATGACAATTGGAGTTATTGCACTTAATAGTTCTGTATCATTTCCCTCACTATAAGGTATGATGGATTAATTCTCTAAAAATTTGTTCCTTGCTGCTGCGGTGTTATTTTTCCTCAATAGAAGTTTTAATCGCCGGTAGTCGTCTAATTTCTCAAATGTGAAGGTGAGTACTTTTCTTGTTCTCTCCAATTTTTTTACCAGTATTTTTTCTCTCATAGTAGGGTTGTTGCAACAAATTAGGGCTTATTACTTTGAGTTATAAATTCCACACTGCACTTGTTCGGGAATGTTTTTAGCCTCGCATGTACAGAGCCCATAGTTAGCGATACCGACCTTAAAGGGGAGAATCTTGAAGTATTAAAAGAAAGGGTATTCAGGGGAATTGATGGTTGTTTTGGTGTAGAGAATTTGAGTAGCAGTCTCATAGAGGCAACAACTTTTCCCCCAGCTATCCCTTGCCCAGAATCGGTTAGGGAGTGTATCACTAGGTATGATCCAGTCTCTGAGACCAATAGAAGAGACAATGGTGAAACCCTTCTTGCTATAAACCGTGAAGTAATTTCCTCTATCTTCAATATACCTAATTACCAGTTCTCCAATTTTTCCCCTGCTCAGTCGATCACTGAGTTCAACATGGATAAAACTGGACACCGAAATAATGTAGCAAAATACTAGCTGAAGGTTCCTCAAAGGGGTGGTTCCAGGTTGCCCAAGAATCCCAATAAGAATCACATGCTGCCTCACATTCATGATGTCATGCTTTTTTTGCACCGAGTCAGAGGCTCTACAAAAGCCTACAATTTTGATGACTGGATTTATTGCTATGTGTAGCTAGTGCTAGAGGGGACGCAATACCTTGATTAGGTAGAACTGATTGTCGATTCAATGAGGGAGCAACTACGTATGGCTAAACAATTTAAGAAGAATTTCTTCATGTCATCGTATCTTGTATACCGTTAGTGTGTGTTAAGGATTTAGTTGGAATACCAAGATAGCTCACTGAGGAGGATGTTCCCATGTATGATTTCTACCCCATGCTGCAAAAGGATAATGCCTTGCATGATTTCAGAAGGGTAGACAATGCTTTTCTAGGTGACTTGTGTTATGAATTGAAAAGTATGAAAACCAAAAGAATCTCTGAGGATGTGTAGACATTGATAAGGAGGTTTGGTAGTTTCTTTATCCAGTTTCCTCATTTCTGCTATATAAGAATAGGCGGCTTTGAAGAGGAACCCTTCAAACTCCCTCATTATTGTTCAAATTGCTTTGTTTTAGTGGAGATATGTAGGCAGCTGACCTCTGTGGTTAAAAAGGTGAAACCCAAGGATAAATGGGAGGGTCATTTTCCCATCCAATTAGGTGTGTTGTCCTATAGTTCATTGTTAGATGCCTTGAGCATTGGAGCAGATCTCAAGATCTTAAACTTTCCCCTATATCCTAAAAGGAAAGGTTTCAATAATAAGGGTTTTTCTTAAAGTCTTGGTCTAATGCCATATATCCCAATGCCATAGTTAGAGGACATATGGGAAGATTGTACTAATGAACTTGAGGTGCTCAAAAGGGGAAACATGAGGATCATAGTAGAACAAGTTATTTCACTTCAGGTAAAGCTAGACATTAAAGGGATCAAAGAGGACTATCTAGAACCGTTTGAACTCGGATACTTAGCCTATGCAAAAACTGAGATGCCTTCAATTAATTGGGATGAGGAAGAGGAAGATGATATACAACTAAGAACCAAAGGAGTTCTGGAGAGAACTGTGGCGTGCATTGCTAGGAAGAAAGCAGTGAAATTAGGCATCAAGTCTAATTCTGCAAGAAGTAATGAGGTTCCTTTACATTCACCAAAGTGTTTTTCTAATAAGTTTTCTATGCCTGCTCATGCAGGTAAAGATAAAAAGCTGCCTCAGGTTAGACACAAGTCTAATTCAGCTTTGGATTTCTGTACTCCTCGACATACCCGGTCACAAAGTGCGGCTCAGAGAAGGATCGATCAAGCTAAGGATACAGAGGTGAAGGATACGATTCTTGATGCCCAAATATTTGAAGTTGAGGACTTAGATAGTGATGTTGCTAATTCCCTAGATTCCCATGCGGTGACCGTAGCTATGACACCACCTTCCAAAGCGATCGAAGGAACAACCAGTTCTAGTGGAACTCCCAAGTGGTTAACCACTTCGGTAAACAAAAAGCGGAATTTTCTTCCTGTGACTATTTCAATTCAGGAGATGGTCATGAAATATACTGAGAAGGGACCCAAGCTGAAAAAATTCAAAACAGATGTTTCTCTGGATAATGATGAAACAACCAGAAAATGGGTCACTAAAATTGCCTCATACAAGCAAAAGGATGAAAACAAGGAGGCCAGTGCAGATGATTTTGAGATCACTAAGGTGGAGTTGGTAAACATGAGTAGTGACTCAGACAATCATTTCTTCCAGGTATTAGCAAAGAAAATGCTCACCAAATCGGAGAAAGATGGGCTTGAAAAGAGAGAGCTAAAGCGATACATAAATATTCTTGCCCAAATCATTGACAACATTGGTTGTTCTGGGGCACTCCCTATATCTCATGCTATGGAGAAGTTTTACCCGACTTCATGAGAAAATAAAAAGTTAATGAGCCAGGTTCAATGGGCCAAAAGTATTGCAGAGGCCATAGAGATGGATTGAAGGAATAGTCAAGGATGGAGAGAATTATATCACTGACTCCCGGAAGTTATGTGATGAAATACAGAGCCTCATCGTAGAAGTTCAAAATCAGATTTTGCCATGGGTGAAAGAAGAACACAACTAGGAGAACGTCTTGTTGATGCTCATGAAAATAGAAGAGTATGGAGTTATCCGATTTCTCATAGAGCATTCAATCAAATTGGTGACAGATGAATGTCATCTCTTCGTGTTGAAAAAGACTATAATGTGGTGGATGCTTACCTTCAAATCTGTGATCTACGAGGCTAAGACTTTTGTGTATGAACTCCAAGATCTCCAATGCAATATTGTTAATGACAACAAGGTGGTTAACCCTGACCACGATTGGCAGTTGGGAATTTGCGAGCTGAACACGCAAGATGTGATAAACATTTTTCAAATATACATGGAGAAAATCAAGGCCAAGGGTAATTTCACTACTAGGGATATAACACGAGTTGCTCGGATTGAGTCCATGACCATTATTGGTAATGATTAGTTACCAAAACATGCCAAAAATATGGTGAAGCACCGGTGGAACAAGGAGGCAGCGAAGGCAAAAACTCAATGCGATTAAAGTTCTGAACCAATCTATAATCTAGGAACTCACGACTGCCCATGATGCCCAAGAAAAGTAGAGAAGAAGATAAAGATGGGAAAGCAGCATAATGTGTTGATCCAGGCTCTGTTTTTGTTTATGTAATTTTCATGTTTATGCAAAGACTTCCAAATAGCTATTCCAAATATATTTTGTTAGTTTCATAACTATTATGGGGAGGTTGAGTTTTCAGGGAGACCTCCCCTATTCTAAAAACTATAAATTAAAGGAAGATAGATGGAATAGGGGTTACATTATGTAAAGAATTTTAGTTAATTTTTGGTTGGATATTCTTCTATTTTGTAAAAATCCCATGGGAAGGAAGGATCAGATTTTTGAAATCTGGAATTGGAAAGGATTTATAGATGTATTATCATGCCGTTGTCGCATAATATATATATATATATATATATATATATATATATATAAGATCATACTATTTTTGGGAGAAGGAAAATCTGTGGGTTTTGAATCTGTGTAGACACATATCTTTGTATATTCTTATCTAATCAAACAATAGTAATGACCTTTCTACTACAGAAAATTATTATTTTTCTAGTACTCCTTCCTATGAGTGTTTGTTTTTAGGAAAAGATTTGTGGTTGAGAATAGATTCGGTTTCTCTTATCTGTTATTTTCTTATCTGAATTGTTGGAATGGTGTTATGAAATTTGTTTCAGTTACTTCCATCTCTTGTATTGAAAAGATTGGAAAGATAATTTTTCTCAGAAATATGTGTGAAATATTGGCCTCTCATCCAAGAATGAAGTAGGCAGCCTTACATGCTTTCAGGTTAAAAGTATACTACTCAAATAAAATTAATTAGATTATTCCCTGAATAACTAAAATAGGGAGTTGTACCTATGGAAAATTCAGAGGGAAGTGGTTTATGTAACACTTGCCCAACTGTTTAGTTGAACACTTGTCTTAAAAATAAGGTGACAGAGTTTGAAATTGATCATTTTAAGAAAGGCAAAATCCGTTCACTAACAGATTTTTGGTGACTCTGCTGGGGAATCGAACAAAATAGGTTTGCTTTGTCTGAGACAGATTTCCAAAGTATAGGAATATTGCTGGGCTTGAAAGAATTATTTAAAGATCTGAGGACCCTAGGAGTAACAACACTAGATTCTCGTCCTTATACTAGATCACAGAGGAGAAAGGGAATAACTGATAATTGTTTTGAAGAATTTCAAGGGTTATCATTTGCCACAAATTTCACTCCCAAAAGAAATGCTAAAAGTAGACCTTCCTCTCCTATCAGAACTACTTCTATACCTTCCTCTTCAAACCCTTGGCAAGCACTAATGCTTACTGGAGTTCAAGCCCCTCCTCTAGTAACCATTTAACCTATGTTCATTATGGCCCAACCATGGGGTTGTACTTTCGGACCTCTTGCCCTTGGAGCTCATAACCCACTTCCAAAAGGGGCGAGAGATGTCCTACCTAAGTGTAATGGAGATGGAAAAGTCTCAGTTGAAGAGCGCTTGAATTCTTTCAATGTAGCCACTGGGATTCTGGTAGTCCAATATGAAGATGTGGCTGTTAGGCTTTTTGCCCAAACTCTTACTGAGGGGCCAACAGATTGGTTTAGTCATCTATGAGCAGGATCCATAACCGACTGGCAAACAATGAAAATCACTTTCGAGAAAAGGTTCAATATCACTGATGATGAACACTCTTTATAGGCTCAACTCACACAAATGAAAAAAGAAATTCATGAGCTAATGAGGGACTATGTAGCTAGGTACAATAAGATTATCCATAAAATCCCTCTGCCCAAAAGACCAACCACTGATAATCAACAATGTTTCTTCATAAACTCCATGCCTCCTAATGTAGGTTTCCATTTTAGAAGAAATAGGCCGGCTGATCTTGAGACTGCGCAAAATGAAGCTATACAACTTGAAGATGACCTAATAACAGCCCAGAAATGGAGAAAAGATGTACAAACTCCTCAAGGTCAACCCCAGACATCCACCTCTTCCACTAACCTAGTTATTCAATGGCTCGTCAATGATATGATTTCTTTGAAGAGGAAGATACCAAAGCCCAGATATTCCTATCCGCAGCCTTAACAAGATATAAGCAGAAAAACTCCAAATCAGTATAACTATGGACGATCGTTGCAATTGCCTGTTGCTCCAAAAAGATTGTAAATAGAGGCTCCTCTTGGCAAGGGTCCCATGTGTTCATTTCATCTTACCATAGACCATGATGGGGGTTATTGTCTTGATATGATAAGACATGTTCAAATGCAAAACACAAAGGATGAATTAGGTGAGTTCACTGAAGCAAAGAAAATTCAAGAGGTACCTGGCGACTCTAGATCATTCTACCTCGAATATGAGTTGGATTAAGAAAGATGTAGTAATATTTTGGCAACCCTTTAAGACCCTGCATGTGTGATCCTTACAAGGAATCAAAAAACTTCCCAGTCTTCCCCTTTTGTGAACCCTTCTGGAGGTAATTTCAAAGGTAAAGATCTCCCAAATAGTAGCTTTCCCTCTCATTCAAAGACTCCTAAAGTTAGGATTTTGCAAAGGAATCATGAGGATAAAAATAGCTCTTCTTCTTGCTCCTCCTTTGACATCATTGAATTTTGTAAAGCTTCCACTATTCAACTTTCCACTACTGAGTATTTGAAATTGAACCTGAAAGAACTAGATAAGCTGGTCAAGTATGTTAAAGGAGACTCTTCTTCGGAGTCCTCGGTGCATGGATGTGTAGAGAATAGTGATTTGATTGTTGCTGAAAAATATTCATCTATTTTGTGCCCATTGGATAACTTGGTTGATCCCTATGCTTTTCTTAATGCTGAAAATGGGCTTGAGATTGAGGTTCTTAAACCTGAACCTTTCTACATATCCCTCCTCTTGAATGGTCAAAAGCTTAGCAATTACATAATAGATTCAGGAGCATCAGACAAAATAATACCTTCATCCATTGCTAGATCTTTAGGTTTAACTCTCACAAAAACATTTGGGAGATGCTATTCAATGGATGGGAAATAGGTTCATCTTATTGGACAGGTAAAGGATGTCCAGGCAGTGCTAGCAGCATGCCCTGATAAAGGAGTAAAATTGACAATCTTAGTTGCTGATATTCCTAGAAGTTACGGGATGCTCTTGAGTATAACTTTTTGTTAGGACCTTGGAGGTGAAATCAAGATGGACTGGTCTGAAGCCATTATTCCCCTTGGAAAATAGAAAATCAAGCTTGAACCTGAGCTAAAAAATAAGTACACTGTCTTTCCTTCAGATAACCCTAAAGCCTAGATTCTGTTTCAAGAATGCGAGTTTGGAAACTATCTCATCCTTGCACCTAGCAAAAGAGAACCTAAAGAAGCAGTTGACAAAATTGGTGGGTTGTGGCAGATGGAATTCGATGGAAGTTGTGCCAACTCTGGTTCTAGAGCAGGGGTAGTTTTACTGTCATCTAATAGTAACATTTTTCCTTTTTCTTTCAAGTTGGATTTTAAGAATACTAATAATACTGCGGAGTATGAGGCATTATTGTTAGGATTAAATGAGGCCAGGTGTAAAGGTATCAAATTGCTCAAAGTTAAAGGTGATGCAGAGTTGATTGTCAGATAGGTGAGAAATGTCTATATAGTTAAGAATGACAGATTGAGACATTATAGAAATAGGGTTTGGAATGAGATAGAATTATTTGATGCTTTCTCGATTGAAGCCATACCAAGGGATCAAAATAGTAGGGCAAATTTGTTGGCCGTTTCAGCTTCTCTTTTGTTACCGCATCCAGACTTTAAGGATAATTCATATAGGATTGAAATGATTTATAGGCCTACTGTCCCTGATAATGTAAATCATTGGCAAGTATTTGATGCAGATGCTCAAATCAAAGACTTTCTAGAATGTGTTTAGTCATTCTCCAAATCATATTAGTCCAGACTCTGATGTGGATCCCACAAATAGTTTTATTTAGCTTAAAGACAACAAAATTCTGAAAGGGCTAGTGACTCTAGAGAGGTTTCTCACCCGGGATGATGTGTTCATAGGAAAGAAAGTCCCCAAGGATGACGGGAAAGGAAGTTGTGAGAAAATAAATCTAGGCAATGAGTCTAACCCTAAAGAAGTAACAATTGGCAAGTGTTGTTCTCCAGAGGAAAAAAGAATACTTGGCGCACTACTAAAACAATACATTGATGTATTCGCTTGGTCCTACGATGATCTGAAGGAGCTTAGAGATGGGTATTTTCAGCATCAGATTCTATTGAGGCCAGGCGTCTCTCCCTTCAGACAAAAATTAAGAAATTTCAACCCTATAACGGTAGATGCAATTTTTAAAGAGGTTGATAAAATGCTTAAGGCCAGAATCATATATCTAATTCATCATTCTACCTAGGTAGCCAACATTGTGCTCATAAGGAAGAAGAATGGGGAGATTTGTATTTGTGTGGATTTCTACAATTTGAATTAGGCAAGTCTTAAGGACAACTACGCTTTACCCAATATGGATCATATTCTGCAAACGGTATCCGGGTCAGAGATGATGTCGATGTTAGACGATTTTTCTGGTTACAATCAAATTAGTGTTGCAGAGCATGAAAAACACAAGATGGCATTCATCACTCCCCTGGGGAACATTCGCATATAATCGTATGCCTTTCAGTTTAATAAATACCGGAGCCACCTTTCAAAGGGCTATGGATTCCTCTTTTAAGGATTTTCAAGATAGAATTATTGTTGTTTACTTGGATGACTTGACGGTGTTTTCTAAAGAGAGGAAGAACCATCTTAAGGATCTAAGGGCAGTTCTACAGCATTGTCGAGAGCATGGAATCTCCTTGAACCCAAAGAAGTTAGTTTTTTGTGTCACGGAGGGCAAATTACTAGGACACATTATTTCAAAGGAAGGAGTCAAGATTGATCATGGGAGAGTTAATGCAATTCAATGTCTTAGTTTACCTTCAAATAGGATTGGAGTAAGGTCTTTCTTTGGTCAAGTGAATTTCTTAAGGAGGTTCATTCCAAAGTTTGTAGAAACTACCAAACACATCATTAGCTTGTTGACCGAACAACATCCTTTCAAATGGACTAAAGAGGCCAAAGAAGCTTTTGAAAGAATCAAGGTTTCAGTTGCTAATGCACCAACTCTCATCAACTCAGATTTCAAAAAGAATTTCATTATATATTGCTACGTCTCAGACCATATGATGTCTGGAATACTGTTGCAGATGGATGAATCTGGGGTCGAAGCACCTATAGTGTTCATGAGTGTTCCACTCAAGAAGCATGAGCTTAAGTATTCACTCTTGGAGAAACATGCCTTTGATGTAGTCAAGGCTATGAAACAATTTCAATATTACATTCTACACTCACACTCCTTGGTTTTTGTTCCAAACTCCACAATGAAAAGCATTTTAACTCAGTAAAAGGTCAGACTCAATAAAAGAGCAACTTGGGTAGAAAAAATCCAGGAATATGATCTAGACATTCACCCTACAACTATAGTCAAAGGACAAGGCTTATGTAGGTTAATAGCAAAAAATGAGATGGAAACAAAAGTAGAATTACCATTAACTCTTTTTGTTGGATTGCAGGATACCTGGTTCTCTGATGTGGCCTATTATTTGACTTATGGCAGCTACCCAAGTCATTTGTCAACATAGGAACAAAGGAATCTTAAGTTAAAGGTTGCTAAGTATGTTATTTGGCAGGATGTTTTCTACAAAAAAGGTTTGGATGGAACATACTTAAGGTGTGTGGATAAGCCTCAACAACAAAAACTTCTGGAAGTCTATCATGGTGAAGCCTGTGGCAGACACTTCTCATCCTTTGTCACTACTTTCAAAATTTTAAGGAATTGCTTTTATTGGCCTGGCATGTTTCAAGATGCGTATATCTATGTTAAAGAATGTGAGAAATGCCAACTCTTTTTTGGAAAGCCACATTTAGCGGCTCTTCCTTTAAGGCTTGTGGTAATTGATGAACCTTTCAGACATTGGGGAATTGATTTCATTGGGCCAATAAACCCTCATTCCAGTGCTGGTCATATGTATATTTTGATAGAAATTGACTATTTTACCAAGTGGGTGGAGCCCATTCCCACTAAAAAGGCAAACTCAGAGGTAGTGTGTAACTTTCTCAAAGATTGCATCCTAGTCCATTTTGGGGTTCCCCAAAAGATTGTTGCAGATAACACATCGTATTTCTCTTTTGAGGAATTAACCATGTTTTGTTATGAACATCAGATTACTCTCTCACATTCCTCTAATTGCTTTCCATAGGGTAATGGACTGGTAGAATCAAACAACAAGAACTTGATAGCGATTATGAAAAAGTTGGTTGATGAAAATGCTCGGAATTGGCATAAGAAGGTTTATGAAGCTTTGTGGGTAGATAGAATCACACCTAAAAGAGCCATTGGAATGGCACCTTTTGAGCCTGTGTATGGGTTTAGTGCAAAACTTTCTTTACCCCTGGAATTGTCAGCAGCCAAGCTGTAGACAGTAGGGGAGGATTCTTTCTTTCTTGGTGGATAGAATTATAGAACATTAGAGCAAGGTGAAGAAGATTGTTGACATGAGAGCTCATCCAAGAGGTTTCCTTGAAGGAGATGAGGTACTATTATGAGATAAACGGAAGGAACCAAAGGGTGCACATGGTAAATTTGACTCATTGTGGAAGGGCCCATTCAGGATCTATGAAGTGGTGGGACAAAATTCTTGTAGACTCGGCTATTCTGATGGAATGCTTATGCCCTATACCTATAATGGGAAAGATCTCAAGCTTTACAAACTGTGAGTCCTATGGTCAAGAATTTCTATATATAGTAGATTAGGTGTTTTGTTTCAAGTGTCTGTTTAGGTGTAAGTCTCCTTTATTCCCCTATTTGCCTTTGGTCATGCGAAACAAGAGATTCAGAGTTCTTTGCATTTTTCTTCATAGAATGAAATCCCCAGTTAGAGCCAATGTTACTATGTCATATTTCCTTCGTAATGGAGACAAAATCCTTTTTAAAATTCCTTTCGGAGTCGTAGTCTTTCTTATAATACCTTGGTTCAATCCCTTAGTCCGTTTGTAAATCATCTTTCAATAAAAAATGTTGAGTTTTAGTAATTGGTTGAACTCTGTGAATGCTTTGAACCATCTTTAATCGGGTTCAAAAGGTTCATTTAGGTTCCTAGGTGTTCAAGGGATTTTTCATACTAACATTTTCTTTGAGTGTATTGCAGTGGTTCTTTAAGGGTTTTTGTTCGATGTTGTTTTATGCCATCTCTCTCCTAGCGTTGAACTCATTGAACCAAGTTCAAAAGGTTCAAACGTGTTCAACATGTTCAATATAGCACAAATGGTCAGCAGCTTAGCATAATTAATATTCTCAGCAAAGTTTTTCCCTGAGCACGACGTACACCTTGAACTAATTGAACTCCAGTGAAGTCTGTTCAGGATGTTCATAGGTGTTCGAAGCTGGTGGGTCCCGCGGGTTAAATAATTTGATGGTGCATTGATTGCCAAATATGAGGAAGGTGAACTATGTCTTAAGTGACATCAATCCTTGGCTTTTTGAAGTAAGTAATCATTTCGGGAACTGGTGGTTACTTCAAAAACGCTGCCATGCATTTAATGCATGCGTGTGATGTCCAATCCAAAAATTTAGCACACTCAAAATGACAATTGGAGTTATTGCACTTAATAGTTCCATATCATTGCCCTTGCTATAAGGTATGAAGGATTAATTCTCTGAAAATTTGTTCCTTGTTGTTGCGGTGTTATTTTTCCTCGATAGAAGTTTTAATCACCGGCAGTCATCTGGCTGTTCAACTGTGAGGGTGAGTCCTTTTCTTGTTCTCTCCAGTATTTTTACTTGTATTTTTTCTCTCATAGTAGGGTTGCTGCAACAAATTAAGGCTTATTACTTTGAGTTATGAAGTCTACGCTGGACTTGTTCAGGAATGTTTTTAGCCTCACATGTACAGAGCCCATAGTTAGTGATACCGACCTTAAAGGGGAGAATCTTGAAGTTTTAAAAGAAAGGGTATTCAAGGAAATTGATGGTTCTTTTGGTGTAGAGATTTTGAGTAGCGGTCTCATAGAGGTAGCAACTTTTCCCCCAGCTATCCCTTGCCCAGAATTGGTTAGGGAATGTATCGCTAGGTATGATCCAGTCTCTGAGACCATTAGAAGAGACAATGGTGAAACCCTTCTTGTTATAAACTGTGAAGTAATTTCCTTTGTCTTCAAGATACCTGATTATAAGTTCTCCAATTTTTTCCCTGCTCAGTCAAACACTGAGTTCAACATAGATAGAACCAGACACCGAAATACTGTAGCAAAATACTAGCTGAAGGTTCCTCAAAGGGGTGGTTCCAGGTTGCCCAAGAATCCCAATAAGAATCACATTCTGCCTCACATTCACGATGTCATGCTTTTGTTGCACCGAGTCAGAGGCTCTACAGAAGCCTACAGTTTTGATGACTGGATTTATTGCTTTGTGCAGCTAGTGCTAGAGGGGAAGCAATACCTTGATTGGGAAGAACTGATTGTCGATTCAATGAGGGAGCAACTAAGTATGGCTAAACAATTTAAGTAGAATTTCTTTATGTCATCGTATCTTGTATATTGTTTGGCATGTGTTAAGGATTTGGTTGGAATACCAAGAAAACTCACTGAGGAGGATGTTCCCGTGTATGATTTCTACCCCATGCTGCAAAAGGATAATGCCTTGCAAGAATTCAGAAGGGTACACAATGCTTTTCTGGGTGACTTGTGTTATGAATTGAAAAGTATGAAAACCAAAAGAATCTCTGAGGATGCGTAGACATTCATAAGGAGGTTTGGCAGTTTCTTTATCCAGTTTCCTCATTTCTACTATATAAGAATAGGCGGCTTTGAAGAGGAACCCTTCAAACTCCCTCATTATTGTTTAGATTGCTTTGTTTTAGCGGAGATATGTAGGCAGTTGACCTCTGTGGTTAAAAAGGCACAACCCAGGGATAAATGGGAGGGTCATTTTCCCATCCAATTAGGTGTGTTGTCCTGTAGTTCAATGTTGGATGCCTTGAGCATTAGAGTAGATCTCAAGAACTTCAACTTTCCCCTGTATCTCGAAAGGAAAGGTTTCGATAATAAGGGTTTTTCTCGAAGTCTTAGTCTAATGCCATATCTCCCAATGCCATAGTTAGAGGAATTTTGAGAAGATTGTACTGATGAACTTGAGGTGTTCAAAAGGGGAAACATGAGGATGGTATTAGAACAAGTTATTTCACTTTAGGTAAAGCTGGATATTAAAGGGCTCGAAGAGGACTATCTAGAACTGTTTGAACCCGGATACTTAGCCTGTGCAGAAACTGAGACACCTTCAATTAACTAGGACAAGGAAGAGGAAGATTATATACAACTAAGAACCAAAGGAGTTCTGGAGAGAACTGTGGCATGGGTTGCTAGGAAGAAAGCAGTGAAATTAGGCATCAAGTCTAATTCTGCAAGAAGTAATGAGGTTCCTCTTCATTCACCAAAGCATTTTTCTAATAATGCTTGTATGCCTGTTCATGCAGGTAAAGATAAAAAGCTGCCTAAGGTTAGACACAAGTCTAATTCAGCTTTGGATTTCTATACTCCTTGACATACCCGGTCACGAAGTGCGGCTCAGAGAAGGATGGATCAAGCTAAGGATACAGAGGTGAAGGATATGATTCTTGATGCCCAAATATCTGAAGTTGAGGACTTGGATAGCAATGTTTCTAATTCCCTGGATTCCCATGCGATAACTATAACTATGACACCACCTTCCAAAGCGATCGAAGGAACAACCAGTTCTAGTGCAACTCCCAAGTGGTTAACCACTTTGGTAAACAAAAAATGGAATTTTCTTCCTGCAACTATTGCAATTAAGGAAATGGTTGTGAAATATATTGAGAAGGGACCCAAGCCAAAACAGTTCAAAACAAATGCTCATCTAGATAATGATGAAAGAACCAAAAAATGGGTCGCTGAAATTGCCTCATACAAGCCAAAGGATGAAAACAAGGAGGCCATTGTAGATGATTTTGAGATGACTAAGGTGGAGCTAGGAAAAATGAGTAGGGACTCAGACAAGCATTTCTTCTAGGTATCGGCAAAGAAAATGCTCACCAAATCGAAGAAAAACGGGCGGGAAAAGAGAGAGCTAAAGTGACACATAAATATTTTTGCCCAGTTCATTGACAACATTGGTTGTTTTGGGGCACTCCCTATATCTCATGCTATGGAGAACATTGACTCGACTTCACGAGAAAATAAAAAGTTAATGAGCCAGGTTCAATGGGCCAAAAGTATTGCGGAGGTCGTAGAGAGATGGATTGAAGGAAAGGTCAAGGACGGAGAGAAGTATATCACTGACTCCCAGAAGTTATGCGATGAAATATAGAGCCTCATCACAGAAGTTCAAAATCAGATTTCACCATGGGTGAAAGAAGAACACAAATGGGAGAACATCTTGCTGATGTTCACGACAATAGAAGAGTATAGAGTTACCCTATTTCTGACAGAGCATTCAATCAAATTGGTGACAGATGAATGTCAGCTCTTCGTGTTGAAAAAGACTATAATGTGGCGGGTGCTTACCTTCAAATCTATGATCTCTGAGGCTAAGACTTCTATGTATGAGCTCCAAGATCTCCAATGCAGTATTGTTAATGACAACAAGGTGGTTAACCCTGACCATGATTGGCAGTTGGGAATTTGTGGGCTAAACACGCGGGATGCAATAAAAGTTTGCCGAATATACATGGAGAAAATCAAGGCCAAGGGTAATTTCACTCCTGAAGATATAACATGGGTTGCTCGGATTGAGTCCATGACCTTTATTGGTAATGATCAGTTACCAAAACATGCTGAAAAGATGGTGAAGCACCGGTGGAACAAGAAGGTGGCAAAGAAAAAGCTCAATGCAATTAAAGTTCTGAACCAATCTATAATCCAGGAACTCACGACAACCCACGATGCCCAAGAAAGCAGAGAAGAAGATAATGATGGGAAAGTGGCATAATGTGTTGATCCAAGCTCCATTTTTTTTTATGTAATTTTCATGTTTATGCAAAGACTTCTGAACAGTTGTTCCAAATATATCTTGTTAGTTTCATAACTATTTTGGGGAGGTCGAGTTTTTAGGGAGACCTCCCCTGTTCTAAAAACTATAAATTAAAGGAAGATAGATGGAATAGGGGTTAGATTATGTAAAGAATTTTAGTTAATTTTTGGTTGGATATTCTTCTATTTTGTAAAAATCCTGTGGGAAGGAAGGATCATATTTTTGAAATCTGGAATTGGAAAGGATTTATAGATGTATTATCGTGCCTTTGTCACATAATATATATATAAAAGATCATATTATTTTTGGGAGAAGGAAAATCTGTGGGTTTTGAATCTGTGTAGACACATATATGCTTATCTAATCAAACAACAGTAATGACCTTTCTACTGCAGAAAATTATTATTTTTCTAGTACTCCTTTCTATGAGTGTTTGTTTTTAGGAAAATATTTGTGCTTGAGAATAGATTCGGTTTCTCTTATCTATTCTTTTCTTATCTAAATTGTTGGAATGGTGTTCTGAAATTTGTTTAAGTTACTTCCATCTCTTGTATTGAAAAGATTGGAAAGATAATTTTTCTCAAAAATATGTTTGAAATATTGGCCTCTCATCCAAGAATGAAGTAGGCAGCCTTACATGCTTTCAGGTTAAAAGCATACTGCTCAAATAAAATTAATTAGATTATTCCCTAAACAACTAAAATAGAGAGCTGTACCTATGGAAAATTCAAAGGGAAGTGGTTTATATAACACTTGCCCAACTATTTAGTTGAACACTTATCTTTAAAAGAAGGCGACACAGTTTGAAATTGATCATTTTAAGAAAGGCAAAATCCATTCACTAACAAAGCATAATCTTTTGAGTGTTGGTCAATTAGTTGAAAAGGGATTTTAGTTACAATTCAAGAATGGAGAATGTAAAATCATAAACAGAACTGGATTGGAGATTGCAATCGGTAATCAAACTAAAGGTAATATCTTTCATTTGAATATCAGTGATAAGACATGTTTGATTGCACATATTGATGAAAGTTGGTAATGGCATAAGAGACTCTGTCATGTAAATTTTGATTGCATTGTAAAGATCAGTTCAACTAAGGCAGTAAGGGATTTAACTAAGATTGTGAAACCTCATAATCTGGTATGTAAGGAATGTCAAATGGGAAAGCAAGTTAGAACAACTTTTAAGAGTATTTTTGAGAAATCCAATAATGTTCTTGACTTAATTCATACTAACTTGTGTGGTTTGGCAAGAACAAGAAGTCTATAGGGAGATAGATATTTTATGCTAATTATTGATGATTATTCTAGAATGTGTTGGGTTACTTTTCTCAGGAAGAAATCAGAGGCTTTTGGAAAATTCAAGTTATTCAAGGCAATGGTAGAGAATGAAACCGGTAAGAAAATCAATAGGTTGTGGAAAGGAAGAACCAAACTATTTTGGAAGCAGCTAGAATCATGATATTGGAAGAAAATCTACCTCAAGTGTACTAGAGAGAAGCAGTAAATACAATGGTTTACACTTTCAACTGAGTTCACATCAAAGGTAAAACCGGTAAGACCCCTTATGAACTATGGTTTGGTAATACTCCTACTCTTAAATACTTCAGAATATATGGAAGCACATGCTATATTAGGAGAGATGAGTATGTTGGTAAATTTGATCTTAGAAGTGATGAAGGAATATTTCTTTGTTATTCAACTTGGACTATAGATGTTTTAATAAAAGATTGCAAAAGATCATTGAAAGTGCTAATGTGAAGATAGATGAACACTTTAGAGGAAATTCAAGGTCTTTAGATTCTAACCGATAGTTGAGATGATCATAAATGAACCAATACAGATTGCATCGGTACAGAATGTGGATCCAATCACACCGACATCATGAGAGAATTCCACAATGACTGAAGAACAATGGCATGTGAATAAACCTAGGTATGTAAGACTGAATCACTCATAAAATCAGATAATTGGGAATAAGTATCAAGGTGTTATGACAAGAGGAAGATTGGAAAATGAAGAGGTATGCTTAATTTATCAAATTGAACCAGCATTTGTTATTGAAGCATGTCAAGATGAACATTGGATAAAAGCAATGGAAGATGAATTAGAACAATTTGAAAAGAACAATACATGGATATTAGTTCCCCAGCCTAAAGACAATAATCTAATTGAAACTAAATGGGTATTTAGAAATAAACTAAATGAAGATGGTAAAGTAATTAGCAGCAAAGCAAGATTAGTTTGTAAAGGATATTCACAGAAAGAGGGAATTGATTATAATGAAACCTTTGCACCGGTAGCTAGAATTGAGGCAGTTAAATTATTTCTTGCATTTGCAACTCATAAGAACTATAAAGTATATCAGATGGATGTAAAATGTGCATTTATGAATGGCAATCTTGCAGAGGAATTTTACATTGAACAACTTGATGGATTTTCATTGACAAATGATAAAAATATGGTTTGTAGATTAAGGAAAGCTTTGTATAGATTGAAGCAAGCTCCTAGAGCTTGGTATGCTAGATTGGCCAAATATCTTTTGAAGCTTGGTTACACTATAGGTAATGCTGACAACAACTTATATTACAAAGTGACTAATGCTGACATCTTGGTTATTGAAGTTCTTTTTTATGATATCATTTTTTGAGGAGAAGATGGATTGTGTAAAGACTTTGCTAACAAGATGTAGGAAGAATTTGAAATGTCTATGATTGGGGAGATAAAATTCTTTTTAGGATTGAAGATTTCACAAACTAATAAAGGTATATTCATATGTCAAACAAAATACTTGAAGGAACTACTGAAGAAATTTGGTATGAAAAATTCTAAACCGGTAAGTACTCCTATTACTACAACTACTAAATTGACATTGAAGGATGATTCAGCTCTTGTTAATCTACTATATTGGAGTTTTACTGTATTTGACACAAACCATACCTGATATAATAAATGCAATATGTATTTTTTCAAGGTTTTAGAGTAATCCTAATGAAAATCAGGAATCAACAGTAAAAAGGATTTTCAAGTATCTACAAGGCACAACAAATCTTGGTTTATGGTATCCTAAAGATGAAACTTTTTATTTATGTGCATACACCAATGCAAATTGGGAAGGAGATGTAGATGATAGAAAGAGTACCACTAGAGGTGCATTCTTTCTTGCTAGCAGATTGATTTCATGGATAAGCAAGAAGCAAAGTTGTACATCATTATCAACAGTAGAATCAGAATATGTTGCAACAACAACTAATTGTACTCAGGTATTATGGATTAAGAAAATGTTGAAGGACATAAAGGTAAAATATAAAGAACAATAATCATTTATTGTGATAATTCAATAGCAATTGATATATCAAAGAATCCAGTATTTCACTCTAAGACAAAGCATGTTTCTATCAAGTATAATTTTCTGAAAGAGAATGTTGAAGCAAAAGAATTAAGATTGGTTTATGTGAATACTAAAGAGAAGATTGCAGATATCTTTACAAATCCTTTGCCTATTGAAACTTTTGAATATCTTAGAGAGCAGCTTGGGGTAATACCCTCACCGACAGAGACTTAGATGATTGGATATTGTCATCAAACCAGTAGAAACTAATAGAGAAATCTTTTTCCGGATTTGATGGAGGAGAACTACTTCTCAAGGGGAGTAGTTGGTTGTATGTTCTAGTATTTATTTCTTAAGTGCTTTGCCATTTGATGTCAAAGGGGGAGAGATATCTATGGAAAAACATTATTCATTGGGGAAAGATATATACTCTTTGTATTTTGGTTTTGATTTCTGGTATTGATCTATTCTGGAGATTGTTGGTTTTTGGTTTTTGGCATTTTGCTTTGGTACTTATATGTTTTTCCATCTAGTGTTGCCATCAATGCCAAAGGGGGAGACTGTTGGTTTATGGATGTGTTGCATTTGTTTTGTCATTGATTTCAACGCTTATCCTTCTAGATATCTACATTGTTGATTTGACACTATGGTTATATTAGTTTACTGTTGAACCGACACATTGTGTTCACTTGCAAGGTCACTGACTTATGCATAGTCACCGGTATATGCTCACCGGTAGGTTATATGGTTCACCGGTACTGATGATGACTTGTTATCATCTGGAGATCACTTGATTATGTCTATGACATGGTTTGGATACTTGGTTTTGGTGTTTTGGTTGTTGGTCTAATTGGACTGACATATTTGTTGTTACCGACAAATTGGTCTAGGTTATGGACCGGTATACATTATCTATTCCAGATCAGCATGACACGCTATGGAGATGATTTATTGACTGGATATTGTTGTAAATGTATTGAGCCGACATGTTGTATCGCATCAAGACTTATTTGTAATTGATTTAATTGTAATATTCTTAGTGATCTGACCTACACATTTGGTCTTAGGTTTTGTATAAATGTAACATCTCATTTATGAGATGAAGTGTGTAATTGTGGTATGGTATGGTCATGGTATGTGCAAATATTGAATATCATATGAGAAGATCATAGAGAAAATCAAGCACACATAATTTGAAGGTTAAAGGAAGGTTTGAAGGTGTTTATCAGAGCTTAAACTGGTACTGAATCCAACATTGCAAATGCACTTTGAAGTAGTACATTATTCTAGGATTTAACCATCCTACTATAATCATTGCAACTCCCATTTGAGCATTGTGCTCTAGGCGGTTGGCCTTTCTACATGTGCAGACCCCATTTGTATACATATACTATTTGTAGTAGTATCATCTGATTGTGGGTAAGGTTTCCCGCCGTGGTTTTTCCCCTTATAAGGTTTCCACGTCAAAAATATATGTGTTATGTGTTGTGGATATTGTTTCTCTTTCTATTTCATGCATTGAGTTTCATGGATATTGATATTAACTATGAATATGTTAACCAACATTAAGTTTGGTTTACTGCTATTAAGTATTAAGTTGAATTAATTTATAATAGGGTTGAAATTCACTGACAATTGATTCACCCCCCCCCTATCAGTTGCCCTTTCATTTCCTAACAAAATTTAATATCAGATTTCAATCACTCCCACTCTGACCACCTATGATCATTTACCAACATACCCTTAGATAATCAATTGTCTATATTAAACATAAAACTAGATATCATAGCCTTACATACAACTTACTTTATCTCCATTTTCATTTCATTTCACACAAATTCAAGGAAAATTACCATTTAGAGTCACAATACAACTTCATACAATTTATTATCAATCCATCCTAATAGAATTCATTAAGCAAACACTTTCTCAAAATTCAAATAAGGTAATGATATAGCACCTTTTCTTAATCTATCCATTTGATCAAGCAAAATATTTCATCAAAACCGCACAACTCCTACTCTAAGCTGATTTTTATCCTGCCAAACCAAATAAAGACACAATGGTATGATTTCATTTTCCTATACATGAAATGTACCAATATTTTCTTCATTCAACACACATATTATAACATGGTCTTTTAACCTATTGGTTAGTAAAAACTTTATACATTATTTATGAAAAGATATTCTATCTATCTAATTCCTCTTCAAACAAAAATCTTGAATGCAATGCATAAATTTTGAACTTCAATGCAAATTTATTCCATCCAAACTTCTCTTTTAATGTATTCAAAATCATATCTTCCATTGAGTATTCAATGCTTCTAATTAGTATTGATAAGCTCTTAAGTTCTATAAATCTTATATCCAAAAAGAGAGAAGAGGGAGAAAAGCATTGTCAAACAATCATTGTATGCACACCAAAATTGTATATGGATAATCTAAATTTTTCTAGACATGCCATATTTATCGTACCATGGAGCTATTTACATCATTTTCTAAGATATGCAAATTCAACCTCCCATGAAGTCTCCTAACATTACAATTGCAGCTAGAAATATCAAGTCCTTATTGAAAGATATTATTTACTCAAATAGTCTTTTCTTTAATCTAGTTTCACACACATATATAAGCACCTGATAGTTCTATTTGGTACCCACACAACACCAATTAACTCTTTACATTTTACAAAGAAGGATAAGGGAAGGAGAAGGAGATTATTAAGCTACTATTTTCTATCGACTAATGAAACTCATGCAAATTCTTCTATTTTCTCATCATGATCT
The DNA here is from genome assembly GCF_030272615.1 of Cryptomeria japonica. Classification (NCBI taxonomy): domain Eukaryota; kingdom Viridiplantae; phylum Streptophyta; class Pinopsida; order Cupressales; family Cupressaceae; genus Cryptomeria; species Cryptomeria japonica. Next base: position 727,167,098 of record NC_081414.1, read on the forward strand.
ACACTAAATCATTCTTATATGCATAATACAAATGCGTCATCTTACTATTCATAAGAAAATAAACACAACAAGCTAATTAGTTAAGAGAACACACATAATTTTCTATCATTCTATAGAATAATCACTTATATAGGGAAAACAACCTCTAATACTCAAGTAAGCACTAGAAATTACAAAGCAAGCAAGACAACTTAGAACCATATATACATCACTCACATCTAGGAGACATGCATACAAAATGAATACACATATTGCACACAATTATGATTTCTAGAAGAGATTAGGGAGAAACACAAAACATAAACATATCAGATCTCCTAAGTTTCAATGACACATTCCTTCACAAATCTCAAATAACAACTCAAGTCAAGAAAACATTATAGTACACCACACAAAGTCAAGAGAAACAACCTTAACTAGAGATCCCAGTGTTTGCAACATGAGCTCTAATACTAGATGTAATGCCCACAAAAATACCCTAGAAAAATAAACAAAAATCTACTAACAAAAAGAGATAATTTTTTTTGAAGATAACCATTACAACTATGCTATTACTAGTATTTATTAATGCAACGTTACTACCATTATACATCAATGCATCATTAACTATATACATGAATACATAAATCAAGAAGAACATAACCATAGCATCATATTATGCAAGCGAAACTTCTATTTAATCATTAACATAACTACATAGTAAAACCATATAATGCATCTCCATTCCCTAGGGTATCTTAATGTCACTACTTGACATTAAACTAACACATCGCATATCTATCTAGAACACCATATACTATCATCTAACTAAACATTTACTTCCCATGCAACTATGATAAAACATTAACACATATGTATAACTCTATTCCCTTTCATACTCTGTCTAAGGTTAATTTACATAAGAGCACATGGGCAAGAACATAGTCTCTTTGCTACATCATATCTTAATAATACAAGTTACATAGACACATATTCATATTCCTCATTTACAAACCTCGTAATATGGTAACATCTCTAATACATAGAAATTAGCACTAAAGGATAACCACATAATAAAGAGCCATATTTCCATATGAACTACAACTACTCCCTTAACTTCCACATCTCAAGATATCTAACATTGGAGATTAAATTCTTTCAAATCAAGGCATATATGATAATTAACATAATCACTACTATCCAAAAAATTTACTCAAGACATAGCATACATATCTCTAAATCATTTAATTCCTTTCTAATCAAGAACAACATCTACAATTAGAATATCCATTTACGGCAATATTATTCAATACATTTCATTAAGAAATCATCTTACTACATGTTCTATAATACATGATCTCAATACACTGATTACATAGTCTTATTTACCTTTCCATCTTTCATAACACATGATATAATTCTAATTACATAAATATTCTCAAGAATCCAAGCTCATGATGAGATACTATAGATCCAAATCCACGAACACTAACATCCAAGAAGAATATCCCAATGGTAGAAGGCATCACACCACCTGACCATGTGGAACCAAATAGGAACCACCCCCTGTGCTAGGAGATGACATAAGGTTCCAACTCACTCTCAAGACCTAAGATGACACCTAACAATCATAGGATACAACATGACACTACAAGACTCCAACATCAAAATATAACATCAAAATACATCACATGGCTAAATCAAAGCAATCAACCTCCAGAGACATAGTTCAACAAATCAAGGCTTATGGATAATGGACACATGTGGGGTAGAGTGTCATCACATGCTAATCTCATGTGGTATTTGTATCCACCTTGGAGTCACTCAAGGGAGATCGGGTATACCTCTCCAACGGTCTTCCCAAGCTAGGATTCCAAAACCATCTCCCTTGGTCCATCCAATTGGGGCATACACCATCATATTCTTAATCTTAATTAGATGAATTCCTAAATACCCAACCCACTAGTCAATTATTAATAATGTTATCATTTACAAATTAAACCATAAACTCTTCATGTGGTTCCATAGGTCTAGAACCCTTTCCTAGAGATCTAGTGCTCATAACCTAGGTCCAACACATGCAAGAGCCCACTCTCCGAAATACAGATCAAGACCATAGGGTAAAAAAAACTAACAAGATACATCTTACAACAAAATGAAACTCTTCATGGGAATCATCTGAAATTCATTACAGAACTGATACAATTGAATCACAAAGATAGTCATCAACATACAACCAAGAGCCAATTAACAAGGATGAAGCCATAAGCTCATAATGCCAAAATGCAATAATAAAGAGTGCCTCAAGAATTTCAAATACACATAAATATGGGAAATACATGAATCCAATAACACATAATGATCCTCCATAGGGAGGCACAACATAACCTCTCACTGGAGCTACAATTAACCATCATCAACAACAAGGAATCACTCAACTTGCCAGAGCAACATATCAAAACGTCACTAGACAAGCATAAAACCACTTGCTGGAGCCAAAATGGATTCACACATATCACTAATAAATGTCACAATTCCCCAAAACCATCAAACATAACAAAACAAGCCTCTGGAATAAAGACCAAGTAGAGAAATCAACTGAGGGACTCAAAAACCAACCCAGTAATTTTTTGACACTACTCTGGTGCTATTGTAGCCCAGAGTAGTGCTATTGTTCTATGTTTTATCACTATTGTAACAGGGAACTAAATCACAAAAATTGGGATACAAAGATACTCAAATTTGCCTAGATTCAAGCACAGGCCTTACAATGGCATAGTATGACCCAGAAGTCACTAAAAGCCAATAACAGACCAAAAAAAACTCTTTTTATGGCCAACAATAAAATGCATCCAAGAATTCCAACATATACTGGCAACAAATTCCATATAAAATATTACAAACATAATCGCTCCAGATCTAATCAAACCAAATGGACACAAGACAAGGTATGCAACAAAAAATAAACCTCACAAAACCAACTATTACCACAATGCATCAACATATCAACATACACAAATGCCCATTTTCAGCAATACAACACATAGATTCATAAAATCATATATAAATATTTTTTCGAAAATATTTTTTCCAATTACTGATAATAGAATAATCATTCATTCCAAATCTCCCCAAATAGTGTTTTAACAGTCATGAAGAAAACAATTTTTTTCAAAAATGAAAATGCAAGAATGGGAAAATATCTCCAACTTGGAAGTAGAGTGATGGTAATGCATTCATAGAAGAGAAAAAATCCAAACCAACAAGCTTTCCAAAATTCAACCCAACCAAGCAATTCTAAAATCCAATACTCGCAGAAAGATATCCAAAAGCACCCCACAAAGCCAATAAATAGAATCGCATTCAAAACTATAGAATAATACTTGCCAATCAAAATATTCCAATAAAATATATTCTATATCAACCCCTCCACCAAAAATCGAGGTAAGAATATAAAATAATATTTTCGACTTACCCTCAAATCTCAACCAATAAAATAATAGGGTAGGTATAAACATAATATTTAATTACTCAATTAGTGAAAAGAGAATGCAATAATAATAATAATAATATAATAAACATTAATAATAAATTAAACTTCAATAAAATAAATCAAAGGCAATATAAATAAATGCTCCAATTAAATATATAACTACAAATAAAATAAATAGTATTATCCTCACAATCACAACTCCCAAGAGGGCCAATCATAACAAAGGGTAGGTATATGAATAATAACAAATAAATAAAACAACAATGCAAATAAATAAATAAATAAATAATCAAAACAATAAATAATTAGATAAATAATAAATAATCCAACAATAAATAATAATCATCAAAGAAGATAAATGTATAGACAGACAAAAATACCCATCTAGTAATTAAACAGTAAATAAATAAATAATCCAATAAATCAAAAGGTCAAATAATAAATCAAAACCAATAAAAATAAATAATAAATAGCCAATAAATAGACGAGCCAAAAATAAATAAATAGATAAACAATGAATAACTAATTAAATGTACAAATACATACAAATGCTCTAGCCAATATAAGTTAAACTCAATACTATAAAATATCTCCCACATACATATAAAATAATCAAATAAATAATAAATAAATAAATGGATGTACTGGTAAGCATAAATACTCAACTAATATAATTTCACCAATTAATTATTAATTAATTATAAATTCCTAGAAAATAAATATTTATAAATATATTGTATTCGTACTAAACATTATTTAATGATTTACGCCAATGGTTATATGTAGTAATTGATTAATTAATTTCCACAATTCCAAATAACCAGTTAAATATAAATCCATAAAATAAACATTAATGAGTAATAATTTTCCAATAATAATAATAATCACACATTAATATTAAATATTAATGTCATCCATTAATTTAATTTTATATTTTTAAACTATATAAATCAATTAATTATTAATTAATAAATAATCACAAACTCACAAGGCAACTTGACATAAGGTTGAACAACATACCACATGACGTAGACCAATGACTCAAGCCAAGACACTAATTGACAAGGGTCTCAACTTAAGCCTAGAGTATGAGAGGCAAACACATGCCATCTCCAACAACTTGCCATTGGGATAAAGACACGCTCAGACCCATGACACTAGGTGGAGTCGATGTCCGGTACCTACAATCTTGCATCCACCATGAAACACAATATAACATGTATACAATACATATACATCATAAATGATCAAGCAAGTGATAGAGAATTGCAACATCATATCGTGCTCGCAATGAGTGGTATGACATTGTCTCTAATCACGAAGATACTAGAAGATAATCACAAACATCGTAGCATCAACACAGTCATCATAATCATAGAGTAGGGTTAGTATAATCATAATGTCATCAAAATCCCATAACCAATATGATCCATCATGAATAATGATCAAATATAGATCCATCATCCTATCCAATACAATCATGAAATAGGGCTAGTACATAACATGATACCATCAAATCATCATAAAGTAGACTAAGCTAGATCAATGTAGTCCTTTGATGTACAAAAAGATAAGATAAATCAGGGAGGGGCACTAGACTTCTCCTGATAGTAAAAATCCATTTGGTTGCTCAATGTATACTTCCTCTTCCAAATCACCATTCAAAAAGGCTAACTTGACATCCATTTGATATATCTTAAATTATTGTAAGCAACATATGCAATCAACAATCTAACAACTTCAATTCTAGCTATCGAAGAAAAGGTCCCCTCATAATCAATTCCTTCCATCTATGAGAATCCTTTACATATTAATCTGGCTTTGTTTCTTACCACTTCACTAGCCTCATTCACTTTATTTAGGAACACCCATTTAGTTCCAATCACATTCTTGTCTTTAAGTCTTGGAACAAGCTCCCATGTAGTATTCTTCTCAATCTAATTTATCTCTTCTTCCAATGCTTATATCCAATTCTCATCTTCACATGTTTCAACAACATCTGTAGGTTGAATCTTGGAAATTAAACATATCTCTTCAGCAACAATCCTTCTTCTAGTCATCACACATTTGTTTTTATCACCAATAATCCAATTTTTTGAATGATTTAATCTCACATACCTTAGAGTCTTCTAATTGTTTTGATTCTCTAGTTCTTGCACTTCTTCACCAACAGCAACAATATCCAAATTAACTATCTCTACCAGATCATTCCTCTTTAAGATCTCTGTCTACATAAGTTTTGAAGTAACATATTGATTATCAAACTCATATCCACATGCTTTGATCTACTTTTCGTGAGATTCATCAACCTTCATATTTTCACTTTCTACTATCCTATTAAATCTCTTATTGTAACACCGATAGGCATTTCTCTTAGTAGAAAATCCCAAGAAGATTCCTTCATCACATCTTGCATCAAACTTCCCTATATCCTCATCTCTTTTGATATAACATTTGCTTTGAAAAACTCTTAAATATCTACCTATAGGAACGTGACCGAACCACAACTCATAAGGAGTCTTACTGGAATCACCATTTATATGCACTCAGTTGAATGTGTAAACAACAGTGCTAACAAATTCTCTCCAAACCTCAAAAGGTTTGTGCAACATTTCCTTCAATCAACATAGTCCTACTAGCACCCAAAATGGTTTTGTTCTACCTTTCAACAACTCCATTTTGTTGAGGGGTTCTAGGAGCAGATAATTGTATTCTAATTCCATTCCTCTCATAGAATGTATCAAACTCATTGGATGTGCATTCTCCTCCTCTATTAGATCTCAGACACTTTAGCTTCTATCAGGATCCAAGAACACTGAGAGGGGGGGTGAATCAGTGTTCTGTTGGTATGAACAATTTTTAACTTTCTAGACCATGCATATATAAACCGGTAAACAAATAAACATATAACAAGAAGAAAATAAACCATCCACATAAATGAGCACCATAACACATAAAATTTATACGCGGAGAACCTCAATGAAGAAAAACTACGGTGGGATTTGTGACCCACAATATCAGTTCACTGGCCATATGAAAAGATATTACATATAATAGGGGCCTGCACATGCAGGAAGGCACATTTCCTAGAGTATAATGCTCATCACTATAGAGCCTCACTGACTACAAGCTTTCTGCTAAAGTAAATTACGGAAAATGAACTCTATAATGCATCTGCTATGCCAAATAGAGTTTCGGTTCTGTCTGTGCTTTGTACTGGTTCATAAACCCTGAACTACTACTGGTATCTCTTCTCCTCCAAGAATTATTTCCAAGCTATCTACAAATCATTGCATGATATAACATTCGCATACAAAATGATCTTCATACATATATTTTTCATCATATAGTTCTTCTATATTCTCATATATCCATCTATCACATATTTTTCATCATCATCATCATCATATAAAAAGAAACCTAGCAGACAGACCTATATACCTATTACAAATGATATGCCTTATGTCGACTTACAATACATTTACAAAATATATTCAATGTCAGCCTTGACAATATTCACAAAATGATTTATTTAGTAAATCCTCCTAGAGGTCAGCTTCCAATGAAGTATTGATGTTGGTGCCGATGTCGGTGTAGCCCTGAATGCTCCAAAGTCAGTATCTGTCGATATATGCTTCCTAGTGCCGGTTTATGACTTCCATCAGATCTTGTTTCCATCAATGACAATAAAATGAATCCAATGAGTGTCAATTGCCAACAACTTCAACCATGTCTTAGTCTCCACCTTAGCTTTGAATGTCTTGAATTTCTACAATGTTTCTAATTTCTCCTTTAGAAAGGTAACCCATATCATTCTAGAGTAGTCATTAGTCAACAATAGGAAATATGTATCACCCTACATGCTTCTTACTCTTGTAGCACTACACAAGTCAGTATGCACAAGATCCAATAAACTGTTGGCATTGTGTTGTCATTGATTTCAATCAATATGAGATGACCACCAGTAGAAGAGATGTATGTGCAACACTAATATGGAGGAGTACAGGATGTGATATCTTGGATATCACCTTGTCTTGTAGAACACCGATAAGATAAGGAATATGACTTTTAGAAGTCACCTATAAACAAGTCAGTGCCTGACTTGTGTGATGAGATAGAGGGGTGTTTGAGCGGTTGTTTGTGATGAAGAGAGAAAATGTTATTTGAATCATATCAACACTAGAAGAGAAGATTGAATAGGTCGCCAGTATGCTGTGAGGTTTCAGAATAGCAGGACTCCCACCGGATGAATATGCAGTCATCATGAGAAGTAATGACTGACAGTGAGTGTGCCCACACTAGATTACATGTGCCTATTTGAAGAGATGCTACACAAATAGGGAAGTCACATGAAGTGCACTATAGTATGCATAAGATGAGGTGTCACTCCATTGGTAAGTGGAGCTTATCTCATATTATGGATTGTGTGCATCATAGTTTGGTGAGATAAGGAAGAAGAGGTAAGTGTTAGAAGGCTCACACTGGATCCACTGGTGAAACAAAAGGAATGCCTCAAGTGAATGAAGTCAGAGCTTTGCACTGGACCAACTGAGAAGGCATGTTGAGATACCGGTACCTATGAAGAATGATGAGTTTGTCAACATGACAAATCGGTTAAGACATGGTCCGAGTTGATCAATGAGAAGGCATAGCTGAGAAGATGCAGATAGAGGAAGAATGGCCTAACTAATGGTGGAGTTTGGAGATGATTGATGACATGTGTCATCAAGAGGTTTTACTAGTATGAATGTCCACTGGTAATATGGACAAGGTGAAGATGAAGAAGACTTCCCACTTTGTGGGAATATGCATGATTTGGATGGACATGTCTGATGACCGATCAAGGAGTTCCACCAGCAGTTCAAGAAGAAAACATAAATGATAAGATTACTGATATAATGTGAGATATCGGCAAGGTTAGCAAACCAACAATGAAAAGGAACCGGTAGGGTGTTTGGTCGGTGATCCTATCTAGATCGACTTGGACTTCCAATATGGCAGTTGGTCGACATGGATGCCACATGGGGTCAAGGTGGAAAGCTTGTAGAGGCTGGTGAAGTGCCATGTGGAGTTAGGTATCTCGATAGGTGTGCATTGAATATGGATCCTATGATTTGTGGAACAAATCAAAAGCATGTGGCTCGAGGAAGAATGAACAATAGAGAAGAATCACAAAGTAGTTGGCACCTGGATCAAAGCAAGAAAATCAGATTGCAAGATGACCTCGATAAGGAAACAATAGAGGTATTAATGGTGGTTTGATAGATATAGGTCAAGGTAAAGGACCACATTTTCTATATTTGGAATATGTGTATTGGAAGGTGCAACAATGGTGGAGATGAATAGTTCACTGCCAAAGAGATCATATTGATCATGATCTTATTGGATTTGGTTTTTCTCGAGGATGGTGAGGAAACCCTAACCGCCTAGATTTTGAATTAGGCTTTGGCAGGGAAAATTGGCTATAAGTATGAAAGCCAAAGAGATTTTTTCCTACTACTGCATAAAAGAATATAGTGCTATTGTGAAGTGTGATACTTCTGCAAGTAAGAGAAAATCAGCCAGGTTCTTAACGAGCATCTGAGGAGTAAGTGAGAGTGAGGGAGAACCTCACTGAAGTGTTCAACCGGTAGGAGAGAAGAACCAGTAGCGTTCATACTGAAAGAGCAGAAGTGAAGGAGGTTGTAGAGAAGGTAGACAGTGGACCGATAGAGTTGAGCACTAGTAAAGTGTAGAGCTATGAGGAGGAGATCCTACAAAGAAGAAGAGTAGAAGACAGATACCGGTAGATCTTACTGATAGAGAAGTAGCACCTAAAGAGCAGCAAGGGAAATGAGTCAGTGTTGTAGAGAAGGTATCTCACCAGCAAAGTAAGGTATATGGGAAGGTTACAAGAATCACTTGTAACAAGATTGTTAATTTTGTATTTGATGTTTTCATCAAGATCACTGAGTTGTAGCTCAGTGCAGGGGTTGTATCTCCTTTGGGTTGCAGACCTTCAATCATTTAGGGGTTGGTCCTCCTTAGGTTGGTGCCCTAAATCAAGGGTTGTAGCTCCTTTGGGTTGTAGACCATAAATAAGGCAGCAGTTGTAACTCCTTGGGTTGGTGCCCTAAATATTGTAATAGAGGTTTGATTGTGAGGCTAGATTGGAGTAGTAGACTCCAGTAGCATTTCTCACTAAGGTTTTTCCCATCTTGGGTTTTCCCTGTAAATGCTAGTGCTATGTGATTTCTTTTGAGCTAGTCCCCTAACTAACCGACATGTCTCCGTTGTGTTAGATCTCATAACCGGTATACTCACATAGGACAACTAAAGGGAAAAGTTTGAGAACCACTGATTCACCCCCTCCCCCTCTTAGTGGTGCATTGTGTCTAACATAAACCATTAGATGTATACAACTTACTTTTGAATGAAGTTCTTATTTTCTTTCTGAACTGACATTCTTTCCATACCGAACTAGATGGCTTTAGAATTTTAGGAAAATCTCTAATAGCTTGAGTAGAACTTATCCTTATCATGTAGTAAAAATTAACATGGCACATTATTTTATGCCACAACCAAACAACTTTTCTCACTGGCATTCAAGTGAAAGATATTACCTTTAGTCTTTGTCCCTGATGCAATCTCTATTTTAGAGGAATTTAGAATCTTGCATTTACCATTTTTGAATTGCAAATCATATCCCTTATCAACCACCTATTCAACACTTAAAATATTATGCTTCAAACCTTCAACATATAAGACATCATCAGTATTATGCTTACCCTCAAAGGAAATAGAACGTCTAATGAATCACGTAAGCTTTATCATCTCCAAATATTACCATACCACCATCAGACCTCTCCATATTCACAAATTTTATTTTATCAACTTTCATATGATGTGAACAACCACTATCAATTATGTTTTCATCCTTCTCTTCAATCTTAGAAACCAAAGCTTTGTCTTCAACAATGCATCTTGTAGAATCCACTGGTACTAGATTATCTTCCTTTATAGCAATAAATACAAATTCTTCTTCTGAGTTCCCATTATCTGATTTTTTATCTATCACACCTTCATCAGTAGCATAATAACATCTCTTTTGATAACTTTACTTTGGTTAGGCTTATCATTCTTATCATGATTCTCATATATATCATTCTTATTATATATATCATGACTTTCATTATTATCATACCTAGACATTCTTTCAGGACACCTAGAGGCAAAATACCCTATCTTACTACAAGAGAAACATTTCAATGGTAACTTTCCATCATACTTATCGGATCCCTTAGGCAATCTCCAAGCAATAAGTTCTTCTAGCTCATCCAATTCCCTTTCTTGGTCTTCCATCTCTCTTATGTTTCTCTCATATCTAGAAGCCCTAGATGAACTCTCTCCCAGATCATACTTTTGCTTCCCAGATATAGAGCCTATAAATGTAGTCTCTAATTTACCATGTGATTCTCCAAATTCACTCAATTCAAATGAAGCAAGCTTTCCAACCAACATGTCTCTTGTCAGAGTAGTCACACTTCAGATCTGATCAATAGCAGCAACTTTAGCTTTGTAAGGAGGAGGCAAGGATCTCAACACCTTACCAACAATCTCATCTTCTTTAAGAGTTCCACCAACACATCTAATGTTCATAACAAGTTTATTCACTTTAGCCATAAAGGATGTTATGTTTTCATCTTCTCCCATACTTAATGTGTCATACTTTCCTTTCAAGTTTTTCAAATTAGCAACTTTAACTTGTGCATCTCCTTCATACAAGGTCTCTAAGTTTTTTCAGATCTCATGTGCAGTCTTTAAACTAATCACATTAGTCATCCCTGAATCAATCAAGGCACTCGACAATGCTTCCTTTGGTCTTATGTTATGTTCAACATCCTTGATATCATCAACAGTAACTAGACCATTCTGAGGAACATTGTAGACATTCTTTGTAATCTTCCAATAATCATCTCCAAGACACTTCATACGAACTTCCATCAGATACTTCCAAAAAGTGTAATTATTTCCATCAAATCTTGGACCCTCTTTCTTGAACACATAAGTTTCCATCTCGGATCTTCTCAAGTTGTCAAGTTTCTTTCAAAGGATCTAGCTCTGATACCAATTGTTGACAACAACAAGGAATGAAAATTGAGAGGTGGGGGTGAATTATTTTTCACCAGATGTGGAAATTTAAGCACAATCTCAGATCTAATCAACTACAACAAGAATAAAGATAAACACGATAACAACAACACACATAACACCAATATTTTGATATGGAAAACCTTGTTAAGGGAAAAACCATGCTAGGAACCTACCCACAATAAGATGATACTCTACAATAGTATGTGTAAATATTAAAATGGGGAATGCACATGCATTCATGCACACTGCCTAGAGATCACTTCTCAAAATACAATGACCTAGAAGGCTACAACCCTTATGGAAGGTTCACGACCGTACAATGATATTTTGACTACAATCTAGTCAAGATGAACTGAAAGAATAACATCCCCTAATTCTTGCTGACAGTGTTGATTAAGCATAATGGTTCTCCCTACAACAATCTCTATTCAATATACCAAAATGAAAGATAAATTCACTTATTCTCACATAAACCCCTCTCTGATAATGCATACAATATACCGATACCCAAATTACATGAATATAACACCTATTTATACAAATCATCAATCTTGACTACAAGGTCGACTCAACCCAAAACACCTAATTACAAAATTACATCACATGATCTATATAAATCAACCATAAAACCAATATAATGCCATAGATGACATAGCACTAACCCAAATGAACTACTCAAACATTCAACACCACCATAAATCTCACCAAGATCAGCGCAACATGTTACACCACCTAAAATATTGCATAACATGAAGAATAACATCAGACCCATAAGATCTTCAATAACATGCACAAAGATCAATATGGACCACCAAAATAAATAGGACACAATCAAGAAACACCAACAAGCTCATTAAAACAATCCACAGTAGTTGCACCAACACTACTTAACTAAATCTTCATCAATCAACATGTTGACACTCAACAACACTCAACAGTAGCAACTCGAACAAGAAAGTTAACCTGTAGAGAACCAAATCATGAACCATCTGAATTGAAGATACACATGAATATCCCAAACATTCTCCCAAATATGCAACTAAAGATATGAACATACTAGAGAACAACAGATTAGTCACTAGAACACTGCAACATTGAACACTAAAAATGCTAATCCTCATATTGAAATCCACAACTCGATCAAGTCACCACATAGAATTCTGAAATAAATAAAGAATGAAGTGTCTCTAGTTGATTCAACATAGAAAATAGATAAACAAACCAGATCAACTCACTACAATCATGAGATCATCAAAGCAACTCTCTACAACACTAAAACATAGGAATATGTTGACATTAACGACAACAATATATCCTAGCAGCAACAATATCCAACACATCATATATTTCTCCCAATTGAAATATGCCAAGACACTCCTAGAATGTTTTTACATGTCTGATTGTAAACCTCTATCCCATACCATCAAGAAAGGTTTGCAACTATCTCATCCAAAAGATTCACCTCAAGTTGATAACTCCCTATAGGTAGCCTCTTGGTATTCTCATCTACTTGATCTATACTAAACTATATTTATGCTTTGCTATCATTTTTCTATCCAAGTTCATGCAGGATCCAAAGAAATGTTACTCGATTACACCTAATCATGTTTTGTAATATGTTCAAGGTACTCTTGAGTATGGTCTGGAACATAAGAAGAATGATTAGTTCTTCTCACAAGGATATGCTAACTCAGATTATGTTGGGTCTATAAATGATTGAAAATCAAAATTTGGCTATATTTTTCATTTTGGATCTCATCCTATTTCTTGAATTAGTAAGAAGTAGCATGTTGTTGCTCTCTCATCCATCAAGGCTATATATCATGCCACACAAGGAGCTATGTACGATGAGATTTGGTAATGTCATAGTTATCTAATATGTGTATTTATTGATGATTAGCCATCAATTCTTTGTCTGTGATAACCAAGGGGTGTTGAAGTTTTTCAAGGACCCAAATTTTCATGAGCACACCAAGAACATAGAGGTTGAATTTCATTACATATGAGAGTAGGTGATGCAACACCACACTGAGCTCCAAGGTAAAAGCACAAAATTGTGTCACGTTTCTAGTCAACTGATCAACACAAGTGAATTTAAGTAATTCTAACTAAAAATTAATTTTAATCAAACATATGGTCTATAGAGATGCATTATAGCTATCTTATACATAGACCACAAATTTCCAATTGGAATTTTCCACTAAATGTATATTTTATACCACTTTGGGTCTAATTACCAAATTTCTTTTCTAAAAAACCCGATGTTTGAACAACTCCTACTCTTATAAATAATATTTTTTTTAAATGTAAAAATGCCTTTTTATAGATCTATAAGTGAATTTTCCAAAATATATATCTTTTAATATTTTAATTACTTTTAATATTTTATATTTTATTTTTATTGAAATTAGGTCTTGAACACTAAAATGTAAGGTTGATTATCTTGTAAAGGAAAAATACTATAATCTATTTAAAAAAAATTAAAAAATTAAATGCACTAGAGAAAAGAGTCTATGTCAAGATGATATAATTCTTTTCTAATTTGGATAAATATTTAAGAAAAAAGGTGATGACAAATGGAAAGAGTTATATTTTAGTACATGCAAATTTTCAAAATTTATGGAAGAGTATATAAACATAAAAAATAGTTAAAATTATATTTTTGCACTAAAGTTTCAAGTTATCAATATTCACAAAAAAATTAAAGAAGGTAAAATTTACTATATAAAGTGTGACACCTTGTGTAACTTCAATTTTAATATTTTATCAGCAACAAAATTATAGTGTTTACTTTATAAGAAAGTATATTCAAAAAGTTTTTAAAATTTAAAAAAAAAATACAAATATAAAATACACAAAAAGTTATACATTTTATTAGATTATATGATCATTTCAAAATTTAAAATTTATATTTCACTTTCTATTGATTCAATTTAAAAAGTTGAATCAACATTGGCCATTTCCTTTATAAAAGTGTGACACAACTTTGTACTTTTACCCTCCACTATTGTCCATTCGACTCTCAAATTGCTAATATCCTCACCAAGTCTCTTGGCAAGGTGAAATTTGAGTTGTTTTAGGGATACATTTGTAGAAACAATGTATTAAGGGTAGAATGTTAGTGTAATTTATTACATTATTTATATTACTACCATTTATTAATAGCCACCAGTTCCTCAAGGGTTTCCTACCATTGATCAATTTCTTTTGTCTTGTATATATTGCTTTCTTCTAGTAATACAGGTCATTGGATTGTATTTGTTTCATCATCTCTGCTCTTTCATACAATAAAACCATGTAGGAAAAGAATAAGGTCATAATATAATCAATCTTGTAGACTGGGATGGAAGGTTTGATGACACTTTTTCTATCAAATAGATGGAAAGGAAATCAATGTCTATTTATTTTATTCTCATTAAAGTTGCCTCCTCTATAAAGATTTTTGGATTTACACCTAATATAATAAGAATATACACATTAATATAAATACAAAATATATATAATGACATATAAGTGAATACTAACTACATGTTCATAAGTTACTAGAACCATTTGTTTCTTCTCTTCATCTATTTGAGGGGTAAGTCTGCAGACTAATGCTTTAATGCTCTTGTGATAAACATCAAGAAATAAACTAGAGTAAAGATGAATATAATTTAAATTTACACTAATATATGTGGGATAGAACAATGAATATAAAATTGAATTTACTAATTTAGCTCATACCTATGTGAAAGACACTAAAAACAAGGTTGTACATAAATTATCACCTCGATTATACAATGAATTTTAGAAGCTTGAAATGATGGCATCAACTAAAAATAGAAAACGTTATTTTGCTAGAATATACCTAACATTTTTAATAAACATAATGGCAAAAATAAAATATTGCAATGAAACTTGTATAATCACTACCACCAATGGTTCTTGATTTTTAAGATCCAACATTCACTAGCTCATTCAAAAATATAAATTTAAATATTAACATTCATATAAGGAAAAAATATTTACATGTAGTATATATACTATTTATGTAAATATTACATATCTATGGACTAACCAAGGTCACATAATCAATACTTGTATTTAGCTTTTTCTAATCAATGTTGAGAATGATTTTTTGTTATTTGCAATTTTATCTATAAAAACTGATTGTGTTTGAGGAGGACATTGAGGAATTGATGGAAGAGTTTGCTAAGGGTTTGTCTATATTTACTCTTCACTATGATTTTCATCATTTAGTGAAACAAGGTTTGAACGATTTTCAATTATTGAAAATTATGATCTATTGAATCAAAGAAATTATAAATTGATATTTTGTTCAATGTATACATTTGAAAACCTAAAAAGGATACCTCCTCAATCTTGCAAATATAATGAAAATATTATGTCAGTAACTTAATTAGATCAAAAATTTAGTCACACTATTCCTTTCTCATATTCTACTATTAAAAAGAAAGGGGGTCAAGATCTAATGAGCTTGGTCTTAAGAATTTATATTCTTATCATAAAATCTTATTATACTATAATGTACTTACATAATATAATGGATGAACCAAAAATTGGTTGTGGCCACTTTGTGCTTCTCCATCTTTGTGCACATACCCAATACAAGTGTCTTTGATTGATAAGAAAATTTATTATTGAAAGTAGATGCTCTGGAATAACAGATCTTTTCATAGCCTCCTATGAGGTGGATTGAGAATAAAAATTTATTAGTCCTTTGAGTAGTTCAATTAGCACCTTTAATGAAAAAATATAATAATATTTGTAACATTTCAAACAGCATCACTTTGACAATCTAAAATGTTTCTACATATGCACTTACTAATATTTATTTCTTTAAGCATTCTTCCTTATCCTGCATCTAAAATTTATCAAGTATATCTAAACTCCTCAGAAGTATGCACTTGAGCATGTACTTTGAGGATTATGCCATGGTATTGCTAATCAAAGATAATGCCTTCCAGATGCAAAGTAAAAAATTCAACTACTTCTCTCTTCCTCATCAAATTTATAGTAAGGTGGGCTTACAATTTTTATAACCATCTCTAAGACATTTTATTACAACCATAAAATTTGAGTGTTTTAATTTATATTACTCACTCGTTAATTCACTCCTACTATTACTCTAATTACTTGTCCATTTTTATTTGAATCTTTCCTTATTATCTCCAAAAATACCAACTATACAATTTTCTTTATTTTGTAAGAATATTGGTTTTAAATAATAGAGAATAGAATCACCTACAATTATAATATTCCTTTTTAGGTTTTCACTTCCATGAATATTTCTCATTCTTATTTTTTCTACAAATCTGCTTATAAATTCGTTTAACTATCTTTATCTTTCAAATAATTCCCTCTAGATTGAATTGAGATTCAATAGATTCCTATTAAATAACTCTTCCTTTTCCTCATCAATCATTTTTTTTTTCCTTTTGTCTCCTTCAACCATTACTTCTTTTGCAATGTTAATTCCTCCAATTTGTAATTGATTTCATTCTCACCTAATATATCAAATCTATGTATTATTTGTAATCATTAATCATGAAATACCATACAATATGGCAAAACCTTTAGCTTTTATACCACTCTAAAACTCCAAAAAAATAAAATTCCAAATAATTTTTAGATTTATAGATTTAAAACAAAGAGATATTTTTTATAAATTATGAAGTCTCCAATATATCAAAATATATTGAAGAAATAACAAAATTGGCGACAACAACATACTCTCCCAGTTTTAATTAATGGTTGTCACACGGTCACACACCAAGGTGGGAGAATGGATAGGTATTGGAGGCATTAATTTATCCAATTGATAGTGATGGTGGACTAGATGATGAGGACCCATGAGGTAGTGTTGGTGGCATAAGAGACCCTTTCTCTATTGTTGTGAGCTCTTATCTGAAAAGGACAAAAGTACAAAGCCACTCTAGTGTGGAGGATTGCAGTAGGATTTTGTATGATAACCCTTAGTTTTTCGACAAGAATGGTCTTTGTAATATATGCAGGTCTCCTATTTTTAAACCTTCAAAAGAAACTTTCAAGTTTCCTATTTTCTTTCATTTGATAGGTCTACTCTTAGAGTTTTAGAATCACATTGCCAATTATTTTTGGCAATAATGTGCTATGGATAAGATAACCAAGTTCATCAAGTGATTTTTCTTTGAAATGTATTGTGTTTATGTGGATAATAACTAGGAGATCGATATTCAAATTTTCATTGCCTCTAAATTTAGAATGCAAGTGTAGGAATTTGAGTATAAAGTCTCCCAAATTATTTGTTGTACTTGAGGTAAAGTGGGGCATGCCTCTACTACTTGCATGAAAAAAAAGAAAGAATATTATGTTTCACAAAAGAAGGATCTAATTCCTTTTTATAAGAAGCCTTACAATCCTTTCATTTAGGAAAAACAAAAAAACATATATAAAAGAAAATCTCCTATGGATAGTTCAATGAACAATATTGTTTCAGAGTTGGTGGAAGGTTTTGCAAATATTTTATTGACTCTTCTTTGCCTCAATAAATTTACATTTGTGGAGAAGGACTCTAGTTCTAAGTTAAAGAAAAGCTATTTGGGATATTTTTTCAAATAGTCCTGACTTTGGGTGTGTTTCTTGTTGGCAATATGGAGGAATTGATTATGTCTTGTATTGATGTTTTATCATTGATATCAACACTAGTTGTTTTGGTTGGTTATAGACAAATAGGTTTTGGTTACTGGTAAAAGAACTAGTGTTACCAGTAAGGGTTTAAGGTTTTACAGACAGAGCTTTTATTGAGAATCTTTGACATGATGCATAAGTGGTGTTGGTGTGGCTTCTAGATGGAATTTAGGATGCAGAAGGCAATCCTTGATCATGCCTCAACTGATTAAAGACATCGCTTTGGTGTGGTGGACCCAGATTAGGTCCAGTGCCTATCTAGGTTATGGACTAGTATCATGTTAACATGCTATCTACACATTACTAGGATGTTTTATGGATTGGTTAATGTTGTTTTGGTCTAAATCTGACATGACATATCATTGTAATATGGATGTATGTAATGATCTTATTATAATATCTTTTAGGTGGCCAACCTAATTAGTTTAGGTATTAGGGTTTGTATAAATTGGTGTAATATCTCATTGTAGATCACGTGTCATGGTCATGGAATGAAATATCATATGTGAAGGAGATTTGGTCGATCATAGGTGATCGAATTAGGTTTATGTAAGAGGTCAAATGCCTCTGGTATTGAGCTTAACCGAGACTGTAATCAGGCATGGTAGATGCTATCTCTGGCAGTTCATTCTTCTTGATTGTTGTCCAATTAACTTGAGGTGGTTAGAACCTCTCTCTAGTCAATGAGACTCCTTTGCAATGAGTAGTATGCTCTAGGAAGTGTTCCTTCCTGCATGTGCAGGCCCCTCATTGTATCATATACTTTCTACAGAAGTTTCATCTAACTGTGGGTAGGCTTCCCACCTTGGTTTTTCCCTGTACAGGGTTTTCCACATGCAAATCATGGTGTTATGTGGTATGTTTGCATTGTGTTAATTTTCTAATTCATTCTTAAGTTTTGTTTCTTTCATGTATCTATTTCTACTATTCTGGTATTCAATGTTATGTGCTTGGGTTAAAGGTTATAAAGTAGTTTGATTAATATAATCTGTTGACAACTGATTCACCCCCCCTCTCAGTTATCCACTGGTTATCCTAACAATTGGTATTTGGTCCTCTTTTGTAGAAAATTAACTGCTTGAGGTAGATCCTATGGCAACTAATACTTCAAATCCACCGACAACTATTTTCAAAAGAGAAATCCCTAAGCTTGATGGAACAAATTATGGGATATGGAAAATCCGAATGGAGACTAATCTTAGATGTCTTGGCAAGGATATTTGGGAGATCACTAAGAAAGGATATACACCTTATGATCCAACATCTGGCAATCCTTCTTTTACAAAATTGGACAAGAATATTGAAAATGATTGCAGAGAAAGAGAAGCCCTCTTGTGTGCACTCACTAGTCAGCAAATCATGGGATTGACTGATAAATCATCTGCAAAGGTTATGTGGGCTAAATTGCAAACTCTGACTGAAGGTGATCCTACTGTCAAAATTTCTAAACTTGATGGTTACTGGGTAAGGTATGAGAACTTGAAGATGGAAGATAATGAAAGAATTGCTACATTTATGGAAAGAGTAAATGAGATTGTCATGGGAATTCAAAGTTGTGGAGGATCTCTGAGCAAAGATGAAATAGTTTCTAAAGTCTTGAGAGCCCTTCCATCAGCTTACAAGATGAAGGTGACTGCAGTTAATGAATAGAGAATAATGGCAAACACTTCAATTAAAAAAGACATTCTTATTGGGAAATTATCTGCTTTTTAGCTTGAAGAATTTCGACCCTCTAGAGCAGCAAAGTTTGAACTTGCTTTCATGCATCATTATCTACTAGTAAAAGTGATTGGAAAGCCTTATATGCAAAATAATTGGAAGATTTGAGGAAAGAGGATGAAGAATTTGAGCAACTTGAAACCTTATTTGCTAGAAGAGTACCTAAAGGACTGACATGAAGTAAGTATGAAGGGAAAGAACCTTTTAAATGTTTTGCATGTAATAAGATTGGTCATTTTGCATCTAGATGTCCTGAAAGGAATGCAAAATTTGATGAAAGAGTTAAGAAATCATTTAAGCCAAATCAGAATAGATATATATTCAAGAAAAGCAAACAATGTTACATAGCAGATGAGGAAGGAGTAAATAATGACTCTGAGGATGAACCGACAACATACTCTGCTAGTGGATCCAACAATAGAAAGGAATGGGTGTTCTATTCTTTAAAGGAAGATGAACCAGAACTTGCTATCAAAAATGAAAAAAAGGCCTTGGTAGCAAAAATTGAAGACAAGGATGAATGGGTAATTGATATTGGATGCTCACATCATATGACAAGAGATAAAAGAAAAAAATTTCCCTTGCAAGATTACAATGGCAGTCAAGTCAGATTTGGGGATGACAAAGCATGTATGATCAAAGGTAGAGGTATTATTTATCTAGATGAAAAACATAATACTAATAATGTCTATTATGTAGAAGGTTTAAAGAATAATATTTTAAGTGTTGGTAAATTGGTGGATAAGGGATTCCAACTTCAGTTTAAAGATATAAAATGCAAAATTATTAACAAAACTAGTTTGGAGATTGCAACCGGTACTCAGACTGGTGGTAATATCTTTCACTTGAAAATTGGTAATAAGACATGTTTGATTGCTCATATTGATGAGAGTTGGTTATGGCATAAGAGGTTGTGTCATGTTAATTTTGATTCTATTGTTATCAGTTCAACAAAGGTAGTTAGAGATATACCTAAGACTATAAAGCCTCCTAATCCAATATGTAAGGAATATCAATTGGGAAAGCAAGTTAGAACTTCTTTTAAAAGAATACATAATAAATCTAATCATGTTCTTGATTTTATTCATACTAACTTATGTGGTCCAACAAGGACCAGAAGCTTTCAAGGTGATAGATACTTCATGCTGATAATTGATGATTATTCTAGAATGATGTGGGTGACTTTTCTAAGGGAGAAGTCATAAGCTTTTGAGAAATTCAAAATCTTTAAAGCTAAGATGGAAACAAAAACTAGATTGAAAATCAAATGTCTGAGATCAGATCAAGGCACTGAGTTCACTTCTCATGAATTTAACAATTATTGTTAGACAAATAAAAGTAGGAGACAACTATATGCACCTTGGACTCCTCAACAGAATGGAGTAGTGGAAAGGAAGAATAGAACCATTTTGGATGCAGCAAGAACCATGATGATGGAAACCAAATTGCCTCACATCTAATAGAGAGAAGCAATGAGTACAACAATCTACGCATTTAATAGAGTTCATGTGAAAGGTGAAACCGGTAAGACTCCTTATGAATTATGGTTTGGACATACACCTATTGTTAAATATTTCAGAGTTTTTGGAAGTAAATGTTATATCAAAAGGGATGATTCAATTGGGAAGTTTGATCCTAGATGTGATGAAGGGATATTACTTAGATATTCAATTCAAAGAAAATCATATAGATGTTATAACAAAAGATTGCAAAAAATTGTGGAGAGCGCTAATGTGAAAGTGGATGCAATACATAAATCAATCTATATCATATGATAGGGAACTGATAGTGGAAATGATCATAACTCAACCGACAATGCCTCAATCTATATAAGACACTAAGATAGTTACAAGAGCACAATAAAAAAACTCAACTTTGACTGATGATTGAAATAGTGAACCTGAAATTCAGAAGACACCAAGGTATGTAAGGGTAAATCATTCTAAAGATCAAATCATTGGAGATAGGAACAAGGGAGTTATGACAAGAAGAATACTAGAAAATGAAGAAGTATGTCTTATTTCTCAAATTGAACCGGCATCTGTTATTGAATCTTGTAAAGATAAACATTGGTTAAAGGCTATGGAAGATGAATTAGATCAAATAGAGAAGAATAACACTTGGACTTTAGTTCCCTGGCCTAAAAATAAGAATATTATTGGAACTAAATGGGTTTTTAGAAATAAACTAAATGAAGATGGTCAAGTTGTAAGAAACAAGGCTAGATTGGTTTGTAAAGGATATTCTAAAAAGGAAGGAATTGATTATGGTGAGATATTTGAACCTATAGCTAGAATTAAAGTTGTTAGACTATTTCTTGCCTATGCAACATATGAGAACTATAAGGTCTATCAGATGGATGTTAAATGTGCATTGTTAAATGGTGAACTTGAGGAAGAGGTATACATTGAGAAGCCTAATGGATTTTCACTAATAGATGACAAAGATATGGTTTGCAAGTTAAGGAAAGCATTATATGGATTGAAACAAGCTCCTAGAGCTTGGTATGCAAGGTTGGATAAATATATTTTGAAGCTTGGTTTTACTAAAGGAAGTGCTAATAGTAATTTATATTACAAGATCAATGATGATGATATTTTGATTATTGAAGTATTTGTTGATGATATCATTTTGGGAGGTGAATATAAATTGTGCATGGAATTCTCTAATAATATTAAGAATGAATTTGAGATGTCCATGATTGGTGAGATGAAATTTTTCTTAGGTTCGCAGATTACTCAAACTAACAAAGGAATCTTTATCTGTCAAGCTAAGTATCTAAGGGAATTGTTGAAGAAGTTTGGTATAGATAATTCCAAACTGGTAAGTACTCCTATAGTGACAAGTGAGAAATTATCTATCAAAGACACATATGCACTAGTAAATTCGACAGGGTATAATTCTATGATTGGTGGCTTGTTGTATCTAACTCAGAATAGACCAAATGTTATGAATGCAGTAAGTATTATTTAAAGATTTCAAAGTAATCCTAAAGAAAATCATGAATGCACAGTAAAAAGGATATTTTGGTACTTACAAGGAACAACGGAATATGGCTTATGATATTCTAGAGATGATAACTTGACTTTATGTGCATATACATATTTAGATTGGGCAGGGTGTCACAACCCTCCTTTATCACTTTTTTTTTGTTTTAAATTACAAAACTCTACTTATATTCTTTGGATGAATTATTGAATGAATATTGTAAGGGAATAAAAATAATAATAATAATAATAAACCCCACACACATGGAAAATGCATATATATTTTAAATTAGTTACTTAATTTCCCTCACATTAAGGCACATGTTGTAGGAGGAATAAGAAGCTTCTAGAGGCTTCTCCACCTCCTTGCATGTAACTCCTCCCACTAAGCCCAATTAATTTGCATGGAGGCCAAATTGGGAGAGAATCTCATTTTTTTTAATTTAAAATTAGGTAGTGGGAATTTGAAATTTGCTTTATAAAATAGGTACAAGTTTCAAAAGAAAAGCTAGCTATTCCATAAGAAAATTCTGCAATTTCTCCTTTGTAGTCCATTTTTCATTTGCAGCCAAGGTTTTGTTGGGAGGATTTCTCTTCAATTTGGAGGATCAAGGAAGACTCTACACCATTTTTTGCAAGCATCCAGGTTCCTTCAAAGCTTAGTTTGTGCATCTTGTTCTTGTTGTAGATTAGATTAGATTATTTTATGGAAAAGAAATTCATTCGTGAAATTAGTTTCAGACTTTGATAAGAATTAGATTAAAATGTTTTAAATTGTTTATTCATTGTTTGGATTCTTGATTTTGGAAAATAAATTGTTGATTCATTATTCAGATTTTCATAAAATTTAGTTCAGATTTGGAGTAGATTAAAATGTTTGATAGAAAGAAAAATAAATTTGTTGATTCATTGTTTCAAACTTTGATAAAATTTAGTTTTAAATTTTGGAGTAGAATAGAACAAGTTGTTGATTATTAGTTTCAGATTCTTGATAAGGAAGTAGATTAAATTTGCTTGGCAAAGAATTAGATTCACTGTTTTTTTAAAAAAAAATAAAATAATAATGTAATATTAAATCTAGATCCAGATTTAAATTGTTCCTCTTATTCTTTTTGATTCTTGCTAAGAAGAACCATCTTTCATCTCTCTGGTTATTGTTATCCAAATCTCATTTAAGGAGTATTCTTATTATTATTTTCTTTTTGAAACTCTCTGTGGATTGAACAAAGAGCTCACTGAAATTACCAGTCGAATAAATCCTCCTGGACTCTGAGAATAACCCTGGAAACAAACCAATTTCCTGAGAAGTCTGAGAACAACTCCCTTCCTGTAATGGCTGGATAAATCTTTCTCTCTCTCTCTGTGATTCAGATAAAAATATATATATATACATTAAAAGTCTGGTTTCTGTAAGGAGATAAACCAAGAAATGCTCAGTTATTTTACCTGTTCTTACCTTCTTAAATAAATTATCCTTTGTAAAGAATTTGAAACCATATATATATATATATATATAAATATATATATATATATATATATATATATATTTATATATATATATATATATATATATATATATATATATATATATATATATTTATAATCCTAATGTCAATTTACAAATATTAATGTTGCATTATCAATCACTGCATTCGGCACAGACCCCAAAAATATCCGCACGTACGCACAGACCCGAAAATAACCGCGTGTACGCGGAGCGGCGTTACCGAAAACCGGCAGGGTTAGTGGTACCCCCCACTACCCTGCGGTCACTACAAGTGGCCGCAGGGGAGTGGAGGGGACCACGTGGCCCCGCCAACCCCTACGGGCCTGCATATGCAGGACCGCAGGGAGTGACGGGACCCGTGGTCCCCACCCCCTGGTTTTATATATATATTAATAAAACGAGATTGCCGTAGGAATTTTCGATGGAAGTTTTAACATTCGATTTAACATTTAAGTATTTTTGTGTATCGTTTTAAATTAAAATTAAATTAATTTCTTTTTCATGTACATTTGTTTAGTTAAATTTAATTTCCTTAAAATTAACAAGGGTTGAATTCAATGTATTATTTCAATTCCTTAGAGAAATGAATGGATTATTTGACCCATAATTTTTGGAGATAAGTAAAGTCTCATTATTATTCAATTTGGTCACTCATGAGAAAATTGTAACCTTATAACTAATTAAGTCTTGCGATAGAGAAAACATTTCTGCATTTTGAATATAAATGACGTTACTTTTGCATTGCATTATGATTAATTCGTATTTTTCATGCAATTACTCGTAAGTTCGCAATTATCATTACCATGCCAATACATGTATTAATCCAATTAATTGTAGAATAATGATATTCTTTGTTCAAATAGTATTTAAGGTTTAAATTATGTACATCCATTTCATAATTATATTCAAGTATGATGTTAGTTTAGAAAACTAAACAAATGGAGTTGGAAAACTAAAACTAGCAGCGTTCGGTATATACGGTGCCTCTGGGTCACGCTTACGGGTAATGCCGTCGTGTTGAACTACTGCACTTAACGCCTAATAAAGCTGCATTAACGACGTCTGTGGCATCGTCCCTATAAATCGTCGGGGAGTAATAAGGGACATTTGGAAGTTAAAAATCCAAGGGGCGGGTAATCCCTCTTGGATCGATAATTTAATAAGATAACTTTCAATTGAATTCCACATCCGTTGAGTTAAACCATAGTAAACCCTCATAGGGATGGTCAAGTTAAGAGCTCTCGTGAAATTTACTTTATTTATTTATTCACCTCGAAGGGATATTGGTGATTGAAATTGGGTGACGCTCATGATAAGAATTAGGTTCTAGTTATTTTGTTTAGGCCACAAGCAATAGGCCATCTTGAGCCTTCGCTTAAGTGCTACCTTCGTGGGTAGCAACCGCAGAGAAACTGTCTGGGACACTGACCCTAGAAAGGGTTGCGTACCCACAAAAATCAGTTTACATCAAACCATAGATTAGAAGATAGAACTACATACTTTACGCCTTGATCCCACGCCGAAGTGGGTATGTAGGCAGTCTTGGGACGGAGTTGTCCCTCGTACTCAGGCGTTCGTGGGTGGGGTCTAGGCTTGGTTGAGTAAGAATCCTAATTGAAAGATAAGATAATCAAACCTAATTCAATGCATACTCGGAAGGAATCCCGTATGGATTCGCTTGACTTCCCGAGGCTTTAAGCCAAATTCCGAGGCGGAATTCAAGCTTGTGTTATTTTTCTTATTACTCCTAAGGACGACGACCTCGGTGCATTCTTGTTAGAAGAATGTAGTACTTAGTGAGTGGCTCAGGACCCGAATGGTCCCGATGAGTCTAAGTCTCTGGCCAGAGCATCTCCTATCCCGTTTGGATAGATGCCTACCCCGTATGGGTAGATGCCTATCCCGTATTGGATAGATGGAATTTACGTCCCGTATGGACAATTGCCTAACCCGTATGGTTAGAAGCTCATCCCGAATGGGTGATTGCCCAATCCTATTTGGATGGATGCCCAGAGTATGCAATTGAATAAAACATAATAAAAGAAAAGAAAAAAAAATACTCAATTTTGTTGGGTTAATTTTGGTGGGTTATTACATGTGGTATCAGAGCAAAGGTTCAAATCTAGGCCTTGTGCTCACTTCAATTTATTCAGCTAAGGGAATGTTTTACAATAATAGGAAATTAAATTTTATTCTACAAAAAAGGAGAAACTAACTACATAATTTAACTTTCAGGTAAAACCTAGAATGGCAAGAGGAAGAGGAAGAGGAAGAGGAAGAGGAAGAGGAAGGGGTAATGGAAGACGTACTAGGAGCCAAAGGGAGGAAAACCATGAGGAAAACCATGAGGAAAACCATGAAGGAAACCATGAGGAAGATCATGAAGAGGATCGACACAACCTAGGTAATAACGGAGATGGGGTCCAAGCTATAATCGACCTTCTAACCGAACAAAGAGATAAAATCAACTTCCTGGAACAATCACTGCAGGACCTTAGGGAAAGGCAGAATGACTATGAGAATAGAAGTGGTACTGAGAATGGAAAACCTGGTAGCAATCAAGGAAATGTGATGGGTAATGGAAAGGAAAATAACATATTAGAACTCTCCAAGGATTTGAAGAAAATCACCCCTCCTAAGTTCGATGGGAGGCAGATTGGTGAAGGGGCTGAGAATTGGCTAAATGAAATGGAGAAATATTTTGAGCTAAGAGATTTCAGCGAAACAACTAAGGCTTTATGGGGCTCCTATCAACTCACAGGGGAGGCGGCTAGTTGGTGGACCAACACCAAGGAACAAAATGGGTATAACAGGGATACAATCACATGGGATCAATTTGTTCACCATTTTCGAGATAGGTGGCTTCCTCAATTGTTCTTTGATGAGAAAGTGACAGAATTCCATAACCTACGTCAAGGGTCCCTATCCGTTCAACAATATTGGGATAAATTCGCCAAGTTGCTTAAGTATGTGCCTATGTACCAAAGGGATGAAGAAGGCCAAGCAAGGAAGTTCATTTTGGGGTTGAATACCAACATAGGGGCAGAGGTTGATATGCATGGACCCAGAAACATGAATGAAGTTCTTGAAAAGTCTCTAAGGCAAGAGAGGAAGATTCAAACACTAGCAGGACGAAACTATAATGGGAACCACTCATTTAAAAGGAAGCAAGAATTCAATGGAAACACTAATTTCAACAAGGGTCAAAGGAATAACTCTTCCGAAAGGAGACCACCGCCTAATCAATATCAGAGGAATGGAAATGATAATAACAGGGGCAACAATAATAACAGGGGCAATGATAACAGAGGCAACTATAACAGGAATGACCAGCAGAACAGGATAACTTATCCACCCAGGGGAAATGAAACAAGGAATGATCCCCCTAGAAATCAAGGTAGGAGAGGTCCTCCAGGCGGATGCTTTATGTGCGGGGAAAATCATTTTGCTAGAGACTGCCCCAGGATGCAAGGACAAATTAGAGCCAATCAACCCCAACAAGGGCCCCAACAGAGGATTCATGCAGCAGTTAGGAACCAAAGAAGAAGATACCAGAATGTTCCCGTGGAAACTACAGGTACACTATTTGAACAACCAATATCAATTCTAATTGACACTGGATCATCTGAATGTTTCATCTCACCTAAATTAGTGAACAAATATGCATTTAAAGTTAATCAAATGGAGTCATCATGGACGGTTCAATATGGGGATAAGGCAACTAGAGAAGTAACTAAGTGTTTACCAAGGGCAAAGGTACAATTCCCTGAGTTCGAAACAAGGGTAGATCTCTATGTGGCACCCTTAGGATTATATGATGTAATTATGGGAATGAGTTGGTTAGCAGACCATCAAGCTAATGTAGATTGTTATAGCAAAATTGTTGAATGTTTGGATGATGGGGGGAAAAGGGTCAAAATCCAAGGAAAGTTTAAACCCATTAATGTAGAAACTATCTCAGCAATGCAATTAAAGAAGGAAAGGAGAAGAGGAGGACAAATCTTTATGGTCGAAATTGATGAAGGGAAGGAGGAAAATACACCAACATTTGAAAATACCCCTTTCTTAAAAGAGTTTAGGGATGTTTTTCCAGAAGAACTACCCGGTTTACCCCCTAAGAGAAAGTTTGACTTTTCTATCGAAGTACTCCCAGGAGCTGAACCAGTATCAAAGGCACCTTACCGGATGAACACAACCGAATTACAAGAGCTCAAAATGCAATTAGAGGAACTCTTAGCTAAGGGATTAATAAGGCCAAGTGTATCACCATGGGGAGCGCCAATTTTATTTGTTAAGAAGAAGGATGGAACCTTAAGGCTATGCATCGACTATAGGATGTTGAACAAAGTTACCATAAAGAATAGGTACCCCTTACCTCGCATAGAGGACCTTTTTGACCAAATGAAAGGAGCGGCAGTTTTCTCCAAGATAGATCTTCGGTCAGGGTACCATCAACTCAGAATTAAGGAAGAAGACATTCCAAAGACAGCTTTCAGGACAAGATATGGACACTATGAATTCACAGTAGTTCCTTTTGGAGTAACTAATGCCCCAGCTGCATTCATGAACCTGATGAATAGTGTATTCCATGACTACTTGGATAAGTTTGTTTTGGTATTCTTGGATGACATTTTGATTTATTCTAGAAATGAAGAGGAACATTTAGCACACCTACAGATTGTTTTGCAAAGATTGAGAGAACATAAGTTATATGGAAAATTGTCCAAATGCGCCTTCTTTGAGGAAAAGATTCACTATCTTGGGCATATAATATCAAAGGAAGGAATAGCAGTCGACCCAGATAAAATAAAGGCGATAGTAGAATGGCCAATCCCTAAGAATGTTTCAGAGGTAAGAAGCTTTATGGGACTAGCAGGTTACTATAGGAGGTTTGTGGAAGGATTCTCTAAGATAGAAAATCCCATCACCTCGTTGCAACGGAAGGGCAAAAGGTTTGTATGGACCGAGAAAAGTGATAAGGCATTTCAAATCTTGAAGGGAAAACTAACTTCAGCACCCATTCTAAAGGTACCAGACCCAAATGGACACTTCACAGTTGTAACAGATGCTTCTACTGAAGGGTTAGGAGGGGTACTTGTCCAAGATGAAGGGGTAGTGGCTTATGAATCTAGGAAGCTAAAGACTCATGAAGTCAATTATGCACCCCACGACTTAGAGTTGGCAGCAATTGTGCATGCCCTGCAAAAGTGGAGACATTTCTTACTAGGGAAGCCCTTTGAGCTTAAGTCGGACAACCAAGGGCTAAAATACATCTTTACCCAACCTCACTTAAATGCCAGACAAAGAAGGTGGCTAGAGTTCTTAAGTGAATATGACTTTGAGATCGAATATATTAAGGGAAAAGAAAATAGGGTGGCAGATGCCTTAAGTAGGAGAAGACACTTGATGACTATAGCAACCTTCAAAACCTCTTTCAAAAAGCAAGTAATGGATGAACAAGGACATGACCCATGGTATGAGCAAGTCAAATTAACTATAAGACACAACCCGACCGACCCTAAGGTCGAAGGATACACATTTGATGAAGATGGGCTACTCAGATACAATAACAGAATCTATGTTCCTAATTCAGGGAATTTAAGGGAAGTAGTTTTATCGGAGGCTCACAATGCCCCTTATTCAGGCCACCCAGGAGTTAACAAACTTTATGCAGATCTAAAGAAGTTATACTTTTGGCAAGGGTTGAAGAACGATATTGTCAAGTATGTAGCCAAATGTTTGGAGTGTCAAAGAGTAAAGGCAGAACATAGGCACCCAGCTGGATTGTTACAATCGCACGATGTACCCCAACATAAGTGGCAAGTTATTAGTATGGATTTTGTACAAGGGCTACCCATGTCACCTTCTAGGCATGATGCAATAATGGTGGTAATTGACAAGCTCACTAAGGTGGCACACTTTATACCAGGAAATCTGACAGATGATGCACCCACCTTGGCTAGACGTTTCATTAAGGAGATAGTTAGGTTGCACGGAGTACCAGAGAAAATCATATCAGACAGAGATGCAAGATTCACTTCCAGGTTTTGGACCACTCTTCAATCAGCTCTAGGGACTCAACT
The DNA here is from genome assembly GCF_030272615.1 of Cryptomeria japonica. Classification (NCBI taxonomy): domain Eukaryota; kingdom Viridiplantae; phylum Streptophyta; class Pinopsida; order Cupressales; family Cupressaceae; genus Cryptomeria; species Cryptomeria japonica. The sequence continues at coordinate 727,197,671 of NC_081414.1, forward strand.
AAATTTTAGCACCGCATACCACCCTGAAACCGACGGTCAGACAGAAAGGACAAATCAGATTATGGAAGACCTGCTTCGTATGTACTGCATGGACCAACAGAGAAAATGGGAAGAGTACCTACCTTTGGTAGAGTTTGCCTACAATAATACATATCAAACATCTTTGGGAATGGCACCTTTTGAAGCTTTGTATGGTAGACCATGTCGAACACCTTTGAGTTGGGATAGTCTTGAAGATAGAGTGATTATTGGGCCAGATATGTTGAGAGAAATGGAAAGGAAAACTAAGGAAATTAGGCAAAGGTTGAAGGAAGCCTCGGATAGGCAGAAGAGTTATGCAGATAAAAACAGAACACCAAGGGAGTTTGAAGTAGGAGAGAAAGTCTTCCTAAGGGTTAGGCCACACAAGAGTTCCATAAGATTTGGGAAAAAGACTAAGCTTGCACCTCGTTATGTCGGACCCTTTGAAATATTGGGAAGAATTAATCCAGTTGCTTATCGGTTGGCCTTGCCTCCCCAATTGAGCCGAATCCATGATGTCTTCCATGTATCTCTTCTTAAGAAATATGTACCTGATGAGAAACACATTTTGAATTGGGATGCCTTGCAGGTCCAAGAAATGGGGGGAATAATGATAGAGCCATTCAGAATCTTGGAGAGGCGCCAGTGCCAGTTGCGCAACAGAGAGGTTGATCAGTGCAAAGTGCAATGGGACCAGTACGACGAGAAGAATGCCACCTGGGAGGATACTAAGGAGATGCAGCAGCTATTTCCCTTTTTATTTTGAACATGAACTATAAACTCTTTTGAATGCATTTAATAAGTGCATCGGGACGATGCACAGATTAAGGGGGGGAGGATGTCACAACCCTCCTTTATCACTTTTTTTTTGTTTTAAATTACAAAACTCTACTTATATTCTTTGGATGAATTATTGAATGAATATTGTAAGGGAATAAAAATAATAATAATAATAATAAACCCCACACACATGGAAAATGCATATATATTTTAAATTAGTTACTTAATTTCCCTCACATTAAGGCACATGTTGTAGGAGGAATAAGAAGCTTCTAGAGGCTTCTCCACCTCCTTGCATGTAACTCCTCCCACTAAGCCCAATTAATTTGCATGGAGGCCAAATTGGGAGAGAATCTCATTTTTTTTAATTTAAAATTAGGTAGTGGGAATTTGAAATTTGCTTTATAAAATAGGTACAAGTTTCAAAAGAAAAGCTAGCTATTCCATAAGAAAATTCTGCAATTTCTCCTTTGTAGTCCATTTTTCATTTGCAGCCAAGGTTTTGTTGGGAGGATTTCTCTTCAATTTGGAGGATCAAGGAAGACTCTACACCATTTTTTGCAAGCATCCAGGTTCCTTCAAAGCTTAGTTTGTGCATCTTGTTCTTGTTGTAGATTAGATTAGATTATTTTATGGAAAAGAAATTCATTCGTGAAATTAGTTTCAGACTTTGATAAGAATTAGATTATAATGTTTTAAATTGTTTATTCATTGTTTGGATTCTTGATTTTGGAAAATAAATTATTGATTCATTATTCAGATTTTGATAAAATTTAGTTCAGATTTGGAGTAGATTAAAATGTTTGATAGAAAGAAAAATAAATTTGTTGATTCATTGTTTCAAACTTTGATAAAATTTAGTTTTAAATTTTGGAGTAGAATAGAACAAGTTGTTGATTATTAGTTTCAGATTCTTGATAAGGAAGTAGATTAAATTTGCTTGGCAAAGAATTAGATTCACTGTTTTTAAAAAAAAATAAAAAATAATAATGTAATATTAAATCTAGATCCAGATTTAAATTGTTCCTCTTATTCTTTTTGATTCTTGCTAAGAAGAACCATCTTTCATCTCTCTGGTTATTGTTATCCAAATCTCATTTAAGGAGTATTCTTATTATTATTTTCTTTTTGAAACTCTCTGTGGATTGAACAAAGAGCTCACTGAAATTACCAGTCGAATAAATCCTCCTGGACTCTGAGAATAACCCTGGAAACAAACCAATTTCCTGAGAAGTCTGAGAACAACTCCCTTCCTGTAATGGCTGGATAAATCTTTCTCTCTCTCTCTGTGATTCAGATAAAAATATATATATATACATTAAAAGTCTGGTTTCTGTAAGGAGATAAACCAAGAAATGCTCAGTTATTTTACCTGTTCTTACCTTCTTAAATAAATTATCCTTTGTAAAGAATTTGAAACCATATATATATATATATATAAATATATATATATATATATATATTTATATATATATATATATATATATATATATATTTATAATCCTAATGTCAATTTACAAATATTAATGTTGCATTATCAATCACTGCATTCGGCACAGACCCCAAAAATATCCGCACGTACGCACAGACCCGAAAATAACCGCGTGTACGCGGAGCGGCGTTACCGAAAACCGGTAGGGTTAGTGGTACCCCCCACTACCCTGCGGTCACTACAAGTGGCCGCAGGGGAGTGGAGGGGACCACGTGGCCCCGCCAACCCCTACGGGCCTGCATATGCAGGACCGCAGGGAGTGACGGGACCCGTGGTCCCCACCCCCTGGTTTTATATATATATTAATAAAACGAGATTGCCGTAGGAATTTTCGATGGAAGTTTTAACATTCGATTTAACATTTAAGTATTTTTGTGTATCGTTTTAAATTAAAATTAAATTAATTTCTTTTTCATGTACATTTGTTTAGTTAAATTTAATTTCCTTAAAATTAACAAGGGTTGAATTCAATGTATTATTTCAATTCCTTAGAGAAATGAATGGATTATTTGACCCATAATTTTTGGAGATAAGTAAAGTCTCATTATTATTCAATTTGGTCACTCATGAGAAAATTGTAACCTTATAACTAATTAAGTCTTGCGATAGAGAAAACATTTCTGCATTTTGAATATAAATGACGTTACTTTTGCATTGCATTATGATTAATTCGTATTTTTCATGCAATTACTCGTAAGTTCGCAATTATCATTACCATGCCAATACATGTATTAATCCAATTAATTGTAGAATAATGATATTCTTTGTTCAAATAGTATTTAAGGTTTAAATTATGTACATCCATTTCATAATTATATTCAAGTATGATGTTAGTTTAGAAAACTAAACAAATGGAGTTGGAAAACTAAAACTAGCAGCGTTCGGTATATACGGTGCCTCTGGGTCACGCTTACGGGTAATGCCGTCGTGTTGAACTACTGCACTTAACGCCTAATAAAGCTGCATTAACGACGTCTGTGGCATCGTCCCTATAAATCGTCGGGGAGTAATAAGGGACATTTGGAAGTTAAAAATCCAAGGGGCGGGTAATCCCTCTTGGATCGATAATTTAATAAGATAACTTTCAATTGAATTCCACATCCGTTGAGTTAAACCATAGTAAACCCTCTTAGGGATGGTCAAGTTAAGAGCTCTCGTGAAATTTACTTTATTTATTTATTCACCTCGAAGGGATATTGGTGATTGAAATTGGGTGACGCTCATGATAAGAATTAGGTTCTAGTTATTTTGTTTAGGCCACAAGCAATAGGCCATCTTGAGCCTTCGCTTAAGTGCTACCTTCGTGGGTAGCAACCGCAGAGAAACTGTCTGGGACACTGACCCTAGAAAGGGTTGCGTACCCACAAAAATCAGTTTACATCAAACCATAGATTAGAAGATAGAACTACATACTTTACGCCTTGATCCCACGCCGAAGTGGGTATGTAGGCAGTCTTGGGACGGAGTTGTCCCTCATACTCAGGCGTTCGTGGGTGGGGTCTAGGCTTGGTTGAGTAAGAATCCTAATTGAAAGATAAGATAATCAAACCTAATTCAATGCATACTCGGAAGGAATCCCGTATGGATTCGCTTGACTTCCCGAGGCTTTAAGACAAATTCCGAGGCGGAATTCAAGCTTGTGTTATTTTTCTTATTACTCCTAAGGACGACGACCTCGGTGCATTCTTGTTAGAAGAATGTAGTACTTAGTGAGTGGCTCAGGACCCGAATGGTCCCGATGAGTCTAAGTCTCTAGCCAGAGCATCTCCTATCCCGTTTGGATAGATGCCTACCCCGTATGGGTAGATGCCTATCCCGTATTGGATAGATGGAATTTACGTCCCGTATGGACAATTGCCTAACCCGTATGGTTAGAAGCTCATCCCGAATGGGTGATTGCCCAATCCTATTTGGATGGATGCCCAGAGTATGCAATTGAATAAAACATAATAAAAGAAAAGAAAAAAAAATACTCAATTTTGTTGGGTTAATTTTGGTGGGTTATTACACAGGGGATATTGATCATAGGAAAAACACTTCTGGTGGAGCTTTATTTCTTGGAAATAAATTGCTTTCATGGGTCAACAAAAAAAAGTCATGCATTTATTTATCTAGTGCAGAAGTTGAATATGTTGCAGCAACAACTAATTACGCTCAAGTCTTATGGATGAAGCAAATGTTGAAGGATATCAAGGTAAATTATAGTGAACCGACAGTTATCTATTGTGATAAATCTACAGCTATTGACATGTATAAGAATCTGGTATTTCACTCTAAGACTAAGCACATTTCAATAAAATATAACTTTCTGAAGGACAAGGTGGAAGAAAAGGAAGTCAAATTGGTTTATGTGAACACTAAAGAATAGATTGTTGATCTATTCACTAAAACTTTGTCTAAGGAATCATTTGAGTATTTGAGACATAGGTTAGGGGTATCTACCCCTCCGACAAAAACTTAATTGATGGATCAGACCATCAATCCAGTATGCATCATTAGCTTTATCCTTTTTTCTCAGGGTTGATGTAGTGGTGCTACTACTCAGGGGGAGTAGTCATCTTTGAGATTCACAAAATTTTGATATCTATTTCATATCTTTTGCATTTATGTCAAAGGGGGAGAGTGTTATATGTGAAAAATTCAGATTAGTTTCAGATTGGACTATACTCCTTAGGGAGAGTTGCTAGGATTTTTCATTTTTTCATTGTTATATCTTCTATGAGAAATGTTTGGCACTTCTTGGCACTTAAATATTTTCTTTTTCACATCTAGTGTTGCCATCAATGCCAAAGGGGGGGATTGTTGGCAATATGGAGGAATTGATTATGTGTTGCATTGATGTTTTGTCATTGATGTCAACACTAGCTTTTATGGTTGGTTACCGATAGACAGGTTTTGGTTACTAGTAAAAGAACTAGTGTTACTAGTAAGGGTTTAAGGTTTTACAGGTAGAGCTTTTACTGAGAATATTTGATAGGATGCATAAGTGGTGTTGGTGCGGATTCTAGATGGAATTCAAGATGCAAAAGGTAACCCTTAATCATGCCTCAACTAATTGAAGACATCGCTTTGGCATGGTGGACCCAGATTAGGTCTGGTGCCTATCTAGATTATAGACCTCTATAATGTTAATGTGTTCTCTATGTTAGGTCCTGGAGACAACTGAGAGGGGGGGTGAATCAGTTGTCAAATAAATTTAGACCAAAAACAACTTAACCAACATTAATTCTTAATACCGATAAACCAAACTTTATACCAGTAGACAGTTTATCAGTTAATTATAGTACTGGTAAAGATTAATACATGAAACAGAAAGACAATAGCATCCACAACACATAACACCACTATTTTTGCATGGAAACTCTATAAGGGGAAAAACCATGGTGAGAATCCTTACCCACAATCTGATGATACTACTACAGATAGTATGTGTATACAAATGGGGTCTGCACATGCAGAAAGTCCAAGCGCCTAGAGCTCACTGCTCAAACACAAATAGGAGTCACACTCACTATAATTGGATGGTTAAATCGAATAAAGATGTACTCCTCAAAATAACATCTTCATATGTTGGATTCAGTACTGGTGTAGTTCTGATTATATTCACAAAAACCTTGCTTCACCTTCAAATGATGTATGTGTGTATAGCTCTGCTTATTCTCACATATACCTTCTTCCAATTCCTTTTCCCAATCGCATATTGATCTTAAAAATAAGATCTTACATATATACCATAACCTAAGACCAATTTTAGTAGGTTGGCTCTAAAAGATATTACAATAAAATAATTACAAGTAAATCAATAATCAATGTAATATTCAATTCAACATGTCAGCTTAATGCATTTACAATAACAGCAAAATCATCTCCAAAGCATGTCGTGCTGATCTGTAATAGATAATCCTGTCAGTGCTTATTCTGGACCTGTTTGCCCATAAGAGCAAATATGCAAATACAAATATACCAATCAACAAATCTCTAAGACAAAGTGTCCAAACAATGACTTCAACATAACCAAGTGTTTTCCATGTCATTCCAAGTGTCGTTGAATAATATATCCTGTCGGTGTACCAGATACCAGTGACTGTGCATAAAGTCACTTTCTTGCCAATGAACATTGCCAATTCTCCAAAGTGCTAGAGTTGATAAGTGTTAAAGGTGTTGACATCAATGACAAAACCATATCAAAATAGCCAAAATACCAACAATCTCCCCCTTTGGCATTGATGGCAACACAAGATGGAAAAACCATCAAATTGCCAAAACAGAAATGTCAAATACCAAAAACCAACAATCTCCCAAAAGAGATCATAACCAAAAATCAAAATTCAGATACATAGAGTAGTCAATCTCTCCCAAAGTAACAATTTCTCCCCTTGAGAGTAACATGTGTTTTCCTTGTGTTTTTCCATATCAATCTCTCCCCCTTTGACATCAAATTCCAAAGCCAATACAAAAGGCCAGGTTCAAATACAAAATACCAATCAATTCAATATACCAACTACTCCCCTTGAGAAGTAGCTCTCCTCATCAAAGCTAGAGTAAAAGATTTGTCTATTAATTTTGTTGGTTGATGACAAACATCAACTCTCTAAGTCTCTACCGGTGGGGGTATGACCCCAAGTTGATCTCTGAGATATTCAAAAGTCTCCTTAGGAAAAGGCTTAGTGAAAATATCTGCAATCTACTCTTTAGTATTCACATAAACCAGTTTTACTTATTTTGCTTCAACATTCTCTTTCAGAAAATTCAGTTTGATAGAAATATGTTTAGTTTTAGAATGTAGTACCAGATTCTTAGGTATATCAATTGCTGCAGTGTTATCACAATAGATAGTTATAGGTTCCTTGAATTTTACCTTTATGTCCTTCAACATTTTCTTAAGCCATAATACCTGTGTACAGTTAGTTGTTGCTGCAACATATTCTGATTCTGCTTTTGATAAAGATGTGCAACTTTGTTTCTTGCTCAACCAAGAAATGAATCTTCTTCCAAGAAAAAATGTTCCATCGGTGGTTCTTTTTCTGTCATCCACATCTCCTGCCCAATTTGCATCTATGTATGGACATAATTCAAAGTTTTCATCTCTAGGATACCATAAACCAAGATTTGTAGTACCTTGTAAGTACCGGAAAATCCTTTTTACTATTGATTCATGATTTTCTCTAGGATTACTCTGAAATCTTGAAACAATACATTTTGCATTCATAATATCAGGTCTTGTTTGTGTTAAATACAATAGGCCTCCTATCATAGATTTGTACCTCATCGGATTAATAGGTGTAGATTCATCCCTTAGTGATAGTTTGTCATTTGTGGTCATAGGTGTGCTTACTAGTTTAGAGTTCTCCATCCCAAATTTCTTTAGTAACTCCTTCAAGTACTTGGATCGATTCAAGAATATACCCTTATCAGTATGTGAAATCTGCAATCCTAAAAAGAATTTTCTCTCCATTCATAGACATTTCAAATTCATGCTACATTTCAATAGAAAAGTCTTTACATAATCCATCTTCTCCTGCAAAGATTATATCATGAACAAAAACTTCTATAACCAAGATGTCATCATTAGTCACTTTATAGTATAAGTTGCTGTCAGCATTACCTTTAGAAAATCCAATCTTCAAAAGATATTTATCCAATCTAGCATACCAAGCTCTTGGAGCTTGCTTCAACCCATACAAAGCTTTCCTTAACCTTCAAAGCATATCTTTGTTATCTATCAAATAAAATCCATTAGGTTGCTCAATGTAAACTTCTTCAAGATCTCCATTCAAAAATGCACATTTAATATCCATTTGATATACTTTGTAGTTCTTTTGTGCTGCAAAAGCCAAGAATAATCTGACTGCCTCAATTCTAGCTACCGGTGCAAAGGTTTCATTATAATCAATTCCTTCTTTCTAAGAATATCCCTTACACACTAGTCTTGCTTTATTTATGATTACCTTACCATCTTCATTAAGTTTGTTTCTAAATGCCCATTTTGTTCCAATCACATTTTTGTCTTTAGGCCAAGGAACTAATGTCCATGTGTTATTCTTTTCAATTTGTTCTAGTTCCTCTTCCATAGCTTTAATCCAATGTTTATCTTCACATGCCTCATTAATTGATGATGGTTCAATTTGAGAAATAAGACATACCTCTTCATTTTCCAGTTTTCCTCTTGTCATAACTCCTTGATACTTGTTCCCAATTATCTAATTTTCAGAGTGATTCAATCTTATATACCGGGGTGTCTTCATTTGTTGTTGTTCCTCAGTTACAGTGGAATTTTTAGATGATACCGGGGTAACTAGATCTTCATTCTATACTGGTGGACTCAATGTAGGTTCATTTGTCACTATCTCTATTGTCGGTTCAGAGTCTATATACCTTGAAGTTCCTCTAAGCTGTTCATCAATCTTCACATTTGTACTCTCAACAATTTTCTGTAATCTTTTGTTAAAACATCTATATGCTTTTCTCTTAAATGAATAACCAAGAAATATTCCTTCATCAATTCTAGGATCAAATTTGCCAATATACTCATCTCTTCTAATATAGCATTTACTTCCAAATATTCTGAAATATTTAAGAGTAGGAGTAATACCAAACCATAGTTCATGCGAGGTCTTACCAGTTTCACCTTTGATGTGAACTTTGTTGAATGTATAGAGCGCTATGCTTACTGCTTCTTGCCAATATACATGTGGTATATTTGCTTCTGACAACATACTTCTAGCTGCATCCAAGATAGTTATGTTTTTCCTTTCTACAACTCCATTTTGTTGTGGTGTCTGGGGTGCTGATAACAATCTTATGATTCCATTCACTTCACAAAATGTATTAAATTCCTTAGATGTGAATTCACCTCCTTGATCTGATCTTAGACATTTGATTTTCTTACCAGTTTCATTTTCTACCATTGCCTTGAATAGTTTGAAATTCCCAAGTGCTTCTGATTTTTCTCTGAGAAAAGTAACCCAGCACATTCTAGAATAGTCATCAATGATTAGCATGAAATATCTATCACCTTGAAAGCTTTTAGTTCTAGCTGGATCACATAAATCAGTGTGAATTAAGTCAAGAACATTATTGGATTTTTCTAGAATACTTTTAAAAGATGCTCTAACTTGTTTTCCAAATTGACATTCCTTACATACTGGATTGTGAGGTTTAACAATCTTAGGTAAGTCTCTAATTGCCTAGTAGTACTGATTTTTACCATGCAATCAAAATTTACATGACATAGTGATGTAGAGCATCCTGGAAAACCAGTCACAACTCTAGGATCATGCTGATCCATCCATATTTTCATCATGATAACAATTCATTAGAGGCATATTTCATCATACTTCAACAATCAATCAAGAAAACATAAACTTAATCTAGGTATCAAACTTGCCAACTTGTTGTCCCCTTGGATAGACCTCTACATAGAGGTCTATAACTCTCAAACCAGATAAAAAAACCTCAATCCCTTTGGTCTGACCCTGAATAACTTATTTATAAACAACATATTCAAAAATTGTCCAGATCCAACGGTTAGATTAAAACTTATGGCCGCTGCATTGAGACCCATTTTTGTTGTCCCCAAACAAAGCATGTGCATGCCTAACCCACCTAGGGCATCAAATATATTTCAAAAAACTAACCCAAATGATCCCAAAACAATTTCACATGAACCCTTTATGGATTTAATTTCATAATATGTAATCCATTGAATTTTCCAATGGTTTAATCATTATATAAAGACAAATCATTGCCTGCAACTCTATTGAAGATAGTTTAAAACCCATTTTCACCAAAATATTCATAGCTTCCACAAATATAAACAAAAATGCCTCAAACTAAAGGTAAAAGAAAGAGGATTTACATATATTTCGAATAAATCTATTTAGAGGTCACAATCACCCCATATGAGTTCATACCATATGCTGCAACGTGACTGTTCTCAGAAAATATCAAATCTGCAATTAACAACTTTCACCAAAAATTCCATATCTTCTTCATTTCTAAACATAATCACTCCAAACCAAAAGGAAAATAAATTTAATTCATGTGTATAACTATCCATTATACATATAAAAATATTTTCAGGCCAGACATGGTCGTACAAGTCCTAGAACCAACATAAAAACTAGAAAACCAATCAAAATAATAATAGTACGTAGAATGCACCAAAATGTATCCAAAATGTTCTCCTTTCTTCCCTTTATTTTTTTTCTTCTTTGGAATGACCATACAATGCCTTTTTATAGAATCTTGTTCAATTTTGACCTTACAATTACCTCTCATAACCAAGTTTTAACCCCTTTTGCAACTTTTAGTGCATTTTTGCAACCTAGCTTGACAATATTTTGTTGTCAAGTTGACAACTTTTACACTTTTGCACAAATGACTTCATGGTTTTATAAAAACCTTCAATACATGTCAAAATGACCATTTAACAATCTTATACATTCTTATTACCATTTCAAGGGTCATTTCACAATTTTTAACCATTTGACGAATTAAGACCTTAACTAGGACAATTTGACAACTTTTTCCAAATGGCTCTAATTAGCCTTACATATTGATTCACCATGACTTAAAATGAACATAAAAACTCAAATGTGATTGAATTTACTCATGAATTGTATTTTATCTTCTTGTATCCTCTTGGTTCTTAGGTACTCCTGCACCATACTCCCGACCTTGAAATGTTTCCATGTCCCATGAAAACGCTTTGGTTAAGAACCTGCAAATAAAACTTTGTGTATTCGTCTTCATCATTGGATTGATGCCTCTACTATGCTCTCTCTATCCTTAAACTTTGACTCCTATAAATGGAGTGTATGTTGGTTTCCTCTAAGGTGCATCTCTAATCTGAAGTCCGCTCCTCCATGGTGCTACAAACACCAATAACCTCTGTCCCTTACTTGGGAGTCCCTTCATGCCTCTCTCCCTAGGACTTTTGGCAACACGCAATGGACCATATTCTTAGGCCCTCTTGATAGACCTTCCTATCTACCCATATGCAGCAAGAAAAAATGCACCTACAACCATAAAAACTCAATAACAAGAATCAAATCCAAAACCTTTGCTCAACCCAAAGCCTCTTTTGGCGCTCTATCTACATGCTCTGAATCCTCTAAGCTCTGGTACCAATTTGATGTAGAGAATCCTAGAAAACCAATCACAACTCTAGGATCATTCTGATCCATCCATATTTTCATCATGAGAACAATTCATTAGAGGCATACTTCATCATACTTCAACAATCAATCAAGAAAACATAAACTTAATCTAGGTATCAAACTTGCCAACTTGTTGTCCCCTTGGATAGACCTGTACACAGAGGTCTATAACTATCTAACCCAATAAAAAAAACCTCAATCCCTTTGGTCTAACCTTGAATAACTTATTTATAAACAACATATCCAAAAAGTATCCAGATCCAATGGTTAGATTAACAGTTATGGCCGCTGCATTGAGACCCATTTCTGTTGTCCCCAAATAAAGCATGTGTATGCCCAACCTGCCTAGGGCATCAAATATATCTCCAAAAGCTAACCCAAATGATCCCAAAATAATTTCACATGAACCCTTTATGGATTTACTTTCATAATATGTAATCCATTGAATTTTCCAATTGTTTAATCATTATATAAAGACAAATCATTACCTGCAACTCCTTTGAAGACAGTTTAAAACCAGTTTTCACAAAAATCTTTATAACTTCCACAGATATAAACAAATACACCTAAGACCAAAGGTAAAAGAAAGAGTATTTACATATATTTCCAATAAATCTATTTGGAGCTCATAATCATCCCATATTATTTCATACCATACGCTGCAACATGACTGTTCTCAGGAAATATCAAATCTGCAATTAACAACTTTCACCAACAATTCCATATCTTCTTCATTTCTAAACATAATTACTCCAAACCAGAAGGAAAATAAATTTAATTCACATATATAACTATTAATTATACATATATAAAGGTTTCCAGGCCATACATGGTTGTACAAGGCCTGGAACTAACATAAAAACTGGAAAGCCAATCAAAATAACAATAGTAGAATGCACCAAAATGTATCCAAAATGTTCTTCTTTCTTCCCTTTCTTTTTTTTCTCCTTTGGAAAAACCATAAAATTCCTTTTTATAGACTCTTGGTCAGTTTTGACCTTACAAATGCCTCTCATAACCAACTTTTAACCCCTTTTGCAACTTTTGTTGTAATTTTGCAACCTGGCTTGACAATATTTTGTTGTCAAGCTGACAACTTTTACACTTTTGCACAAATGACTTCATGGTTTTATAAATACCTTCAATACATGTTCAAATGACCATTTAACAATCTTATACATGCTTATTACCATTTCAAGGGTCATTTCACAATTTTTAAGCATTTGACCAATTAAGACCTTAACTAGGACAATTTAACAACTTTTTACAAATGGCTCTAATTAGCCTTACATATTGATTCACCATGACTTAAAATGAACATAAAAACTCAAATGTGATTGAATTTACCCATGAACTGTATTTTATCTTCTTGTAGCCTCTTGCTGCTTAGGTACTCCTGCACCACATAGTCTCTTATGCCATAGCCAACTTTCATCAATATGTGCAATCAAGCATGTCTTTTCATTGTTATTCAAATGAAAGATATTACCTCTAGTTTAATTACTGGTAGCAATTTCCAAACCAGTTCTGTTCATAATTTTGCATTTTTCATTCTTGAATTGTAACTAAAATCCTTTTTCAACTAATTGACCAACACTCAAAATATTATGCTTTAAACCTTCTACATAGTAAACATTGTCAGTTTTATGCTTACCATCCAGAGATATAGTACCTTTTCCTTTGATCAGAGAATCTTTATCATCTCCAAATCTTACTAGACCTCCATTATACTCCTGAAAGTTCAAGAATTTACCTTTATCACTAGTCATATGATGTGAACATCTTGAATCAATGATCCATTCATCCTTAACTTCAACTTTAGCTGCCAGGGCATGCTCTACCGGTTGAACAATAGGTGTTGGTTGATCTTCTGTTATAGCAACAAAAACCCATCCATTGTTTGCAGGATCCTCATGAGAATCATCCATGACTCCCTCATCAGCAAGATAACAAGATTTATCTTTATTCTTCTTAAATTTGTATCTTTGATATTCAGGGTTAGGCTTGTATGTTCTTCTAGCTTCTTCTCTTAGTCTAGCATGTCTATCAGGGCATCTTGAAGCCATATGACCAATCTTATTACAGTTAAAACATTTAAAGGGTGCTTTACCTTCATACTTACTTCCAACTGGACCTTTAGGCATTTTCCTTGCAAATAGTGCTTCAAGTTCTTCAAGTTCTCTTGCATAAAAGGATTTCCAATCAGACTTGTCAAATGATGGTGCAGATGATGTTGATGCCTTAAAAGCTAAATTTGTCTTTATAGTAGCAACAAGACCAAATTCCTCAATTTCAAAAGCTGAAAGTTTTCCAATCACTGTATCCCTAGTTACTTATGTATTAGGCATTGTTCTCAACTCATTTATAGCAGCAACTTTCATTTTATATGCCGGTGGCAATCCTCTTAAAATTTTTGAAACAATTTCATCTTCACTTAAGGTTCCTCCACAACATTTAATACCCAAAACAATTTCATTTAATCTTTCCATAAAAACAGAAATCCTTTCATCTTCTTCCATTTTTAGATTTTCATACCTGACCTGGAAGCTTTCAAGTTTTACAATTTTGACTGTGGAATCTCCATCATTCAATGTTTCCAAATGATCCCAAATAGCTTTAGCAATAGACCTATCTGACAATCCCATGATTTTCTGATCTGATAATGTGCTCAAGAGTGCTTCCCTTGCTTTGCAATCATTTTCTTCATCTTTTCCTAAGGTAGGTGGATTAGGTTGAATTTGAGTAGGAGCAGTATATCCATTCTTTGTAACTTCCCAGATGTCCTTTCCAATGCAATTTAGATGTGTCTCCATTCTGATCTTCCATATGCCATAGTTGGTTCCATCAAGTTTAGGACTATCCTTCTTGAAATAGTTAGTAGACATTGGATCTCCTCAAGCTGTTAAACTTCTACAAAAAGAGGACTATGCTCTGATACCAATTGTTAGGTCTCAAAGACAAATAAGAGGTCAGGGGGTGAATTAGTTGTCAAATAAATTCAAACCAAAAATAACTTAACCAACCTTAATGCTTAATACTGGTAAACCAAATTTTATATCTAGGTAGATAGTTTATCAGTTAATTATAGTATCAGTAAATATTAATGCATGAAACAGAAAGACAATAGCATCCACAACACATAACACCAATATTTGTATGTGGAAACCCTGTAAGGGCAAAAACCACAGTGGGAAACCTTACCCACAATCAGATGATACTACTGCAGATAGTATGTGTATACAAATGGGGTTTGTAGATGAAAAAAGGCCAAGCGCCCAGCGTTCACTGCTCAAACACAAATAGGAGTCACATTGACTACAATTGGATGGTTAAATCCAATAAAGATGTATTGCTCAAAATAACATCTTCATATGCTGGATTCAGTACCGGTGTAGTTCTGATTGTCTTCACAAAAACCTTGCTTCACCTTCAAATGATGTCTGTGTGTATAGCTCCGCTTATTCTCACATATACCTTCTTCCAATTCCTTTTCCCAATCGCGTATCATTCTTACAAATAAGATCTTACATATATACCATAACCTAAGACCAATTTTAGTAGGTTGGCTCTAAAAGATATTACAATAAAATAATTACAAGTAAATCAATAACCGATGCAATATCGGACTGAATATGTTGGCTTAATGCATTTACAATAACAAAAAAATAATCTTCGAAGTGTGTCATGCTGATTTGGAATAGATAAGCCTGCCGGTGCTTATTCTGGACCTATTTGCTGGTAACAAAAAATATGCAAATATGAATATACCAATGAACAAATCTCCAAGACAAAGTGTCCAAATGATGTCTTCAACATAACCAAGTGTTTTCCATGTCATTCCAAGTGCCGGTGAACAATATATCTTGCCGGTGTACCAAATACCGGTGACTGTGCATAAAGTCGCTTGCCGGTGAACATTGCCAATTCTCCAAAGTGTCAGAGTTGATAAGTGTTAAAGGTGTTGACATCAATGACAAAACCATATCAACATAGCCAAAATACCAACACTCTACACGTTACTAGGATGTTTTATGGATTGGTTAACGTTGTTTTGGTCTAACGCCGACATGGCATATCATTGTAATATGGATGTATGTAATGATCTTATTGTAATATCTTTTAGTTGGCTGACCTAATTGGTTTAGGCCTTAGGGTTTGTATAAATTGGTGTAAGATCTCATTGTAGATCATGTGTCATGGTCATGCAATGAAATATCATATGAGAAGAAGATTTGGTCGATCGTAGGTGATTGAATTGGGTTTATGTAAGAGGTCTAAGGCATTTGATATTGAACTTAATCGGGACTGTAATTAGGAATGGTAGATTCTATCTCTGGCAATTCATTCTTCTAGATTATTGTCCAATTATCTTGAGGTGGTTATAACCTCTCTGCAGTTAGTGAGACTCCTTTTTAATGAGTAGTATGCTCTAGGCACTGTGCCTTCCTGCATGTGCAGGCCCATCATTGTATCAAATACTTTCTGTAGAAGTATCATCTGACCGTGGGTAGGCTTTCCATCATGGTTTTTCCCTTTACAGGGTTTTCCATGTACAAATCATGGTGTTATGTGGTATGATTGCATTGTGTTAATTCTCTGTTTCATTCTTAAGTTTTATTTCTTATAGGTATTTGTTTCTGCTATTCCAATATTGAATGTTATGTGCTCAAGTTAAAGGTTATAAAGTAGTTTGGTTAATATAATCTGTTGACAATTGATTCACCCCTCCCCCCTTCTCAGTTGTCCACTGGTTATCCTAACATTTCTATCTAGTCTTGGGGTTGGATTGTTGTAAGATAAATCGTCTTGTTTCTTGTTGTCTCATTGTTGTTCATTGTTGATTTGTTATTTTTTGGGGCTTAATTCTTATCTGAATCTCTTGTTATGTACAAAGGATTATGGCCTTTGGAAATACCCTCTTACATAATCAAAGAAAATATTAGCAATAGTTACAACAATAATAATAGAATATAAATACTAAACTAAAAATCTCTACAAATAGTTATACAACATACAACACTTGAAAATTTGAAAAATTATAATTCATTGAGCATGTTCCAACCTTTGGGTTACACTTATATGTAAAATAGGATATCATCCTCCAATTCTTATAATAAATGGGTTTCGAATCTCTGATCTCCTATAAATCAAAGGCTTTTATTCTTAAATTTGATTGTATAAAGAGTAATGTATATTGAATGCATCTTCCTTCTTTATATAGCCAAGATTAGTAATTGGTAAAAGATCTCATCCAAATAAATGGTTCATATTACATACATAATCTACATTAAATTCTACCTTTTCTTTTTTATTCAAGCTATATTTGGAATTAACCTTTTCTATGCAAGTGGACATCTATTCTTTTCTAATGGGCCACACTTTCACATAATTCATAAACTTGTGAACTTTGTGACATTCAAAGTTTCATTCCTTTATTCCACTTCTTTCCCTATCTTTACATCCTTTCTTCTTTCACTTTTTCTTGTCACATTTTTAATGTCTTTGTGAGCCTAATTAATTTTTTTTTAACTATTTAAACTCATAAACTTTATGATACCACCAACTAGGTGACTTATTCCATCCTTTGTTAGAATTTGTTTTATAGTAAATTAACCTACAAACTTGATATGATTTTTCTATAATTATTGAAAGTCCCTTACTTTATGCCAATTTTAGGGATTTCACAAACTCATTAAATTTATGATAATTATAATTTTCTCTCATTTTTTCATGGGCTATTAAGTAACACAACTTTAGAAGAATCCTAACATTCTAGCCTTAGCTTTCTCCCTTTGTTAGCTCCTAGACTTAGGAAATTCCGAATACTTTAAAAAACTTTTTCAGTAGGAAGAAAATGATATATCATATCCTAACCCAATAGAAAGAGGTAATCAAAAAAATTTGTGAATAATTTAAGAGGGTCAGAAATAGGATGTTATGTAAATAGGTCTCATACATTAGCTATTGTTGATAAAATGCATAGTGAGATATAATGAAGCCACAATCCATGATTGTGACATATTATAGTGTTTTTTCCATAGGAATATAAATATTTTCCCAAGGAGAACTCTACAAATCTAGAATGTAGTGTCCACCCTTGACTTGACTTGTTTTGATTAGAGTTGAATTTTATTGCATGCATGATAGACTTATCTTGACTATTTATGATGATATGGATGATGATTATTCATATGTTTTAGTTATGCATTGTGATGATAGACATTATTAGGCATATCCTATTTTGGATGATTTTATACTATTATTATTGATCATGTGATTTGATGGATACTATATGCTTACTATGTGATAGATTATTAACAGATTATATTGATCATGGATTTGATGTTGATTATGATTACACTAACCCTATTTCATGATTACATTTGATGAGATGCTTATGAGATGTGTTTGACTATTGTTTGACTCTCTTCATGATAGAGACAATTCCACATCACTCATTGCGAATCTCTATCACTTGTCTATTATGATATATATATGTATATGTTGTATTATTGTTTTGTGGTTGCAAGACCTTGCAGGTACTAGACATTGACTCCACCTGGCTTCACAAGTCTGAGTGCATCTTTAATTCCAATAGATTATGTGGTTCGGAGATGACATGAGTTCCGTTCACATACTCTAGGTCTAAGATGTTCACCATGTGTCGTTAGCATCTTGGTGTAATTCATCATGTCAGTTAATGAGTTTGATCTTTTCAGTATCGTGAGTATGTTTAGAGATGGTTGATTTATTTGATTATGTTTAGATTAATTATGTGATCCTTGATGAGTGATTTTATAATTAATAATGCTTATTTTAATGTATTTAATTTATTGGCTTTGACTATTTAATTATTTGATATTTAAGTATTTATCATTTATTGTTATTGGTTTAATTATTTATTTGATATTTGATGTTTATTTATTTATTATTTATTTATTTTTTAGTTGGTATTTATTTATTATTTATTGTTTAGTAGTTCTTTTATATTTTAATTGGTGAATATTTATTAGTGGATTTTAATTTATTTATTGAGCCTTGGTTATTCTATATTTATTTATTTAGTTAGCTTTTATTTCATTAACCTTGGCAATTTGTATTTAATTATTTATTTGGCTCTTTAATTCATTTATGAGCTTTTGGTTTTAACTTCCCCATTTAATTTAATTGATTTATGGGTTATGTTTTATTTATATAGTCGACTTTTATTTATTAGTGGGAGTGTATAAACACATTTAGAATAAAATAATAATATCTTCCTACTTAGTTGTATAAGAATATTTTATATTACTTTTACCTTCCCAACATTCTCATTGGTTGAATTTGAAATGGAAAACATAAAAGCAACCTAACATGGGGTTGGTAGGAAAATGTTATATTTTGGTTTATTTTCATTGGCTAGAATTTTGTTTTGGAAATCTTTTTATTCTTTAATCTGGGCTTGTTGTTGGGTTACCATTCTTGGAGATTTTCTGCAACATTTGGATTTTGATTTAGTTTTGGATTGCTGGAGCTTGTGGTTTGGATTTGGTTTTGGAGCACTTCGTCAAATTTCTTCCATAACTTCTATTTACAGGTTGGAGCTCTTTTCTCTTGTAAAGTTTTTTATTTATCTGTATTCTCCATGTCTATAGAAATGGTTGTTAGTGGGTTTTATTTGGGAAAATGATTTATTATAAATTTTATACTATAGTTTTTGGAAAAATATTTAATTGTATAGAATTTATTATAAAGTTAAACTTTAGGCAAGGAGAAAAATACTTTGTTTTCATTGGTTGGTTTAGTTTGTCATGAGCTCACAACTCTACATCTTTTTGATAAATTCAATTATGTGAAAATTTAGTTCTTTTCTTCTATGAATGATGTCTTTTGGGTAATTTTTAGGAGATTTGTTTGTTGGTAGAGATTCTGGGAGAGTTTGTATCAAATTTGGAGAGATTTGGGTAATTTTGCTTTGAGGGAGTTTTTGAAGACTTCTCTAATATTTTCCTATTTTGGTTTGATTAGAGGAATTCCCTAATTTTCCTTGAATAAAATAATGATTTAAGAATGAATTTTATTTGGTTTGGAGTGATTGGTGAATTGATTTTTGTTTGAATTGAGTTGGAAGCTCTTGGATTTTGACATTCGATTTCTCCTTCTTAAGTTAATTATTTTGAAATCTGTTTGTTGCTAGTATTGACTCATTTCAAGGAAACTTTGAGCCATTTAGTTTCAGTACTCGATCATTTTTCTGTGATTTTTAATTTAAGTTCAAAGCTTAGTCATTTTTTTCATGTTTTCTATTCTCTAGAACAAAGGCACTAAAAGATTTAACAAATGCGCTAAAAGACTGAGTGTATGTGCTAATGTGAATGCGCTAATATGTTTAACAAATGTGCTATTACAATGAACAAATGTGCTATAACAGAGGACAAATGTGCTTCAGAAACTGATAAATGCACTAAAAGAATTGATGTATGCAATAAAATAGTGGATGTATGTGCTAAATTGTCCCTTTTCCTATGTTTTCTAGTTTGTCATTTGTGATGTCATTTTCAGATTTGGATTTCATACTTAAGGATTTTTGGATGCTTTATGATGATTTCAAGAGTATGCACTTGAGCTAATTGATGAATCTTTTATGGTTTTCACTTCTATGTTGTTGTAGAAATCTTTATGTTGGATTTATGCATCTATAATATTGAGAAGCCATGGTAGAGAGATTTATTTATTGTGCCCAGTCCAACAAGTTCATGGTGTGCCTTGTTGTTGATCCTTATTTTATTTGATGAGAAGATTTGGTTATCTTATTGATGCATTTTTATGCTATGAGGCTCCTTGATGTTTATTTGGCTTTATGATCATTGGATGACCATGTATGTGGATGGTTTTATGATGATAAGGATTTCAGATTTAATTGTTTATAGGAGCCTCTTGTTGTATTTATTGTTTGGTCTATGTTAGGTGGAGTGGGCTTCCATGTGATGACCAAGGTCATGAGAGATAGGCTTACATGAGGTTGGGTAGCTAGATTCATTAATAAAGATAATATTTGATGTGAGCCTCATGACTTGATCCTAGGGAGGATGTTTTAGGATGAGCATGAGAAGGCCATTACTATGGCAAGTCAATCTCCCTTGACCTCTCATAGGTTGAGATGGCTCCACATGTCCATCAGGATAGTGCCTTATGTTGTTATGTTTGAGGATGGCATGTGATGCACTCCACTCCTACATCTATTTCCTTGATGATTTATGACTATGCCATGCTGGATGCATTTATAACATGTTGAGATGTATGCCTTTGGGAGTTTATTCTTGTTGTATTGTGTTGGTTTTTGCATGAGAGTCCTTGTGGGATTAGTCTCTCTAGTTATAGATGCCAGCCTAGGTTTAGAGTGTGTGTTGGGACCTTGTGTCATCTCCTAGCATGAGGGGTGGTTCCTTTGGTTCCACATGGTCGAGTGGTGGGTGCTTTTTAGCCACTGGGATGTTCTTTTGGATTCTTCTTGCATGGATATTGATTCTCCTTCTTGATGGATTATGGATGTACCTTGTAGCAGATTTATGTATTGAATATGTTGGATACATGTATGTAGTATCTTGTATGTGGTAGATGAAATCATATAAAAGGAAGAGTTATGCTCATGATGTATTGTTATGTAAATATATTTGTAAGTAGTTCATAGATATAGTTAGGTTATGTCAAGATTTGTAAATGTGGCAATAAGATGCATGGTTATGTTCTTGTTAAAAGAAAGGAATGATTTCATTCACCTAAATTTGGCAATGGAGTTGCAATTGAAATAGATTTGATTTATAATATGAACTTTTTGTATTGGTTAATAGGAATTTAATGGTTATCCTTTAGGTTGTCGTTTAATATGTGAAAGAACCTTGAGAAATGGAATAATATAAAATGTTAGTATTGAGGACATTAGATAATAGGGATAATGTTTATATGATGATGTCTTTATGTGTACACTTTGGGGTTATTTTCAAATGAAATGATCATGTTAGGGAAGTGGATGCATGCGTAGTTTAGGTAATTGATAGGATAGATAATTAACCTTAAGGAAATGATCTAACTTGCATTATTTGATGTGGGATAAGTGTTTGACTCTAGTAATAGAATAATTGTGGATGTGTTTTATTGTATCATGTAATTAGATTTTTTAATTTTTTTTTAAAAAGAAACTTTTGTTTGGAATTATGGACTTTCTTGGATACTATGTGTATGCTATGATGTTAAGAAGGAATTATAACTATGAATAGATCATATTGCTAATAGGTAAACCCTGATAGAGAAAACAAATATATTCTTGTGAGAATTTGAAAGTAAATAAAAAAAAAGAAATAATATTTATTGGTGCTCTAGAATGAAGCTAATAGTAAATGATTAGATTTGAAATGGAATGGAATGCATATGATGCTAGATAGGTAGTAAATATCTTGTATATGAAGTATGTCATGTACTTGTATTGAAAAGAAATGGATTTATATTGTTAGATGTTCATAAATTATTAAATAAATTTGTAATTGAAGGAGTTATTGAGATGATGTGCATGCTCATGCTTAAGTAAATGAATAAGGAAATATGTTTCTTATGTTGGATAGGAAAGGAATTTAGTTACACATTAAGAGTAGATAGGCTTGAAAGGTGGAATGAAATCATATTATATTAGGAGAATGGTTATGGGGTTTAGGAAATGTTGGATTTGGTTAATAAATGGACTAAAGTATTAGGTTGGGTTGCATTGAAATAATTGCATATTATGTTGGCATAAAAGATAGTGAGATGCATATCATGTGAAGGATTGTATGTAAGAAGTTGCATTAAGATTATTGCATTATGCATTTGGAATTAATGATAAAGAAGATGATCATGTTAGTATTGGATGCAATTGAAGTATGTTTAAATGGGTTAGTAAAGATGGAATATACCTATGCATTAGGATTGCATTATCATGGAAAAGAGTAAAGAGCATGTAGATAGGAAATGTTGGGTTAAACTACATTTGGATTCGGTGCATAACATGAATGTATGATTAAGGATTGTCTTTCATTCTTAAAGAAGGAATGTAATATGCTAGTGGAATGGTATAATAGTAGCATATCATAATGGAAAGATAATTTAGTAGGTTGCATATATCATGGTTACGGAATTGAATATGATGCATTAAATGAAGACATAATATGTTTATAATGTGAGCAGAATGTCATTATGGTAGTTAATTAAGTAATGACATTGAAGTACCCTAGGGATAGGCTAATGATGTTATGTTATTTCCGCTTGCATAAATTAATGAAATGAATAATGATGCATGTTCATAATGGTTAAATGGTTAATCAATGTAGTTAAATGGAGATGTTATGTGTTGTACATTAGTTGTTGCTAGATGTTAATTAAAAATAAATAAAACAAATTCTCCAATAATATGTTAGATGTTTAGTTTCTCTAGGGTATTTTGGTGGGCATTACATAGAAAATAAAGTTCTGGAAAATTTTACCAATTTTATTTAGGATGTGAAAATATACAAACTTTAGGATCATGTTGATAACTCAATGATGAACCAATAGTACCAAACTAGTACTGATAGGGGGGGGTGAATCAGTACAAACAAAAATAAAATACAAAACTAGTTGGATAGAAAATACTTCAAATGACTACAAGCAGTGATATTAGTTGAAGCAGAGTGCAACCGGTAAGACCCAAAACTGCTAAAACAATCATAAACTAGTCACTCACTAAGCTTTCCTCTTAGCTCAATACTAAAATACCATTACACCCTCATGCATGAACAGGTAAACTATTATCTGATCTTCACAACAGTTGGTTCAATATGTTTTATAGACAGGCATAAAACATAGAACCATCATGTGCTCAACGGGTAATAACAAAGCATCACAAGATGGAAGCATCACACATGAAACACATATTTTTCACGTGGAAACCCAATTGGGAAAAACCACAGTGGGGATGAATACCCACAAGCTGCTTTTTGAACTCTTTAGAAGTCCGCTCTGTTAGGAGCCTTGTTCGGTTAAGGATATTACAATAGGTTATGCTAGGAACCAATCCTATTAGGGATCACCCGGTTAAGGGATGGCTACAATACCCGGTTAAGGGTTAAACCTGGTTAGGGTTACCTTGTTAGAGGATTTCAAGAACTCAATAGCCAAAGGATCTCCAAAGCTCTATAGCTTCCCAGAACTCATTAACTTCAAGTTACCCGGTTAAGGGGTTTGAGTCAAGCTGGTTAAAGCTACCCTGTTAAGGGATTTGTATCAAGCCAGTTAAGGCTACCCCGTTAAGGGTTTTCACAACTATTGAAGTGGTTAGAGATCAATAGGAATTACAATGATCTGGTAACAATACTCAATGCTAATGCAGATCTATTTTGGCTCCTCTTCACCTTCTGCACATTCACTTTGTAGGTATCTCTTCTCTCCTTTGGTCTGGCAAGAATCACGTATCACTTCCCTAGGATACAAACACATAACTTGTGCCAACAACCTTAGAAAGAAACACAACATCGACCTTATAGGAAACATACAGGTCAGTAGCAAAAACCCTAAACCTGTTAGGTTAAGCAATTCAAGCGGTTCAATCCTGACCGTTGAATCATACTACATTAAATGCAACAATCTTGAATCGATCTCAAGACATTATTCATCATCCATTATCCACTGATTTCATGGCAGCTGATAACTCATCATGCATTATCACCATGTGACAAACTTCGCTCATTCCCGAGGTAGATAGGAGTAGTCTTCTTCATGCAAGATCCTTCACGCACATAGGGCTTGCATGACAACACGATCTATTTTCTGTTATACTGCTGACTCATCAAATAGAGAGCACCAATTGAGTCACATAGGCTTGAGGTACTCTAACTGGAAATCCTGAAGTGGAAGCTACCTACCAACCGATAGTCATACAATGCTTCCATGTGCCGGTTCCCATAACTGCATGCCAGTTCACCTTTAGCAAATATACCGCTTCACTTTGGCATATATATATACCGGTTCACACATATGTCGGTTCTCTCTACTAACATATCACATATTGACATCAATGACAACATACAATATCATTATGTCCTTATATCGGTTCACATAATGCCAACAATCTCCCCCTTTGGCATTGATGGCAATATACAAAGATATCTCTCCGCTTCACATCTTCTCCCCCATTTGCTGCAGATATCTTTTTTGCTTCACTCCTTCTCCCCCTTTGACAACAATGCCAAAATGGAGGCACAAGCATCCCTGTTCCATTATGCTGCTCCCCTGAGGAGTAGCATCCTTCAACACATCAATCAACAAAAATTTGACTTTACAATACCTGACAGATGTGGAACAAATACTTTTAGTTCACCTCCTGAAGGGGGAGTACCCCCAATTCACCTCTTAAGTGCACAAATGTAGTTTTTGGAAGAGGCTTGGTGAATATGTCTGCTAACTGCTCCTTACTGGAAACATGTTCTAGTGCAATCTCTTTATTCTGAATGTTTTCCCTCAAGAAATGATACTTAAGCTCAAAATGCTTGGTTATAGAATGTAAGATTGGATTCTTTGAAATATTGATAGCACTTGTGTTATCACAGAATATACTTACTAGTTTAGATACAGGGATTTTGAAGCCTTCCAGTACATGCTTCATCCAAATTGTCTGAGTGCAGTTCATGAAAGCTGCAACATACTCCGCTTCCACTGTAGATTGAGAGATATAACTTTGCTTTTTATTCATCCATGAGACCAGTCTACCACCGAAAAAGAATGCACCACCGGTTGTGCTTTTTTGGTCATCCACATTACCTGCCCAATCAGCATCTATGAACACTTTCAGATTGAAATCATTGCTGTATGGGTACCACAATCCATAATCAACTGTTCCCTTCAGATACCTAGGAATCCGCTTGATTGCAATCAAGTGGGATTCTCTTGGACTTTTCTAGAACCTTGCAGTAATGCCAACTGCATGTGCAATATCCGATCTTCTATGCTCTACATAATGCAACTTACCAATCATTGATCGGTATTCCTTCTCATCAATCAGTGCGGAATCATCCTCTTTTGTCAATTTGCAACTGGTCATCATCGGTGTACCAACCGGTTTGCTATCTTCCATGCCAAAAGTCTTCAACACCTCTCTGACATATTTGGACTGAGTGATGAAGATTCCATCTTTCATCTGCTGGATTTGCAGTCCAATGAAGAACTTAATCTCCCCTATGAGTGACATCTCAAACTCTTTCTTCATCTCATTAGCAAACTCATGACTCATCTTGTCCTCTCCACCAAAGATGATGTCATCAACAAAAACCTCACAAATCAGGATCTGATCTCCTTCAGACTTCAAGTAGATATTGCTATCTTCACTTGTTCTCTCAAATCCAATCTTCACAAGATAGGAATGTAGGAGCTCATACCATGCCCTAAGTGCTTGCTTTAGACCATATAATGCTTTATGTAGCCTACACACCATGTCACTATCTTCAGATAGGGCAAACCCATCTAGTTGCTCAATATACACCTCCTCTTCAAGTACACCATTTAGGAATGCAGATTTTACATCTATTTGATATACTTTGAACCTTTTAAAGGCTGCATATGCAAGAAGCATATGAACTCCTTCTAATCTGGCTACAGGAGCAAAGGTTTCTCCATAGTCTTCTCCTTCTTCTTGAGCATATCCTTTGCACACCAATCTGGCTTTATTCCTAATCATTGTGCCATCCTCATTCAGCTTGTTTCTAAACACCCATTTGCTACCAGTGACATTTTTATGCTCTGGTCTAGGTACCAGGGACCATGTACCATTTTTCTCTTTTTGGTCAAGTTCCTCTTCCATTGCCTTGATCCAGTCTTCATCTTTATGAGCCTCTTTGAATGATTTAGGCTCAAATTCAGAGATCATACATGAGTTTTCTCTGACCTTTCTTCTTGTAAGGATTCCTACATCCTTATCTCCTATGATCTGTTTAGGATCATGATTCAGCTTGACATATTAAGGAATGATCTTGACAGGTTCTTCTTGCTTTTCCTCTTCATCCTCATCTTCATCAGTATCAGCATTCATCGGTTTAGGAACACTGTTACTGGTACTCGGTTGACTGACAACCAGTTCCCAGAAGGTTGCTACCGGTTCATTTACAGCTTGCTCACTACCGATTTCCTCAGTTTTCTTAGAGGATTCATCAATTCTTACATTGATACTTTCCATAATTCTCTGAGTCCTATTGTTGTAGCACTTGAAAGCTTTACTCTTGGTGGAATATCCTAGGAATATTCCCTCATCACATTTAGCTTCAAATTTGCCCTGGTGTTCACTCCTCTTGATGTAACATTTACTACCAAATACCCTAAAGTAGCTGACCATAGGTGTCTTACTGGTCCAATACTCATAAGGAGTTTTATCCTTACCTTTCTTGATGAGTACCTAGTTCATTGTGTAGACTGGAGTGCTCACCGCTTCTCCCCAAAAGGTATGAGCTACCTTTCCTTGAATCAACATGGTTCTAGCTGCTTCAACCATAGTCCGGTTATTCCTCTCTACTAGGCCATCCTGCTGTGGAGTCCGGGGGGCAGACAGTTGCCTCTTGATGCCAAATTCTTCATAATACTTGTTGAATTCACCAGAAGTGAATTCCCCTCCTTGATCAGTTCTAAGACACTTGATCCTTTTGCCACTTTCCTTCTCCACTAATGCTCTGAAAGCTTTGAATTTCACAAAGGCTTTGGACTTTTCATTCAAGAATGTGACCCACATCATTCTTGAGCAGTCATCAATGAGAATCATGAAGTACCTATCACCTTGCACACTTCTAGTTTTCATAGGACCACATAAATCAGTATGCACAAGATCAAGCAAGTTGTCAATAGTGAAAGATTTACCTTTAAAGGTTGAGGAAGACATTTTCCCCAATTGACACTCTCTGCATAAGGTATTATCCAGTTTGCTTAGCACCGACAACCCTCTAACTGTTGATCTTACTAGCCTTCACAATGTTATCAAAGTTTACATGGCAGAGTCTCCTATGCCATATCCAGCTATCATCAAGCTTAGCCATAAGACATGTACTTATATTTGCATTCAGATGAAATAGGTTACCTTTGGTCTGCATGCCGGTGGCCACCAATTCACCATCTTTTCCTTTGATTCTGCAAACTCCATTCTTGAATTCCAGAGTGAGGCGACTATCATTTAGCTGGGCAACACTTAGAAGGTTGTGTCTGAGACCATCAACCCAGTACACATTGTTAGCACTGCTCTTTCCATTCAGAGAGATGGACCCTCTACCTTTTACCATGGAAGGTGCATCATTGCCAAAGCAAACCACACCACCATCATACTCCTCCAAAGATAGAAACTTGCTCTGGTCACCTGTCATATGATGAGAAAAGCCACTGTCAATGATCCACTCATTTGAATTATCAAACCAGGAGACAATGGCCTTCTTGTCTGCCACATCTTCCTTTACAACAATGAACACAATGTCTTCATTCTCTTCATCTTCTAATTCCTCATCTGTGACACCTTCATCAACTGCTACAAAACAGTTTCTCTGGTTTCCTCCTTTGAATTTCCTAAACCTTTCTGGTTT
Organism: Cryptomeria japonica; assembly: GCF_030272615.1. Taxonomy (NCBI): domain Eukaryota; kingdom Viridiplantae; phylum Streptophyta; class Pinopsida; order Cupressales; family Cupressaceae; genus Cryptomeria; species Cryptomeria japonica. The sequence goes on from NC_081414.1 coordinate 727,225,717, forward strand.
GTCCTTGTTATCGCCATTAGGATAGTTTATAGCAATATGTCCTATCCAGTTGCAAGAAAAGCATTTCAAAGGTAGCTTACCTTTGTATTTACTGGTTCCTTTAGGAAGTTTCTTGGCAAGGAGAGCTTCAAATGCCATCAGAATCTCCTCATCATTCATTTCTCTACCCTGACTAGGCTCACCACTAGTGCTAGCTTTGTTTCCTTTTCTGGATGGTAAAGCAGAGGCTTTAAATGCTGATTCAGTCTTTTGAACACTGCCATCAAAACTATTTAGCTCATAGGCTATCAGCTTGGCTATGATGGAGTCCAAGGATACTTTAGTCTTGTCTATTGATCTCAACTCTTGAATAGCAACAACCCTTATTGCATAGACCGGCAATAGGGATCTCAGTACTTTGCTTACCACAGTGGAATCTTCAATTTTACCACCTGCACTCTTGATTTCTCCAACAACTATTTTGATTCTTATTCCATACTGTTGAATGGTCTCACCTTCAACCATCCGCATATCTTCAAACTTCCCTCTCAGGATTTCTTCCTTAGCCTATTTTACTTGTTCATCACCATCATAGATATTTTCAAGAGCATCCCATACCTCTTTGGAATTTACCTTGTCCTAAACATTAATAAACTCAATGTCAGATAGACTACTGATGAGGGCTTCCATGACTTGCCCATTTTCTTGTATCTCTCTCTTTTCGTCATCGGTGAGAGTACCAGTAGGGACAACATAGACATTCTCAACATAACTCCAGTGTTGAGCACCCATGCTTCTGATGAATATCTTCATCCTATCTTTCCATATACCAAAATTTTCCCTGTTAAACTTTGGACCTTCCCTTTTCATCATTTGACTGGGATCTTTACCTCAAGTGGTTAAGCTTACAACACAGAGGACCTAGAGAGCTCTGATACCAATTGATAACTCAATGATGAACCATTAGTACCAAATTAGTACTGAGAGAGGGAGGTGAATCAGTACAAACAAAAATATAGTCCAAAACTAGTTGGACAGTAAATACTTCAAATGACTACAAGCAGTGATATTAGCTGAAATAGAGTGCAACTGGTAAGACCCAGAACTGCTAAAACAATCATAAATTGGTCACTCACTAAGATTTCCTCTTAGCTCAATACTACAATACCATTACATCCTCATGCATGAACAGGTAAACTATTATCTGATCTTCACAACAATTGGTTTAGCATGTTTTATAGACAGGCATAAAACATAAAACCATCATGTGCTCAACAAGTAATAACAAAGCATCACAAGACAAAAGCATCACACATGACACACATATTTTTCACGTGGAAACCCAACTGGGAAAAACCACGGTGGGGATGAATACCCACAAGCTACTTTTTGAACTCTTTAGAAGTCAACTCTGTTAGGAGCCTTGTTTGGTTAAGGACATTACAATAGGTTCTGCTAGGAACCGATCTTGTTAGGGATCACTCGGTTAAGGGATGGCTACAATACCTAGTTAAGGGTTAAACCTGGTTAGGGTTACCTTGTTAGATGCTTTCAAGAACTCAATAGCTAAAGAATCTCTAGAGCTCTATAGCTTCCTAGAACTCATTAACTTTGAGTTACCCGGTTAAGGGATTTGAATCAAGCTGGTTAAAGCTACCCTGTTAAGGGATTTGTATCAAGCCAGTTAAGGCTACCCCGTTAAGGGATTTCACAACTATTGAAGTGGTTAGAGATCAATAGGAATTACAATGATTTGGTAACAGCACTCAATGCTAATGCAGATCCGTTTTGGCTCCTCTTCACCTTTTGCACATTCACTTTGCAGGTATCTCTTCTCTCCTTTGGTTTGGCAAGAATCACATATCACTTCCCTAGGATATAGACACACAAATTTTTCCAACAACCTTAGAAAGAAAAACAACATCGACCTTATAGGAAACATAAAGGTTGGTAGCAAAAACCCTAAACCTATTAGGTTAATAAATTCAAGCGATTCGATCCTGACAATTGAATCATACTGCATTAAATGCAACAATATTGAATCAATCTCAAGACATTCTCCATCGTCCATTATCCACCGATTTCATGGCAGCTGATAACCCATCACACATTATCACCATTTGACAGACTTCGCTCTTTCCTGAGGTAGATAGGAGTAGTCTTCTTCAAGCAAGATCCTTCACGCGCATAGGGCTTGCATGGCAACATGATCCGTTTTTCGTTATATTGCTGGATCATAACACAAAGAGCACTGATTGAGTCACATAGGTACTCCAACCGAAAATCCTGAAGTGGAAGCTACCTACCAACCGGTAGTCATACAATGCTTCAATGTGTCGGTTCCCATAACTACATGCTGGTTCACCTTGAGCAAATATACTGCTTCACTTTGGCATATATATATACTGGTTCACACATATGTTGGTTCTCTCTAATCACATATCACATATTGACATCAATGATAACATACAATATCATTATGTCCTTATACTGGTTCACATAATGCCAACACATGTTGCGTACAAGGTGATATATATATATATATATTAGAAGTATATTTTTAGAAAAAAATAACCCATTTTTCTTATAATATAGAATTAATAAAGTAAATAAAAAGATGTGATTCAACTTCCTTCTATTCCTAAGAAATTTAAATTAAGAAGCTTAATTCAACAAGAAGTTTTACTGAATTCATCAATATTTGCAAATTTAGAAGATGTGGAAGAACCTCCGCCTTAGTTATTTCAAACATATTTATAGAAAATGGTGAAGGAATTTGATTGATTCAATTAAAATTGGGCTAATTATACACATAGGAATGTAGGTAGTTGTAGTTGCATAACTATTTGTAATAGCTAGCTATATAAAATTGTATAAAGGAGGTTACAATTAAATAATATAGACAATGGAATATATGTGGATAGTTATGCCAACATTCCCAGCCTTATTACATTGTTCCTACAAATGTACCATCCAAACCTCAATTTTCACCTAGCTAAGGAACCCCTTAAGACATACATTTCAAAACTTGCTAATTACATAAAATAAATACATATTTTTGAAAATATTTTTCCTTGAAGGAAAGTATCCTAAATAAAGTAAAACTTCTTCAAGCCACCATGTGATTGAAAAGGATAACCCTCAAAGGTTTATCTCTAAATCAAATTTTTGTTCTCTCAATCCCAAAATCTCAAATTGCATACACTAAGTTATTCTTGACAACAATTTATATTGAGATTTACACATAGTGATCCATCATTTTGTATTTGATGCTCATAAGGGCTTTAATTCTCAGTCACTATCTCATGAACTCTTAGGTAACTATCCATATTTATTTCTACACCAAACCCCTTACTTTTCTCCAGAAACCAATCTTCACAAAGCATGTATGGTTTAAAATCATCAGCATATACAAGAAAAAAAAAAAGGAAAGAAAAAAAGAAAATCCAAATATGCTTCTCATGGAAAGCACGATGTCAAAGTGAGAAGCTAAATTGGGATGATAAAAATTTCTTGATCATCTAGTGTCACTAGCCTCCAAACTGACCCTATTAAACTTTATCCATTTGAAATTTTAGATGACTCTCTAGAGGCACCATCCTCAAAGTGAAACTTATACAAGGATGTTCCAAATCTAGCAAATCATGTCATCCCAAAGTCTACCTCCTTATGGCTATAATAACATGCAATATTACTTGCATATCCTAAACATCCAATAATATCTACATATATCACATTATCTCCTCCAACAATCATTGTCTACTGTTACCACGCCATTTTTCCTTCGTAATAGGGAAAAATTCCGTATTAAAATTCCTTTCGGGGTCCTAGTCTTTCTTGTAATACCTCGGTTCAAGCCCTTAGTCCATTTGAAAATTGTCTTTCAATAAAAAATGTCGAGTTTTAGTAATTGGTTGAACTTTGTGAACACGTTGATCCATCTTGAACCAGGTTCAATAGGTTCATTTAGGTTCTAGAGGTTCCTAGGTGTTCAGGGAAGTTTTCATACTAACATTTTCTTTAAGTGTCTTGCAGCGGCTCATTAAAGGTTTCTTGTTCACTAATGTGTTACATAATCTCTCTTCGGGTGTTGAACTCATTGAACCAAGTTCAAGAGGTTCAAACATGTTCAACATGTTCAACATAGCACAAATGGTCAGCAGCATGGCGTAATTAATATTCTCCACAAAGATTTTCCCTGAGCGCAGCGTACACCTTGAACTACTTGAACCCCAATGAAATCTGTTTAGGTTGTTCATATGTGTTCAAAGTTGGTGGGTCTCATGGGTTAAATGATTTGATGGTGCATTGATTGCCAAATATGAGGAAGGTGAACCATATCTTAAGTGATGTCAATTGTTGGCTTTTCGAAGCAAGTAATCATTTCAGGATCTGACGGTTACTTTAAAAATGCCATCAAGCATTTAATGCATGCATGTGATGTCTAATCCACAAATTTAACACACTCAAACTGACAATTGGAATTATTGCACTTAATACTTCCATATCATTGCCCTTGCTATAAGGCATGAAGGATTAATTCTCTGAAAATTTGTTCCTTGCTGTTGCAGTATTATTTTTCTTGGATAGAAGTATTAATCGTTGATAGTCTTCTGGTTGCTCAACTATGAAGGTGAGTCCCTTTCTTGTTCTCTCTAGTAATTTTTGCCTGTATTTCTTCTCTCATAGTAGGGTTACTGCAACAAAATAAGCCTTATCACTTTGCATTATGAAGTCCACACTACACTTGTTTGGGAATGTTTTTAGCCTAGTATGTATAGAGCCCATAGTTAGTGATACCGACCTTAAAGGGGAAAATATTGAAGTTATAAAAGAAAGGGTATTCAAGGGAATTCATGGTTCTTTTGGTGTGGAGATTTTGAGTAGTGGTCTCATAGAGGCAGCAACTTTTCCCCCAGCTATCTCATGCCCAGAATTGGTTAGGGAATGTATTGCTAGGTATGATCCAGTCTCTAAGACCATTAGAAGAGATGATGGTGAAACCCTTGCTATAAATCATGAAGTAATTTCCTCTGTCTTCAAGATACCTAATTACCAGTTCCCCAGTTTTTCCCCTGCTCAGTCAATCACCGAGTTCAACACAGATAGAACCGGACATCAAAATAATGTAGCAAAATACTGGCTGAAGGTTCCTCAAAGGGGGGGTTTCAGGTTGCCCAAGAATCCCAATAAGAATCACATACTGCCTCACATTCATGATGTCATGCTTTTGTTGCACTGAGTCAGAGGCTTTGCAGAAGCCTACAGTTTCGATGACTATATTTATTGTTATGTGCAACTCATACTAGAGGGGAAGCAATACCTTGATTGGGTAGAACTGATTGCCGATTCAATGAGGGAGCAACTAAGTATGGCTAAACAATTAAAGAAGAATTTCTTCATGTCATCATATCTTGTATATTGTTTGGCATGTGTTAAGGATTTAGTTGGGATACCAAAATAGCTCACTGAGGAGGATGTTCCCGTGTATGATTTCTACCCCATGCTGCAAAAGGATAATGCCTTGCAGGATTTCAGAAGGGTACACAATGCTTTTCTAGGTAACTTGTGTTATGAATTGAAAAGTATGAAAACCAAAAGAATCTCCGAGGATTCGTAGACATTGATATGGAGGTTTGGCAGTTTCTTTATCCAGTTTCCTCATTTCTGCTATATAAGAATAGGCGGCTTTGAAGAGGAACCCTTCAAACTCCCTCATTATTGTTCAGATTGCTTTGTTTTAGCAGAGATATGTAGGTAGCTAAACTCTATGGTTAAAAAGGCACAACCTAGGGATAAATGGGAGGGTCATTTCCCCATCCAATTAAGTGTGTTGTCCTGCAGTTCAATATCGGATGCCTTGAGCATTGGAGTAGATATGAAGAATTTCAACTTTTCCATATATCCCAAAAGAAAAGGTTTCAATAATAAGGGTTTTTCTCGAAGTCTTTGTCTAATGTCATATCTCCCAATGCCACAGTTAGAGGATTTCTGGGAAGATTGTACTGATGAACTCAAGGTGTTCAAAAGGAGAAACATGCAAATGGTATTAGAAGAAGTTATTTCAGTTCAAGTAAAGTTGGACATTAAAGGGCTTGAAGAGGACTATCTAGACCACTACTAAAATTCAGAAGATGGTCGTGAAATATACTGAGAAGGGGCCCAAGCCAAAAAAGTTCAAAACCACTACTTGTCTAGATAATGATGAAAGAACCGAAAAATGGGTCGCTGAGATTGCCTCATACAAGCCTAAGGATGAAAACAAGGAGGCCAATGCAGATGATTTTGAGATCACTAAGGCGGAGCTGGGAAATATGAGTAGGTACTCAGACAATCATTTCTTCCAAGTATTAGCAAAGAAAATGCACACTAGATCGGAGGAAGATGGGCATTAAAGAGAGAGCTAAAGCGACACATAAATATTCTTTCTCAGCTCATTGACAACATTGGTTGTTTTGGGGGACTCCCTATATCTCATGCTATAGAAAACTTTGACCGACTTCACCAGAAAATAAAAAGTTAATGAGCCAGGTTCAATGGGCCAAAAGTATTGCAGAGGCCGTGGAGAGATGGATTGAAGGAATAGTCAAGGATGGAGAGAAGTATATCACTGACACCCAGAAGTTATGTGGTGAAATACAGAGCCTCATCGCAGAAGTTCAAAATCAGATCTCACCATGGGTGAAAGAGGAACACAAATGGGAGAATGTCTTGTCGATGTTCACGAAAATAGAAGAGTATGGAGTTACCCGATTTCTGATAGAACATTCAATCAAATTGGTTACAGATGAATGTTAGCTCTTTGTGCTGAAGAAGACCATAATGTGGCGAGTACTTACCTTCAAATCTGTGATCTCCAAGGCTAGGACTTCTGTGTATGAACTTCAAGATCTCCAATGCAGTATTGTTAATGACAACAAGGTGCTTAACCCTGACCATGATTGGCAGTTGGGAATTTGCCAGCTGAACACGTAGGATGCGATAAAAGTTTTTTGAATATAAATGGAGAAAATCAAAGCCATAGGTAATTTTTCTCCTGAGGATATAACACGGGTTGCTCAGATTGAGTCTATGACCTTTATTGGTAATGATTAGTTACCAAAACATACCGAAAAGATGATAAAACATTGGTGAAACAAGGAAGCGGTGAAGGAAAAGGTCAATGCGAGTAAGGTTCTGAACCAATCTATAATCCAGGAACTCATGACCGCCCATGACACCTAGGAAAGTGGAGAAGAAGATGATGATGGGAAAGCGGCATAATGCGTTGATTCAGGCTCTAACTTTGTTTATGTAATTTTAATGTTTATGCAAAGACTTCGAAACATCTGTTCCAAATATATCTTGTTAGTTTCATAACTATTAGGGGAGGTCGAGTTTTCAGGGAGACCTCCCTTGTTCTAAAAACTATAAATTAAAGGAAGATAGATAGAATAGGGGTTAGATTATGTAAAGAATTTTAGTTAATTTTTTTTTTTGGTGATTCTTCTATTTTGTAAAAATCTTGTGGGAAGGAAGGATCAGATTGGTCTTGAAATTTGGAATTGGAAAGGATTTATAGATGTATTATCGTGCCTTTGTCGCATTATATATATATATATATAAAAAGATCATACTATTTTTGGGAGAAGGAAAATCTGTGGGTTTTGAATCTGTGTAGACACATATCTTTGTATATGCTTATCTAATCAAATAATAGTAATGACCTTTCTATTGCAGAAAATTATTATTTTTCTAGTACTCCTTCCTTTGAGTGTTTGTTTTTAGGAAAAGAGTTGTGTTTGAGAACAGATTCGGTTTCTTTTATCTATTCTTTTCTTATCTGAATTGTTGAAATGGTGTTCTGAACTTTGTTTCAGTTACTTCCATCTCTTGTATTGGAAAGATTGGAAAGATAGTGTTTCTCAAAAGTATGTTTGAAATATTGGCCTCTCATCCAAAAATGAAGTAGGCAACCTTACATTCTTTCAGGTTAAAAGCATACTACTCAAATAAAATTAATTATATTATTCCTCAAATAACTAAAATAGGGAGCTATACCTATGGAAAATTCAAAGGGAAGTGGTTTATATAACACTTGCCCAACTCTTTAGTTGAACACTTGTCTTTAAAAGAAGGCGACAGAGTTTGAAATTGATCATTTTAAGAAAGACAAAATCCGTTCACTAATAGATTTTTGGTGACTCTACTAGGGAAAAAAAAAAAACAAGTATAACTTTCAATAGACTAGCATGCTTTGAGCATGTAAGAGTTGTACTTGAAATTAACAATAACCATAGGCTTGCTTTGTCTAAAATAGATTCCCAAGGTACAGGAATATTGTTGGGCTTGAAAGAATTGTTGAAAATCTGAGAATCCTAGGGGTAACAACACTAGATTCTCGTCCCTATACCAGATCAAAGAGGAGAGAGGGAATAACTGATAATTGTTTTGAAGAATTGGAAGGGTTGTAATTTGCCACAATTTTCACTCCTAAAAGAAATGCTAAAAGTAGACATTCCTCTCCTATCAGAACTACTCCTATACCTTCCTCCTCAAACCCTTGGCAAGCATTAATGCTTAGTGGAGTTCAAGCCCCTCCTCTAGTAACCATTTATCTTGTGTTCATTATGGCCCAACCATGGGGAGTCATTGTCAGACCTCTTGCTCTCAGAGCTCGTAATCCACTTCCAAAAGGGGCAAGGGATGTCCTACCTAAGTATAATGGAGATGGAAAAGTCTTAGTTGAAGAGCACTTGAATTCCTTCAATGTAGCCACTGGGATACTGGCAGTACAATATGAAGATGTAGCCGTTAGGCTTTTTGCCCAAACTCTTACTGAGGGGGCAACAGATTGGTTTAGCCATCTGCGAGTAGGATCCATAACTGACTACAAAATAATGGAAACTGCTTTTGAGAAAAGGTTCAAGAGCGCTGATGATGAACACTTTTTATTAGCTCAACTCACACAAATGAAAAAAGAAATTCATGAGCCAATGAGAGATTATGTAGCCAGGTATAATAAGATTATCCATAAAATCCATCTGGCCAAAAGACCAATCACTGATAATCAACAATGTTTCTTCATAAATTCCATGCCTCCTGATGTAGGTTTTCACCTTAGAAGAAATAGGCCGGCTGATCTTGAGACTATGCAAAATGAAGCTATACAACTTGAAGATGACCTAATAACAGCTGAGAAATGGAGGAAAGATGTACAAATTCCTCAAGGTCAACCCCATACGTCCACCTCTTCCACCGACCCAGTTGTTCAATGGATCGTCAATGATATGATTGCTTTGAAGAGGCAGATACCAAAGCTCGTAAATTCCTATCAGCAGCCTTATCAAGATATAAGCAGAAAAACTCCAAATCAGTACTATGGGCGATCATTGCAATTGCCTACTGCTCCACAAAGATTACAAATAGAGGCTCCCCCTAACAAGGGTGCTATGTGTTCATTTCATCTTACCACAGATCATGATGGTAGTTCTTGTCCTGATATGATAAGACATGTTCAAATGCAAAACACAAAGGATGAATTAGGTGAGTTCACTGAAGCAGACAAAATTCAAGAGGTACCTGGTGACTCTGGATCATTCTACCTCGAATATGAGTCAGATTCGGAAAGAGGTAGTAATATTTTGGCAACCCTTGAAGATCTTGCATATGCAATCCTTACAAGGAATCAACGAACTTCCCAGTCTTCCCCTTTTGTGAACCCTTTTGGAGGTAATTTTAAAGGTAAAGATCTCCCAAATAGTAGCTTTCCCTCTCATTCAAAGACTCTTGAAGTTAGGATTTTGCAAAGGAATCATGAAGATAAAAATAGCTCTTCTTCTTCCTCTAACATCATTAAATTTTGTAAAGCTTCTACTATCCAACTTTCCACTATTGAATATTTGAAACTGAACCCAAAAGAACTAGATAAGCTGGTCAAGTATGTAAAAGAAGACTCTTCTTCGAATTCCTCAATGCATGGATGTGTGGAGAATAGTGATTTGTTTGTCACTGGAAAATCTTCATTTATTTCATGCCCATCCATTGATTTGATTAATCGCTGCGCTTTCCATAATGCTGAAGATAGGATTGATGTTGAGTTTCTGAAACCTAAACCTTTCTACATATCCCTCCTCCTGAATGGTCAAAAGCTTAGCAATTGCATAATAGATTCAGGAGCATTAGACAACATAATGCCTTCATCCACTGCTAGGTCTTTAGGTTTAACTCTCACAAAAACATTTGGGAGATGCTATTCAATGGATGGGAAACAGGTTCCTCTTATTGGATAGGTAAAGGACATCTAGGCAGTGCTAGCAGCATGCCCTGATAAAAGAGTAAAATTGACTATATTGGTTGCTGATATTCCTGCAAGTTATGGGATGCTCTTGAGTAGAACTTTTTGTAAGGACCTTGATGGTGAAATCAAGATGGACTGGTCTGAAGCTATTATTCCCCTTGGAAAACAAAAAATCAAGCTTGAACCTAAGCCAAAAAATAAGTACACTATCTTTCCTTTGGATAATCCTAAAGCCTAGATTCTGTTTCAAGAATGTGAGTTCGGAGATTATCTCATTCTTGCACCTGACGAAAGAGAACTTATAGAAGCAGTTGATGAACTTGGCGGGTTGTTGCAGATGGAATTTGAAGGAAGTTGCACCAACTCTGGCTCTAGAGTAGGGGTAGTTTTATTGTCACCTAATGGTAATATTTTTCATTTTTCTTTCAAGTTGGATTTTAAGAATACTAATAATACTACAGAGTATGAGGCATTATTATTAGGTTTAAATGAGGCCAGATGTAAAGTTATCAAATTGCTCAAAGTTAAAGGTGATGCAGAGTTGATTGTCAGACAGGTGAGAAATGTCTATATAGTTAAGAATGATAGATTGAGACATTATAGAAATAAGGTTTGGGATGAGATAGAATTCTTTGATGCTTTTTTGATTGAAGCCATACCAAGGGATCAAAACAGTAACGCAGATTCGTTGGTTGTTTTAGCTTCTCTTTTGTTACTGCATCCAGACTTTAAGGATAATTCATATAGGATTGAAATGATTTATAGGCCTAGTGTCCCTAATAATGTAAATCATTGGCAAGTATTTGATGCAGATGCTCAAATCAAATATTTTCTGGAATGTGTTCAGTCATTCTCCTAATCATATTTTGAAGGTTCTGAAAATAACTGTAAGGAGTTTAGTCCAAACCCAAATGTTGATCCCACAAATAGTTTTATTTAGCTTAAAGGCAATAAAATTCTAAAAGGGCTAGTGACTCTGGAGAGGGTTTTCACCCAGGATGATGCGTTCATAGGCAAGAAAGTTCCCAAGGATGATGGGAAAGGAAGTTGTGAGAAAATAAATCTGGGCAATGAGTCCAACCCTAAAGAGGTAACAATTGGCAAGTGTTGTTCTCTGGAGGAAAAACAAATACTTGGCGCATTACTGAAACAATACATTGATGTATTTGCTTGGTCCTACGATGATCTGAAGGAGTTTAGAGATGGGCATTTTTAGCATCAGATTTCGTTGAAGCCAGGCATCTCTCCCTTCAGACAAAAATTGGGAAATTTCAATCCTATAATGGCAGAGAAATTTTTTAAAGAGGTTGATAAAATGCTTAAGGCCAAAATCATATATCCAATTCATCATTCCACCTAGGTGGCCAACATTGTGCCCATAAGGAAGAAGAATGGGGAGATTCATATTTGTATGGATTTCCGCAATTTAAATCAGGCAAGTCTTAAGGACAACTATGCTTTAGCCAATATGGATCATATTCTATAGACCTTATCCAGGTTAGAGATGATGTCGATGTTAGATAGTTTTTCTAGTTACAATCAAATTAGTGTTGCAGAGCATGAACAACAGAAGATGAAATTCATCACTCCGTGGGGAACATTCGCATATAACCATATGCCTTTCAGTTTAATAAATGTCGGAGCCACCTTTCAAAGAGCTATGGATTTTTCTTTTAAGGATTTTCGAGACAAAATTATTGTTGTTTACGGTATTTTCTAAAGAGAGGAAGAACCATCTCAAGGATCCAAGGGCAGTTCTGCAGCATTGTCGAGAGCATGGAATCTCCCTGAACCCAAAGAAGTCAGTTTTCTGTGTCACGGAGGGTGAATTACTAGGACACATTGTTTCAAAGGAAGGAGTCAAGATTGATCCTGGGAGAGTTAATGCAATTCAATGTCTCAGTTTACCTTCAAATAGGACTGGAGTAAGATCTTTCTTTGGTCAAGTGAATTTCCTAAGGAGGTTTGTTCCGGAGTTTGCAGAAACTACCAAACACATCATTAGCTTGTTGAGCAAACAACATCCTTTCAAATGGACTGAAGAGGCCAAAGAAGCTTTTGAAAGAATCAAGGGTTCAGTTGCTAATGCAACAACTCTCATTAACCCGGATTTCAAAAAGAATTTCATTATATATTGCTATGCCTCAGATCATACGATGTCTAGAATACTTTTGCAAATGGATGAATCTGGGGTTGAAGCACCTATACCGTTCATGAGTGTTCTGCTCAAGAAGTATGAGCTTAAGTATTCACTCTTGGAGAAACACACCTTTGCTGTAGTCAAGGCTATGAAACAATTCTGATATTACATTCTGCACTATCACTCCTTGGTTTTTGTTCCAAACTCCGCAGTGAAAAGCATTTTAACTCAGCAAGAGGTCATACTCAATAAAAGAGCAACTTGGGTAACAAAAATTCAGGAATATGATCTAGACATTCGCCCTACAAAGACAGTCAAAGGACAAGGATTATGCAGGTTAATATCAGAAAATGAGATGGAAATAGAAGTAGAATTACCATTAACTCTTTTTGTTGGATTGCAGGATACTTGGTTCTCTGATGTGGCCTATTATTTGACTTATGGCAGCTGCCCAAGTCATTTGTCAGCAAAAGAACAAAGGACTCTTAAGTTAAAGGCCGCTAAGTATGTTATTTGGTGGGATGTTTTGTACAAAAAAGGTTTGGGTGGAACATACTTAAGGTGTGTGGATAAGCCTCAATAGCAAAAACTTCTGGAAGTCTATCATGGTGAAGCCTGTGGCAGACACTTCTCATCTTCTATCACTGCTTTCAAAATTTTAAGGAATTGTTTTTATTAGCCTGGCATGTTTCAAGATGCGTATATTTATGTTAAAGAATGTGAGAAATGCCAACTCTTTTCTGGGAAGCCACTTTTAGCGGCTCTGCCTTTAAGGCCTGTGGTAATTGATGAACCTTTTAGACAATGGGGAATTGATTTCATTGGGCTGATAAAACCTCATTCCAGTGCTGGTCATATGTATATTTTGACAGCAACTGACTACTTTACCAAGTGGGTGGAGGCCATTCCCACTAAAAAGGAAAACTCAGAGGTTGTGTGTAACTTTCTTAAAGATTACATCCTAGTTTGTGTCGGGGTTCCCCAAAGGATTGTTGTAGATAATGCATCATATTTCTCTTCTGAGGAATTAACCATGTTTTGTTATGAACATTAGATTACTCTCTCACATTCCTCTAATTACTTTCCACAGGGTAATGGACTGACAGAATCAAGCAACAAGGACTTGATAGCGATTATGAAAAACTTGGTTGATGAAAATGCTGGAAATTGGCATAAGAAGGTTTATGAAGCCTTGTGGGCAGACATAATTATGCCTAAAAGAGCCATTGGATGGCACCTTTTAAGCTTGTGTATGGGATCGGCACAAAACTTTCTTTACCCCTGGAATTGTTAGTAGCCAAGTTGCAGACAATAGTGGAAGATTCTTTCTTTTAGAATGCTTTAGAAAAGAGGGTTATGTGCCTAATGAAGTTGGAAGAAGAGAAAGAGATGTTGGTGGACAGAATTACAGATCATTAGAGTAGGGTGAAGAATATTTTTGATATGAGAGCTCATCCAAGAGGTTTCCTTAAAGGAGATGAGGTACTGTTATGGGATAAACGGAGGGAACCAAAGGGTGCGCAAGGTAAATTTGACTCATTATGGAAGGGCCCATTTAGGATCTGCAAAGTGGTGGGACAAAATGCTTTTAGACTGATCTATTCTGATGGAATGCTTATGCCATATACCTATAATGGGCAAGATCTCAAGCTTTACAAACTGTGAGTCCTGTGGTCAAGAATTTTTGTATATAGTCGTTTAGGTGTTTTGTTTCAAGTGTCTATTTAGGTGTAAGTCTCCTTTATTCCCCTATTTGCCTTTGGTCATGTGAAACTAGAGATTTAAAGTTCTTTGCCTTTTTCCTCATAAACTGCAATCCCCAATCAGAGCCAATGTTACCACGTCATTTTTTCTTCATAATAGGGATAAAATCCTTATTAAAATTCCTTTCGAGGTCCTTGTCTTTCTTGTAATACCTTGGTTCAAGCCCTTAGTCCGTTTGAAAATTGTCTTTCAATCAAAAATGTCGAGTTTTAGTAACTGGTTGAACTCTGTGAACATGTTGAACCATCTTGAACCGGGTTCAACAGGTTCAATTAGGTTCCACAGGTTCCTAGGTGTTCAGGGAAGTTTTCATACTAACATTTTCTTTAAGTGTCTTGTAGTGGTTCTTTAAAGGTTTCTTGTTTGGTAATCTGTTACATCATCTCTCTTCAGGTGTTGAACTCATTAAACAAAGTTCAAGAGGTTCAAACGTCTTCAACATGTTCAACATAGCTCAAATGGTCAGCAGCTTGGCATAATAAATATTCCCTGGAAAGATTTTCTCTGAGCGCAGCGTACACCTTGAACTACTTGAACCCCAATGAAGTCTGTTCAAGTTGTTAATATGTGTTCAAAGTTGGTGCGTCTCGTGGGTTAAATTATTTGATGGTGCATTGATTGCCAAATATGTGGAAGGTGAGCCATATCTTAAGTGATGTCAATTGTTGGCTTTTCGAAGGAAGTAATCATTTTGAGAACTGGCGGTTACTTTAAAAATGCCACCATGCATTTAATGCATGCGTGCGATGTCTAATCCACAAATTTAACACACTCAAACTGACAATTGGAATTATTGCACTTAATACTT